>NW_026782123.1:600000-1010000 GCF_031769215.1 Ylistrum balloti | reverse complement strand
TGGATTTTAGAACTGACATCCTTCTCTACAATCCAATGGCACCCTGTTACCCTCATGATTTTTTAACTACAGACTGGCACTTAGTTCATACAAACATGGACTTACATAATCATAATTAACGCTGGTCTTCATAGAAGTTCCAAGGTCTCGCCCACCACTGGTAGTGCAGATGGCTACATTCAATCAAAATTCAATATATACACAATCAAATTTGTATCCTTGATTTAATGATGAATGGGTGAAGTAGCATTGTCAACAAGCAGATGCTATGTTTTTAAAGCATCATACTCCAGCATACTTTAAACTTCCTTCGTACTCTGACACTTGTTGTAACACTCCACAGAATAATTCCTTCAAATACTTGTTACACAAATTTAATGCATAGTTCATTTTGCTTCATAAAGCTAAACTTGTTTCACAAATCAACAGAGTGCAGCTAACAAGAAGACTTCAAAGATAGTATGTTGACACAGGCCTTTTGACAAGATGGTACAGACCAATTGCAGGTGGCCATGAAGGTTTGTACCACTTCCATCCCAACAGGTACTCAATTAGTATAAGGCCATAATTGTTTCTATTGTCTATCACAATAATCAAACTAAAACTCAGACAACGCTGCAATCTTGTAGATACCTTTTGTTCTCTGACAATGCTTTAGTGTCCAGTTAACAAACATGTGTATAAACAGTACAACTAGGAAAACAGTCAACTTGAATCCTCTTATGAAGCTTAATACTGGTGTAAGAGAGACATTCAAGAAAACATTGGAGAACAGTATCGTTTAAATATATACCTGTCTACATCAACTTCCACTGATAGTGATCACTGTCTGATAAGCATATTTCTGATTATCGTCACTCTCACTTCAATAAGGGTCTAGGATTATATAATATTAGATGATTCCTTTTTTATGTATGTAACCACTAGGAGTCCTTTTTTATGTATGTAACCACTAGGAGTCCTTTTTTATGTATGTATCCAAAATGTGTCCATGCTTTTGCATGTATTTAATGAGTCCTTGTTTTTGTATGTATCCACTGTGAGTCATTATTTTTGTATGTATCCACTATGAGCCTTTGTTTTTGTATATATCCACAGCAATTCCTGGTATTTGTATATTCCTACAGTCTGTCCTGGTTTTTCTATGAAGCCACGATTCATCTGATCCAAAACACCAACAACTATTTGTTTTTGTTTAGTGGCCATATCAGATAGTGTGGATGACTGGTCATCTCCTTCACCAACAGGCTACACATCACAACATTACACACTGACTGAGATCAGCTGATGTTTAGGGGATCACCACTATAGAAGCTTACAATACCTGCAGCCTACAAAAAGTCATCACTCCCTGGATTTTCTGGTTCAATGTCAACAGCACATACAGTTTGACTTTTCAATAAGTACCAGCACTATGTAACACAGATGTTACAAGGGTCCTGTCCTAGGTTTTGAGATGTTATTAGCAGACTTTATGTGGTAACATCAGGAACAAATGTCACAAAATACATTCTCTCATACTACAATGTATTTCCTATAAAAAAGAAATAACATATCGCACTTTTTATTTAACAAAATATCACCACATCACATACACTAGTGATGAAGATTCAACAGCTGATGTTCATCCAACCACAAAAATATTCTTCAAAACAATGAATGCAGCCTGTAAATTTGAAGACGTGTGTGTATATTTCAGATGATAATAAAGGTGCAACAGGCTACATCTGTGAGGTACCTGTGCTACCAAACCCTGTCTCCACAGCTATGTCACTTCTGTAAATATATTCACCATTGGTGTCAAAGCTTGACTCCAGACATGCAGATACTGATGTTTGGGACTCCAGCTCTACTTCTTGGATATAGGTTGTACACAATGACACAGTTCAAAATCACACATTGTTGATGTATATAATAAGAACCCCTCAACCTTACGTTGATGAGCAGGTGTTGATTTGGGACACTATGACAGCAATCTTTGATTCAGAGGCAAGTGATCCTGTGAACCCCAAGGGATGACTACGATTCTGTGACCCAGAGTGATTGCAAGCCAGAGTGGCACGTGTGCCAATGGTGTAGGTGTGTGCGTGCTTGACACACAAGGCTACTGCTCTATAAGGCAGTATTCCCCCAGATCAATACCTTAGCCTGTGTGTATATCTTTCTATTACACATATATCAAGGCACATCGTCCAATATCACAGTCTAGCAGCCGCTCAACACTCACCACATGGCACAAGTTATCCACTCCCAAAACAACATACTTTTGCTTTTCTTTCATTATTTTATTACATACATTAAACATGGCTTCATTTGCTAAGCTCTACCAAAACCCTAGTAGTTTTATAGAACACTCAATAATTCATACCAAACCGGTGAAACACACTATAGCTTGTTGGTAGAGAGAAGGACAGTGTGCATAATGGGAGCATTTCAACACACAGCTATACAGCAGCACACTTTCTGTAATCATGGCTCTTCAATAACGATCTATTGATCCACATACTACTGCCACCTGTCAAAATAGGGACAGCATGCATGGCAGAAGGGAGATAACTGGTACACAGAAAACTGGCCACCATGTATTAGCTATTTTTTTATTGTGGACAAAACAGCAGATAAATCATCGAGTTCTGGATAGAAGTTAGATAAGTACTTTTAAGTTTCAGTATTTGAAACAGTGTATTACATAAGGAACTGATCGTACTTTTCTCTTTACATTCTGTCACTTTCCCTCAATCCTTCAATTTGTCCACAATGTTATATTACTACACAAGTACCGATTGATTGAAATGAACAGAAACAAAAATCAAATAAGTCTACAAGTTTAATAAATAGTTTTATAAAAACACAAAACTACAAAATTATTGAAGTTTGCTGTCATACACCAAAACATACACAAAATCACTACATAAATGCTGTATTAATGGAAATTGGAAGATGCATGCAGATCAACAATAAAGTTTTCTGTTTTATTAATTTTTTTTCAACTTTACTGCGCTGTTCTTTCATATTTAAAAAAAAAATTTAATTTCAAAAATTGTTTTTATTTGCAAGGAATTTGCCATTAATGGTTGAAAACCACATTGTAGTATAAGCTCACTGGCCACACATTTTTGTATGTGAGCTCATTAGGTGTTATTTCCATTGAAGACAATTTTTAATCTTTATTGGAACCTTGTGCATTGAGCAAACTCTCATCAACACATCACATGATTTTAGGGACAAATGACACCATGTGACAAAGCATTACAGTGGAATATGGGCATACAACATTAAATCAATCAGCCTCTGTACCTTATATAATACATTAAATAGGGGACCATCAGTATTCTTACCTACTGATATACTGACAAAATCATACATCCAAGGGACCATCAGTATTCTTACCTACTGATATACTGACAAAATCATACATCCAAGGGACCATCAGTATTCTTACCTACTGATATACTGACAAAATCATACATCAAGGGGACCATCAGTATTCTTACCTACTGATATACTGACAAAATCATACATCCAAGGGACCATCAGTATTCTTACCTACTGATATACTGACAAAATCATACATCCAGGGGACCATCAGTATTCTTACCTACTGATATACTGACAAAATCATACATCCAGGGGACCATCAGTATTCTTACCTACTGATATACTGACAAAATCATACATCCAGGGGACCATCAGTATTCTTACCTACTGATATACTGACAAAATCATACATCCAGGGGACCATCAGTATTCTTACCTACTGATATACTGACAAAATCATACATCCAAGGGACCATCAGTATTCTTACCTACTGATATACTGACAAAATCATACATCCAAGGGACCATCAGTATACTGACAAAATCACTGATATACTCATACATCCAAGACAAAATCATACATCCAAGGGACCATCAGTATTCTTACCTACTGATATACTGACAAAATCATACATCCAGGGGACCATCAGTATTCTTACCTACTGATATACTGACAAAATCATACATCCAGGGGACCATCAGTATTCTTACCTACTGATATACTGACAAAATCATACATCCAGGGGACCATCAGTATTCTTACCTACTGATATACTGACAAAATCATACATCAAGGGGACCATCAGTATTCTTACCTACTGATATACTGACAAAATCATACATCCAGGGGACCATCAGTATTCTTACCTACTGATATACTGACAAAATCATACATCCAGGGGACCATCAGTATTCTTACCTACTGATATACTGACAAAATCATACATCCAGGGGACCATCAGTATTCTTACCTACTGATATACTGACAAAATCATACATCCAGGGGACCATCAGTATTCTTACCTACTGATATACTGACAAAATCATACATCCAGGGGACCATCAGTATTCTTACCTACTGATATACTGACAAAATCATACATCCAGGGGACCATCAGGATATACTGACAAAATCATACATCCAGGGGACCATCAGTATTCTTACCTACTGATATACTGACAAAATCATACATCCAGGGGACCATCAGTATTCTTACCTACTGATATACTGACAAAATCATACATCCAGGGGACCATCAGTATTCTTACCTACTGATATACTGACAAAATCATACATCCAGGGGACCATCAGTATTCTTACCTACTGATATACTGACAAAATCATACATCCAGGGGACCATCAGTATTCTTACCTACTGATATACTGACAAAATCATACATCCAGGGGACCATCAGTATTCTTACCTACTGATATACTGACAAAATCATACATCCAGGGGACCATCAGTATTCTTACCTACTGATATACTGACAAAATCATACATCCAGGGGACCATCAGTATTCTTACCTACTGATATACTGACAAAATCATACATCCAGGGGACCATCAGTATTCTTACCTACTGATATACTGACAAAATCATACATCCAGGGGACCATCAGTATTCTTACCTACTGATATACTGACAAAATCATACATCCAGGGGACCATCAGTATTCTTACCTACTGATATACTGACAAAATCATACATCCAGGGGACCATCAGTATTCTTACCTACTGATATACTGACAAAATCATACATCCAGGGGACCATCAGTATTCTTACCTACTGATATACTGACAAAATCATACATCCAGGGGACCATCAGTATTCTTACCTACTGATATACTGACAAAATCATACATCCAGGGGACCATCAGTATTCTTACCTACTGATATACTGACAAAATCATACATCCAAGGGACCATCAGTATTCTTACCTACTGATATACTGACAAAATCATACATCCAGGGGACCATCAGTATTCTTACCTACTGATATACTGACAAAATCATACATCCAGGGGACCATCAGTATTCTTACCTACTGATATACTGACAAAATCATACATCCAGGGGACCATCAGTATTCTTACCTACTGATATACTGACAAAATCATACATCCAGGGGACCATCAGTATTCTTACCTACTGATATACTGACAAAATCATACATCCAGGGGACCATCAGTATTCTTACCTACTGATATACTGACAAAATCATACATCCAGGGGACCATCAGTATTCTTACCTACTGATATACTGACAAAATCATACATCCAGGGTACCATCAGTATTCTTACCTACTGATATACTGACAAAATCATACATCATCCACTGATATACTGACAAAATCATACCATCAGTATTCTTACCTACTGATATACTGACAAAATCATACATCCAGGGGACCATGATATACTGACAAAATCATACATCCAGGGGACCATCAGTATTCTTACCTACTGATATACTGACAAAATCATACATCCAGGGGACCATCAGTATTCTTACCTACTGATATACTGACAAAATCATACATCCAGGGGACCATCAGTATTCTTACCTACTGATATACTGACAAAATCATACATCCAGGGGACCATCAGTATTCTTACCTACTGATATACTGACAAAATCATACTGACATCATCCAGGGGACCATCAGTATTCTTACCTACTGATATACTGACAAAATCATACATCCAGGGGACCATCAGTATTCTTACCTACTGATATACTGACAAAATCATACATCCAGGGGACCATCAGTATTCTTACCTACTGATATACTGACAAAATCATACATCCAGGGGACCATCAGTATTCTTACCTACTGATATACTGACAAAATCATACATCCAGGGGACCATCAGTATTCTTACCTACTGATATACTGACAAAATCATACATCCAGGGGACCATCGGTATTCTTACCTACTGATATACTGACAAAATCATACATCCAGGGGACCATCAGTATTCTTACCTACTGATATACTGACAAAATCATACATCCAGGGGACCATCGGTATTCTTACCTACTGATATACTGACAAAATCATACATCCAGGGGACCATCAGTATTCTTACCACTGATATACTGACAAAATCATACATCCAGGGGACCATCGGTATTCTTACCTACTGATATACTGACAAATTCATACATCCAGGGGACCATCAGTATTCTTACCTACTGATATACTGACAAAATCATACATCCAGGGGACCATCAGTATTCTTACCTACTGATAAGGGGACCATCAGTATTCTTACTTACTGATATACTGACAAAATCATACATCCAAGGGACCATCAGTATTCTTACCTACTGATATACTGACAAAATCATACATCCAGGGGACCATCAGTATTCTTACCTACTGATATACTGACAAAATCATTCATCCAGGGGACCATCAGTATTCTTACCTACTGATATACTGACAAAATCATACATCCAGGGGACCATCAGTATTCTTACCTACTGATATACTGACAAAATCATACATCAGAGGAAACATAGTAATGACGAGATATTTAAACTGACCAGTAGTTTGGTACATGCAGCCATGTTGATTGTTTACAATAGCTTATGACAGGTATAAAATTGCTTCCTTCCTAATCCGATATAGGTAACTCTAACATACTGGGGTATTTGGGTCATATCATCTTAAAAGGCGACAACTATTATCACAGAGTCAGAAGATGTATAATTTGTCACACGGAAAATAAATCTGGCCAATAATAACGTGGTTCACACATGTATATCATCAACTGTGTTGTTTATGTATATATTTTCATGGCAGCAACATTTTTTACCTCAATTGAAGTTTACAAACATCACCAAACAATATTTTACTATCAAGCAGGCTGAACAGTTTACATGATTGATCACATGATTGATCACATGATAAGGTCATCCTACTTTCATGGATTTGACGATCAGTAACAAAATGCCTGTGGGGTAAGATGAGATAGTCATTGTATCATAGCCTGAGCTGACAATAGATTTGTTCGTGTGAGCTGATGATAGATTTGTTTGCTTAATCTGATGATAGATTTGTTCGCATGAACTGATGACAGGTTTGTTCGCGTGAACTGATGACAGGTTTGTTTGCGTGAACTGATGATAGGTTTGTTCGCGTGAACTGATGACAGGTTTGTTTGCGTGAACTGATGATAGATTTGTTCATGTGAACTGATGATAGATTTGTTCATGTGAACTGATGATAGATTTGTTCATGTGAACTGATGATAGATTTGTTCATGTGAACTGATGATAGATTTGTTCATGTAAACTGATGATAGATTTGTTCATGTGAACTGATGATAGATTTGTTCATGTGAACTGATGATAGATTTGTTCATGTGAACTGATGATAGATTTGTTCATGTGAACTGATGATAGATTTGTTCATGTGAACTGATGATAGATTTGTAACATTATTACTATGAATAACTGTTGATTTTATTTGTGAAGTAATAATACAAGGTAATGATTTAAATAAATCACTCTACATCTCTCTTTACATTTAGCATTTCATAAAACACAGTTGTTCAGTCGAAAAATGATGACCATCAACAGCTGTTCAATCTGGCTGTGAATACAGTAAAAGGTCTATGTACACTTGCCAAATGCCATGACATTTGGTTTGCTGCTTATTGAGAAGAAGTCATTTAAATGGAAAAGTTGATGCCATACTAACAATGGATGACAGCCTGATAACAGACACTGTGCCATTGGGCCAGGTGAGCTAAAAATCTTGTCCCCAACACTTAAGACAAAAGATTATGGATACTTCTGGTGGAAACTTTCTAAAATGTTTATTAACTGGTAAATATTGTCCCAATTCAGCCATGACCTGCTAACATTAAAATGGGTAGCAACAATTCTATAACCCTCATATTGACACACAGTTAAACATATCTTAGTCCAGTGTAATGAAGCTTAAAACTTCCAGACTAGATAAATTGGGATTATCTAAAAAAAAAAAAGTTTCTTAAATCTTAAACCTGTTGACTTCAGCAGCCTCTGGCAGCAATCACTTACAATAGGAAATGTCTACATCTTCAAAACAAATCAAACTTATCCATCTTTTTTAAACAAAGGTTTCTCTGTCTCTCTCATTATGCCATTATATCTAATATCCTGGTCTAGCTCAATCAAATGCTTGATCATGGTATATGCAGGTGTACTGACAACAAGAGTCTGGTTGAGCAAGACTATCTTGAGGTATTCCAAAGCAAGTAATCTTGAGTGAAAACGCAGGTTATTTGATAACCTGACCTGTCAAATGGGTAAATCACTGACGGCCGTCTAAATACCGGTATAACCTGAGGAAAGCGGACGAGCTGGCAATACTGATCGTTATCATGTTAAAAAAACAGAATGTAAATTTTGGCTGGATTGTTTTACATTCAAAACACTGAATTATCATCCAGATGAAGTCACATCAAAGTGTGATAAACTAATTTGTGTCGGGTAACTGATACAACCATTTAATTGGTAACTGATACAATCACTTAATTACCTCAATAGACAGGCACGCCCGGGTATTCAAGAGCATGAAGACATAAATCCATTTTAATTACTAAAGAAAATAAATTTGATGGAAGAATCTCACTTCCTAGACAAGAGTATCAGTAAACTGATGAATACACTCAAAAAACAATTTTATTGGACAAAAATTTTAAGAAAGGGCAATAATTCTATAAATATTGGGTTTCAGGCACTGAGTCTGGTGTACTGTACATCCTCTTAGTATGACCAATGCATAAAAGTTTCATTATCCCAGTTTTAATACAAGCAAAGTTATGTTCCAGCAACAAAATTTTAACAAAGGGCAGTAATTCTGTTATTGAGGGGTTGCAGATCCTCACTTTGGTAAACTGGACATTGCTTTGTATTTGACAGAATAAAAAAAGTTCATTTATTACAAATGGTTTTGTTACAAGTTGGCTTACTATATCACCTCAAATACATCCCAATTTGTTAAAAAGGTTATTGTAACAAATTAAATCTCTTAATCCCCTATACACCTCATTAATATTTCAGTATGTAATCCCCTACACTCAGGTGATACTCCACACTTCCTGAATGTTTCAGTACTTAATCCCCTACACTCTGGGGATACTCCACACCTCATTAATGTTTCCGTACTTAATCCCCTACTCCCTGGTGATACTCCACACCTCATTAATATTTCAGTACTTAATCCCCTACACTCAGGTGATACTCCACACTCCCTGAATGTTTCAGTACTTAATCCCCTACACCCTGGTGATACTCCACACTCACTGAATGTTTCAGCACTTAATCCCCTACACTCTGGTGATACTCCACATATCCTGAATGTTTCAGTACTTTATCCCCTACATTCAGATGATATTCCACACTCACTGAATGTTTTCGTATGTAATCCCCTACACTCAAGTGATACTCCACACGCCCTGAATGTTTCAGCACTTAATCCTCTACACCCTGGTGATACTCCACACTCCCTGAATGTTTCAGTACTTAATCCTCTACACTCAGATGATACTCCACACTCACTGAATGTTTAAGTATGTAATCCCCTACACTCAAGTGATACTCCACACGCCCTGAATGTTTTAGTACTTAATCCCCTACACTTAGGTGATACTCCACATATCCTGAATGTTTCAGTACTTAATCCCCTACACCCTGGTGATACTTCACACTCACTGAATGTTTCAGTCCTTAATCCCCTCGCTCAGGTGATACTCCACACTCCCTGAATGTTTTAGTATGTAATCCCCTACACTCAAGTGATACTCCACACTCACTGAATGTTTCAGCACTTAATCCCCTACACTCAGGTGATACTCCACACTCCCTGAATGTTTCAGCACTTAATCCCCTACACTTAGGTGATACTCCACACTCACTGAATGTTTCAGTACTTAATCCCCTACACCCTGGTGATACTCAACACTCACTGAATGTTTCAGCACTTAATCCCCTACACTCTGGTGATACTCCACATATCCTGAATGTTTCAGTACTTTATCCCCTACACCCTGGTGATACTGCACACTCACTGAATGTTTCAGTACTTAATCCCCTACACCCTGGTGATACTCAACACTCACTGAATGTTTCAGCACTTAATCCCCTACACTCTGGTGATACTCCACATATCCTGAATGTTTCAGTACTTTATCCCCTACATTCAGATGATATTCCACACTCACTGAATATTTTCGTATGTAATCCCCTACACTCAAGTGATACTCCACACGCCCTGAATGTTTCAGCACTTAATCCCCTACACCCTGGTGATACTGCACACTCACTGAATGTTTTAATATGTAATCCCCTACACCCTGATGATACTCCACACTCACTGAATGTTTTAGTACTTAATCCCCTACACTCAGGTGATACTACACACTCCCTGAATGTTTCAGTACTTCATCCCCTACACTTAGGTGATACTCCACATATCCTGAATGTTTCAGTACTTAATCCCCTACACCCTGGTGATACTTCACACTCACTGAATGTTTCAGTCCTTAATCCCCTCGCTCAGGTGATACTCCACACTCCCTGAATGTTTTAGTATGTAATCCCCTACACTCAAGTGATACTCCACACTCACTGAATGTTTCAGCACTTAATCCCCTACACTCAGGTGATACTCCACACTCCCTGAATGTTTCAGCACTTAATCCCCTACACTTAGGTGATACTCCACACTCACTGAATGTTTCAGTACTTAATCCCCTACACCCTGGTGATACTCCACACTCACTGAATGTTTCAGTACTTAATCCCCTACACCCTGGTGATACTCCACACTCACTGAATGTTTCAGCACTTAATCCCCTACACTTAGGTGATACTCCACATATCCTGAATGTTTCAGTACTTAATCCCCTACACTCAGGTGATACTCCACACTTATTGATTGTTTCAGTACTTAATCCCCTACACCCTGGTGATACTCTACACTCCCTGAATCTTTCAGTACTTCATCCCCTACACCCTGGTGATACACAACATCTCATTAATATTTCAATACTTAATCCCCTACACCCTAGTGATATTCCACACTCACTGAATGTTTCAGTACTTAATCCCCTACACCCTGGTGATACTCCACACTCACTGAATGTTTTAGTATGTAATCCCCTACACCCTGGTGATACTCCACATATCCTGAATGTTTCAGTACTTAATCCCCTACACCCTGGTGATACTCCACACTCACTGAATGTTTCAGTACTTAATCCCCTACACCCTGGTGATACTCCACACTCACTGAATGTTTTAGTATGTAATCCCCTACACCCTGATGATACTCCACACTCACTGAATGTTTTAGTATGTAATCCCCTACACCCTGATGATACTCCACACCTCCATTTGATAGAACCATAATACAGTAGTTGATACACAGATTTTCAAAAAAAAAAAAAAAAAAAACAATCCCAAAGAGCCTGTCTATGGATATTAAAGCAAATAATAAGAATAAATAATCATTATGTTTTTTATAGTCCTTGTTCAAGTTTTTATTGAAGAAATTAAATAGAGTCTTCATGATATGACAAATACTGTAATGATTTCAAGAAAAGGTGTATTATTTTCAGCATAAGTGGCCATTGTGAATTTGAAGATCATTTAATTAAGTAAAATCTATTATACACTAACTCTCCTGTAAAAATCAAGATGATTTTAAAAAGTTGTTTTTGTCATACTTGACCCTGATACCTAAAAATAGGTCAATGTTATTCAAGCAAGGAAAATGCATAGCAGTCTATTCTGTAAGTATTATCTGGCATAATAATTGGACTCTGGGTCATGTGTGAAACTGGGAAACTGATTCTTTAATGTTTTGGAACTAGAGAAGAATCTGTCTTTAAAGTTAAAACATATTTGTTTCCAGTTACCTTGAAAATAGCTCAAGGTCATTGGAATAAGGAAAATATAGCATGCTTCAACACAGGTACTTTCCGTTCAAATATCAGTTCCCAGTTACTTAAAGTTTTCTAGAACATGACCGACAGAAGGACAACAGATGACAAGACAACAGATGATTCATCATAGTATGGCACAAACTCAATGGCACATCATTGGAGTTTTAAACACTAAATCAAATGGCCCAAACACATATATTGTGAGATGTTCATAGATGTGCTTATTGTGATGGATTTGTTGAAACCACAAATAAGATTTTGATAAATAAAATTACAATGTGATGTTTCCTTGCCATATTGTAATGCTATACAATGGTAGGTAAGTATTCTGTGATTAACTGTTACAGCTCTATATAAAGAAGAGAGGTCCTACCTTGCAGCAATGCCTACTGGCTGAATCTCCTGGACATAGATTCCCATGTCTACCTGGTTCTCCATTCTCTTGGGGCCCACAACACTGAAGCCAAGACTGCTGTTCTCTGGCTTGAAAAGTTTGATAATTTCTATTTGCCTGCCCTGGGAAGCCCGCTCCAGAGCCCTCTGGAATTCTAGGTTGTAAGCCGGAGTCACAATTGGGTTCTCAACCCCTGTGTAGTTAAGGGTATCCACCATACTCTCGCTGAAGGGCTGCTCATGATGGTTACTACTGTTGATGCTATCTGGAGGCATGTTCAGGATTAACTCCCCTGTCAGAGAGATCTCAAATGTTTCATCATTCACAGGATAAGTGTTTGCAACCTGTTTAAGTTCTGTTAAGGACTCTTGCAGTGTGAGGAGCTGCCGGAATAATGGACTGTCTAACATAGCCATAATAGATGTGATGTCGTCATCCTGAGAGTGGTCTCCCTGTTCCCACAGACGTGCCTGAAGGTGCTCCAGGTACCCAGACGCTTGATCACTATCTGAAACAGCAAAAACAAGAGGCCCACAGACCTTAATCGTCACCTGAGTTGAATTTCTGTTTTGAATAAATGACAAACTCAAACATAACAAAACTGCATTATCTAATATCTAGCACACAGATTAAAGCCTGAAGTATTGTTTGTAGCAAGTGTGGATTTGAAGGACACTGCAGAAATTTCAAGGCATCAAAGTCTTAGGGCCCTCAATTAAACTTTCAAAACACTGAATCCCCTAGACAACAAAATTTCAACCTGTTTTGTAATTCCAATTGAAAATGTACACAAATACTCACACATTCGACACCTTAGACACCTACAACTTTCAAAGTCATGGTCTTTTATTTGAACAAACTTGGGTAGCCCTTTATCCTAGCATGCTACAGACCCAATATCATATCTCTGGGCCTTTCTATTACAGTGAGGTCATTTGAATATTATTACACATTTGACGCCTTTGACCTTGAAAGTGGCTCAAGGTCATTTATTTAACAAACTTCGTAGTCCTTCATCCAAGCATGTTACAGGACCAATATCACACCTCTGGACTTTCAGATTATTCAGAAGAAGCTGTCTGAAGATTTCAGGATATCTGGCACCTGTGACCTTGAAAGCAGGTCAATGTCATTCACTTTAACAAATGTGTAGCCCTTCATTCTAGCATGTTACAGTTCAAATACCAAAAATCTTGGCCATTCAATTATTGAGAAGTTGTTTGAAAATTTTAAGATATTTGACATCTGTAACTGTGAAAGTAGGTCAAGGTCATTCATTTGAACAAACTTAGGAGCCCTTCACAATATTCTATATGAAAATAGTTGCACATATGTGTTGTATGGGCGAAAGTTTAAAATAAAAGTTAAAGAAAGATAGGCACTTACCTGATACGAGTGACATCTTATCATTTGAACTCTTATATATACCACATTAATAAGTCAGAGGATGTAATTATTAAGAGTACCCAAACAGAGGATGTCTATGACCAGAGTACCCAAACAGAGGATGTCTATGACCAGAGTACTCAAACAGAGGATGTCTATGACCAGAGTACTCAAACAGAGGATGTCTATGACCAGAGTACTCAAACAGAGGATGTCTAGGACCAGAGTACCCAAACAGAGGATGTCTATGACCAGAGTATTCAAACAGAGGATGTACAGGACCAGAGTACTCAAACAGAGGATGTCTAGGACCACAGTACTCAAACAGAGGGTGTCTAGGACCAGAGTACTCAAACAGAGGATGTTGATGACCAGAGTACCCAAACAGAGGATGTCAATGACCAGAGTACCCAAACAGAGGATGTCTATGACCAGAGTACTCAAACAGAGGATGTCTATGACCAGAGTACTCAAACAGAGGATGTCTATGACCAGAGTACTCAAACAGAGGATGTCTATGACCAGAGTACCCAAACAGAGGATGTCTATGACCAGAGTACTCAAACAGAGGATGTCTATGACCAGAGTACTCAAACAGAGGATGTCTATGACCAGAGTACTCAAACAGAGGATGTCTATGACCAGAGTACTCAAACAGAGGATGTCTATGACCAGAGTACTCAAACAGAGGATGTCTATGACCAGAGTACTCAAACAGAGGATGTCTATGACCAGAGTACCCAAACAGAGGATGTCTATGACCAGAGTACTCAAACAGAGGATGTCTAGGACCAGAGTACTCAAACAGAGGATGTCTAGGACCAGAGTACTCAAACAGAGGATGTCTATGACCAGAGTACTCAAACAGAGGATGTCTATGACCAGAGTACAGGATGTCTACTCAAACACCAAACAAAGAGGATGTCTATGACCAGAGTACTCAAACAGAGGATGTCTATGACCAGAGTACTCAAACAAATGTCTATGACCAGAGTACTCAAACAGAGGATGTTTATGACCAGAGTACACAAACAGAGGATGTCTATGAGTACTCAAACAAGAGGATGTCTAGACCAGAGTACTCAAACAGACAGAGTACCAGAGTACAAACAGAGGATGTCTAGGACCAGAGTACTCAAGCAGAGAGGATGTCTAGGACCAGAGTACTCAAACAGAGGATGTCTATGACCAGAGTACTCAAACAGAGGATGTCTAGGACCAGAGTACTCAAACAGAGGATGTCTAGGACCATAGTACTAAAACAGAGAATGTCTATGACCAGAGTACTCAAACAATAAATGTCCAAAACCAGAGTACTCAAACAGAGGGTCTCTAGGACCAGAGTACTCAAACAGAGGATGTCTAGGACCAGAGTACTCAAACAGAGGATGTCTAGGACCAGAGTACTCAAACAGAGGATGTCTATGACCAGAGTACTCAAACAGAGGATGTCTATGACCAGAGTACTCAAACAGAGGATGTCTATGACCAGAGTACTCAAACAGAGGATGTCTATGACCAGAGTACTCAAACAGAGGATGTCTATGACCAGAGTACCCAAACAGAGGATGTCTATGACCAGAGTACTCAAACAAGAGGATGTTGATGACCAGAGTACTCAAACAGAGGATGTTGATGACCAGAGTACCCAAACAGAGGACGTCAATGACCAGAGTACCCAAACAGAGGATGTCTAGGACCAGAGTACTCAAACAGAGGATGTCTATGACCAGAGTACTCAAACAGAGGATGTCTAGGACCAGAGTACTCAAACAGAGGATGTCTATGACCAGAGTACTCAAACAGAGGATGTCTAGGACCAGAGTACCCAAACAGAGGATGTCTATGACCAGAGTACTCAAACAGAGGATGTCTATGACCAGAGTACTCAAACAGAGGATGTCTATCACCAGAGTACTCAAACAGAGGGTCTCTAGGACAAGAGTACTCAAACAGAGGATGTCTAGGAGTACCAGACCAGAGTACTCAAACAGAGGATGTCTAGGACCAGAGTACTCAAACAGAGGATGTATAGGACCAGAGTACTCAAACAGAGGATGTCTAGCACCAGAGTACTCAAACAGAGGATGTCTAGGACCAGAGTACTCAAACAGAGGATGTCTATGACCAGAGTACTCAAACAGAGGATGTCTATGACCAGAGTACCCAAACAGAGGATGTCTAGGACCAGAGTACTCAAACAGAGGATGTTTATGACCAGAGTACTCAAACAGAGGATGTCTAGGACCAGAGTACTCAAACAGAGGATGTCTAGGACCAGAGTACTCAAACAGAGGATGTCTAGGACCAGAGTACTCAAACAGAGGATGTCTAGGACCAGAGTACTCAAACAGAGGATGTCTAGGACCAGAGTACTCAAACAGAGGATGTCTAGGACCAGAGTACTCAAACAGAGGATGTCTAGGACCAGAGTACTCAAACAGAGGATGTCTATGACTAGAGTACTCAAACAGAGGATGTCTAGGACCAGAGTACTCAAACAGAGGGTGTCTAGGACCAGAGTACTCAAACAGAGGATGTCTAGGACCAGAGTACTCAAACAGAGGATGTCTAGGACCAGAGTACTCAAACAGAGGATGTCTAGGACCAGAGTACTCAAACAGAGGATGTCTAGGACCAGAGTACTCAAACAGAGGATGTATAGGACGAAAGTATTCAAACAGAGGATGTCTATGACCAGAGTACTCAAACAGAGGATGTCTAGGACCAGAGTACTCAAACAGAGGATGTCTAGGACCAGAGTACTCAAACAGAGGATGTCTAGGACCAGAGTACTCAAACAGAGGATGTCTAGGACCAGAGTACTCAAACAGAGCAATATTAAACATTAGCAGTGGAGGAGATGTAAAATTTGAATGTCTCCATTATCTACATGACAATACAAGTGTTCTATAAATAATGTTATACAGACTCTCAGATCTGACAGGACTGGTGTGACCTGTATATAATACTAATGTAACTGTTATACAGTCTCTCAGATCTGACAGGACTGGTGTGACCTGTTTATAATACTAATGTAACTGTTATACAGTCTCTCAGATCTGACAGGACTGGTGTGACCTGTTTATAATACTAATGTAACTGTTATACAGTCTCTCAGATCTCACAGGACTAATGTGACCTGTATGTAATACAGATCTGACAGGACTGATGTGACGTGACCTGTATATAATACTAATGTAACTGTTATACAGTCTCTCAGATCTGACAGGACTAATGTGACCTGTATGTAATACTGATCTGACAGGGCTGGTGTGACCTGTATGTAATACTGATCTGACAGGGCTGGTGTGACCTGTATGTAATACTATTGTAACTGTTATACAGTCTCTCAGATCTGACAGGATTGGTGTGACCTGTATATAATACTGTTGTAACTGTTATACAGTCTCTCAGATCTGACAGGACTGATGTGACCTGTATGTAATACTGATCTGACAGGACTGATGTGACCTATATGTTATACTGATCTGACAGGACTGATGTGACCTGTATGTAATACTATTGTAAATGTTATACAGTCTCTCAGATCTGACAGGACTGGTGTGACCTGTATATAATACTTTTGTAACTGTTATACAGTCTCTCAGATCTGAGAGGACTGGTGTGACCTGTATGTAATACTGTTGTAACTGTTATACAGTCTCTCAGATCTGTCAGGACTGATGTGACCTGTATGTAATAATGATCTGACAGGGCTGGTGTGACCTGTATGTAATACTGATCTGACAGAGCTGGTGTGACCTGTATTTAATACTGATTTGACAGGACTGGTGTGACCTATATGTTATACTGATCTGACAGGACTGGTGTGACCTGTATGTAATACTGATCTGACAGAGCTGGTGTGACCTGTATTTAATACTGATTTGACAGGACTGGTGTGACCTATATGTTATACTGATCTTACAGGACTGGTGTGACCTATATGTAATACTGATCTGACAGGACTGATGTGACCAGTATGTAATACTGATCTGACAGGACTGATGTGACCAACATGTAATACTACCGTAACTGTTATACAGTCTCTCAGATCTGACAGGACTGATGTGACCAGCATGTAATACTATTGTAACTGTTATACAGTCTCTCAGACCTGACAGGACTGATGTGACCTGTATGAAATAATATTGTAACTGTTATACAGTCTCTCAAATCTGACAGGGCTGATGTGACCTGTAAGTAATACAGATCTGACAGGACTGATGTGACCAGTATGTAATACTAATGTAACTGTTATACAGTCTCTCAGACTTGACAGGACTGATGTGACCTGTATGTAATACTGATCTGACAGGGCTGGTGTGACCTGTATGTAATACTGATCTGACAGAGCTGGTGTGATCTGTATATAATACTATTGTAACTGTTATACAGGCTCTCAGATCTGACAGGACTGATGTGACCTGTATGTAATACTGATCTGACAGGACTGATGTGACCTATATGTTATACTGATCTTACAGGAGTGGTGTGACCGGTATGTAATACTGATCTGACAGGACTGATGTGACCTGTATGTAATACTGATCTGACAGGACTGTGTGACCTGTATGTAATACTATTGTAACTATTATACAGACTCTCACATCTGACAGGACTGATGTGACTAGTATGTAATACTATTGTAACTGTTATACAGTCTCTCAGATCTGACAGGACTGATGTGACCTGTATATAATACTAATGTAACTGTTATACAGTCTCTCACATCTGACAGGACTGGGGTGAACTGTATGTTATACTGATCTGACAGGACTGATGTGACCTGTATGTAATACTAATGTAACTGTTATACAGTCTCTCAGATCTGACAGGACTGATGTGACCTGTATGTAATACTGATCTGAGAGGACTGATGTGACCTGTATGTAATACTAATGTAACTGTTATACAGTCTTTCAGATCTGACAGGACTGGTGTAACATGTATGTAATATTGATCTGACAGGGCTGGTGTGACCTGTTTGTAATACTGATCTGACAGAGCTGGTGTGACCTGTATGTAATACTGATCTGACAGGACTAATGTGACCTGTATGTAATATTAATGTAACTGTTATACAGTCTCTCAGATCTGACAGGACTGATGTGACCTGTATGTAATACTATTGGAAATGTTATACAGTCTCTCAGATCTGACAGGACTGATGTGACCTGTATGTAATACAGATCTGACAGGACTGATGTGACCTGTATATAACACAGATCTGACAGGGCTGGTGTGACCTGTATGTAATACTGATCTGACAGGACTGGTGTGACTTGTATGTAATACTATCGTAACTGTTATACAGTCTCTCAGATCTGACAGGATTGGTGTGACCTGTATATAATACTGTTGTAACTGTTATACAGTCTCTCAGATCTGACAGGAGTGATGTGACCTGTATGTAATACAGATCTGACAGGACTGATGTGACCTGTATATAATACAGATCTGACAGGGCTGGTGTGACCTGTATGTAATACTATTGTAACTGTTATACAGTCTCTAAGATCTGACAGGACTGATTTGACCTATATGTGATATTACTGTAACTTTTATACAATCTGACAGATCTGATACCTGACTATTTTGGCTGGTGCATTCAAAAACATGTACATTACAATAGGTCTTACTTCATCATGTTGATGTATGCTCTTGATAAAGTATTTTCACAGTTCCAGTGATTTTATAATTAGTTACCTGGGCTGACCGTTTGGAAGATAAATCAGGAAAAGAAATATCGGTCAACATGGCCTTCCGAATACAACTACCGTCTAAAGGGAAACAACCCTTCGTTTGTAGCTTTTTTCTTCTTCTAAAAGACGAGTGACAGGCTATGAAAATTGTATAGTTAAACATATATCAAGAGCAATAACTGGATGGATTCAGTACACCATTACCAATATATAGATAGGAGTTTTTACCAAATGAGAGCCCCGCCCACGAACATATGAAAACACCTGAAAGCTCACCTTGCCACGGAATGTGTGGTATTTACAAGGTGTCAGATTCGTATGCAGTTTGTTTACTTCAAATTTTTTAGCCTTTTCTATTGAGCAATACTATTGCATGTAATTATTTTATATCTACGGGAAACAATGATTATTTCAGTGTGCCCAAGAGGTCGAACGGACGTGCCTTGGCGCTGGCTAAAATCGTGACATACCTTAAACTGGTCACTGGTCGCAGTTGTATTTCTTGGCGACTTCGAGCAGAAGATTACCTTACTCTGCCTAATATATTCGTCCCGGATACTACTCTCTTCAACAGACTTATAAATACCATAAACACATAATATCCTTATTCCATAGGTTTTATCCAAGTCGAGATGACTAACAATCAAATTTCGATAAAATCTCAATATTAGGCCTGCTCTTCCGGTCACTTTTTCGTACTTTATCGCTTATTCTTGCCTGATTATATTGTTAACGTTTATTTACAGTTTTAGTGATTGTTCTATTTTTAGCTTCATTTTGTTTTCAATGATTCATTGATTTTAACATTAATTGTTTTATCGTAGGTTTTGTAAATACCATTCAATTACAAAATAGAACGCTTCGCAAACTGCAAAAGACAATATTAATAACATTTCTCTTACTGCAAAGGACAATAGGAGTACCAAAGACCGACAAGAGTATAAATATACGGCAAAAAATAGTGGTAATTAAGACTTCACCTGAATTATATC
Organism: Ylistrum balloti; assembly: GCF_031769215.1. Classification (NCBI taxonomy): domain Eukaryota; kingdom Metazoa; phylum Mollusca; class Bivalvia; order Pectinida; family Pectinidae; genus Ylistrum; species Ylistrum balloti. The sequence goes on along the minus strand of NW_026782123.1, from coordinate 989,250 downwards.
AAATGTTCGTATTTCTATCACAATGACACAACATCGTCCATTATTGTAATTATTGGCGCTACAAATCACTGATTTAGCCAAAGTTATGGTGCTTTCATCGATATTTGTAAGCTTATCCTATTAACTTAGATGCAACTATTTGTACGAAATACCAGGAGTTACGTCCCTTCAGCGCTTGAGAGCGCACTGCTAGTTTATCATAATGCGGACTTTTATCGTTTTACTGTACTCTGAGACACTATAACTAAAGTTATATAACTATCTATTGTACATTTAGTGGTTACATATCCATATTAACTTTCTCACATTTCTTAATATTTTGAATATACATTTCGTTTAAGTATAAAATATTTGTTAAATATCCCAAACAAAAACTAGCCGCCTTCATTGATTATTGGGAAACTGGCAATGCTAAAATAAAGTTCAACAACATCTATTGAAAAAAAACTGATACTGTTGAAAGAGTGTTGTATATCAACTTAATTAACAAATGTTACGATGTTCGTGTTGTATATGGAAAATGCAATAATAAAACTAATAATAAAATAATCATGGACGTATACTATACAAATGTACGAAAAAATCATCTGATTTGGTCAGTGACGGTTATCACATAAAGATATACCTGGTTTTGGTTTTAAACAAATAAATTGTGAGAAGATCTAGAATTTGGAAATGAATTTAAACAATACAATTAGTTGTATATATATATATATCTATATAGACAATAAGAAGATTACGAGAGGAAACTCTTTACCGAGGATTCGTATCGGGCGGTATACGTCTACCGAGAACTATATCTAAAAATAACCCACTAATGACGAGGTAATGAATAGAAATTAATTGTATGAAATAGGTAACGGTCATTTAAGGTATTTTTCTGATGCATTGTCTTAAAAAACATAAGTTGAAAACTTATGGAATAAATTGAATGGAAATTATATTTTTTTTGTAAAGCGACTAAATTCGTGTTAATAAGTTTTGCTGTATTTATAAACTACTTTTCTCTATTATTAATCTTTTTTAACATAAACTGTAGAAAAAATCTCAATCATTTCAAATTGACAGCGCAATTTTTTTCTGACGAGTCATTTCTGTTACCTTTGGACAGTTTTTTTAATCAAAACGCGTGTTTGAGCAAGTTACAAATGAAATGTCATCAAGAGAACAAATTTCTTAAGCCTCGTGTCTTTTCTAAATTTGAAAATTAACTTACGAGAGTTAGATAACGATGATAATCTACTGCCACTCGTTGTAGAACTTCTTTCTACCATTACCTTTTAACGTAAAAATATATAGTGTACAACATTGTTTCGCCCCAATTGACACTTTCGCGTAAGAATACATCATAGATTGTCTGCTTGGCTCATTAATATGCAATAAGAGACAAAATCGCTATTTTTGAATACTTATTTATACAGTAATCTTGTTTGGAAACATCCCGTAACATTAGTTCATTGAAACACGTTACAAAATTACACAAACTGTTAATCTTTTAAAAATAAATTCGTTGGAACTAGATTTTATTGCCGATAAGAGTAGTGCTTCTTCGCGGGAAAATGTGAATGCAGACACGATTAAGATGGCGTGTAATTTTTGGGCGGAGTTTCTAATGCTCTTTGCGGTGTTTCTAGGGGGTCTCGATATTGACATCCTTGGGGCTCAGCTGTACATTTAAGTTTAAAATCGTTTTGAAACTGAGATATTGTCGGAAATGTTGCAGGGTTCAGCAGTAGGCCTAGTTGAGACAGAGACGATAGGGTCAGGGGGAAATGTCAAACCTGTATCTTGATTCCGAAACGACCTTGCCCGTCTCCAAACTAATATCAAATGTTGGGAAACCAAAATTACTGCATTTACCATTTACTCTCCCCTTTCCCTCTCCACACAGTTTTGACCGCCGGCAAGAGTGACAGATCGTCACTGTCCGCCATGTTGATGATGGACAGCAGACGATGAAAACAATCGCACGTGGCGAAAGTAGTTCGGGGTCACAGATCATTGTTGGGTCAAGTGTCAATGCCTCGTCCAATAGATTTGGCTATCACGTGTGTGTTATGCGTATGAATAAACAATGGATATGGTGTTTAATGAATAGTCAGGGGTGAGATAACATACGCAGGTTATGGTAGAAACAATGTATCATATACAGTAATTTTGTGTATTATGATATGATATCATGATGAGAGTCATAATATGTCTGAACATCCATATGCTGTTTGGGTTTTGAAAACGATAGCCATGGACACAAAAACAAATGACACTTATTCTGGTAATGGGTTGAATTTGGTTCATTATGTACACGTCTTTGCAAAATATTCCATGACAACTCATCATAACGTATTTAAAAGGGCACAGTCTCTTATTAATTAACAGGTACGTCATCAAATCACCGGTGGAACTTGTGCAGAAGTTTAAAGCAGGTTTTTCAAGATGTTGGCCACACTGGATCTTGTACATACCTGAAAAATAACGACACCTGGTTAGGACCATCACAGGATTTCAGTTGAATCCCACTGGTAGAACTTGTAAATGTAAAAACAATACACACGACGGACGGCGGACGACAAATGCGAAAGGACGAAACACGATGGCGATAGGACATCCTGATTCAGGTGTCCTAAAATTTGTTTATTATTTCGCCACTTTAAGTCAGTTTCTAAATAATTTTCCCCACTGCAAAAAATAGAGCTAATAACAAAAGGTGATTTGAAATCGTCGGTATGTCCCAAAGTTGATACCATATATGATTCAGACATTTTAACATGTAAATTAGATTTCAGGAACTAGTTATTATAAAACCAATTACCAAAGACTAGAATGGACGGTTAAATTTAAATCTTTGGGTGTATTGGAACGTCGAGAACTGCATCTTTAATTTTTCAATTTCTATTAAAGATTTTGTCAACGGAGTTATTTTTTTTAAATGACTTACTGTGGGTCACCAATGACCAGGCATGTATATGATAGATGGCCTAGTTGGTGACTTACTGTAGGTAGCCTGTGACCAGGGGTGTATACTATTGACGGTCCTGCTGGTGACTTACTGTGGTCACCTTCGTTCGATGTCATTTTTTAACATCGTTAACTGGAGTAGATGTGAACGGAATTTGACGAAAATTTGTAGCCTTATGTTAATAACATATCGTATGAATTGTGTACAAGAAGTCGTCAATTTTCGGATAGACCCGTGACACAGAGTTTCAAAAAAATACAGGTTGACGGAAATTATTGGAAAGTTTTACGGTCGTCATAGTGATCTCATTAAAAGGTATTCTATCTCTATGTGCGATATGAAGCTGAACGTGTTTGATGCCTGTTAGTTTGGTGTTGGTTCTGTTAATGTATACATTGTTCTTATTTGAGAGCATGACAAAAATTTACACAGTGGGTGTCGTCATGAAGCAGAAGATCTTTCCCTTGTTCGTACTTTTGTATTTTGTTATTTTATCTATTTATCTGTTTTTTGACAATGGGATCGATTCCACCGTTATTTGTCAAGTCACCACTCTTGCAGATTTATGACCTTGGACCTTGTAGACACGACAACTTGAGTAGATGTGAATGTATTTCGATGAAACTTGGTATGTAACCTTGTATTATTGTGATCTTGGGACGAGTTCACGAATTTTACCAATTCGATGGTTATTTAATGAGATATTGCCTCTTTACAGTTTTATTTTCATTGGCCCTGTTGAACACAATAACTCCATTCAATATTAATTAACTTTGATGAAACTTGATATGTAGCTATGTATTATTAAGATCTCAGGACGAGTTCGAGGATTACATCAATTTTATTATATTTTAGAGAAGTATGGCCTCTTGCAGTTTTGTTCCCTTGAATCTAGTAAAACAAACTGACTTTAGTGAAACTTTGTTTACAGCCTTACATGAATAAGAATTCACAGGAGTTTGGAAATGGTGTATATAGTATGTAAGAAGGGTGGAAAAGCTCCACTTGTTTCCTGATCAAAGAGTTGTATTTCTGTTGGGTGCACAAAATCATGCATAGTATCATTAGAAGGATGGATTCTCAATCTTTCAGTTCTTCAAATTTTTACATGTCTATTCTCTTTACCTAGACATCAACTCCATATTCTCCACAAACAAATACCATTTTCTCATTTCAAGAATCTGTGCAGTTTTCTGGACACTTTGGATGTTACTCTCAACACCAAAGGAATAAAGAAATGAAATAGAAATGCATTAGTGTGTTTATATATTTCTCACCCTGTGATCTTTCAGAGTTTTCACGTCATTGTGTACCCCTCTGGTGTGTTGATTGCCTGTATGAAGTATTGGATTCTACCTGACCTGGGTATTGAGTGGAAGCTTTTCTAAATTCCTGTCAATTTCACCACTTCTGTGGGACGGGGATGTGCATACCATCAAACACATTTAGCCCATCTCTAGGAATATACTAACAATTTTGGGGTAAAACAACTGAAGACTTTCTATGAAGACTTGTATTTTTTACTCTATCTTGTTTTTGAGAAAAGATTTCAGAAGTTTGAGTTTGAGACATTTTCCCCCGTTTTGGCCCTACCTTGGAGGACCCTTGCTAGTTGATACCTCATACTCCATAATTTTGGTTCACCTTTGGCTATGATAATTTTCATTTTTTTTAAAAAGTTGAAAATGCTAGTTGTATTTGGGTGCATTACTAATGATGAGGGACAAAAGGCAACTACAAAAGTGCCTCTGAGACTTTGTCTAAGGTGACCAAAAGTAAATGAGAAACTCCATCTTAATTAGGTTTGATGTAAAAAAACAAACACAAACAAGTCATAAATAATCTTTATGTACACAAGTTTTAGATTTAAAAACCTAATTTTGCAAATGTTCAGTGAATTCACATATAGATGAAAACGTACAAGACACATTTCAACAAGTTTGTCCACAGCCTGATTTCAAACTTGGGTGATATTTGCAGCACTCTTGGAGACTATAATGTGGGCATATGAATGAAAAATTCCAAAGTCTCCAGGGGCGACCTACCATAGTCATGAATGTAAGAAAGGGCTCACTCTTTAAAGGTGAGTCAATGCCATTAATTCAAACAAGTTTTCAGTCAGTCAGAAGTCAAGACAGATCAGAAGTTACAGTCGAATGATTAGATCGTTGTGTCTGGTGGTTAACATCTAGTCAATCTAACAAAAGTTTTCTGTAAACAAACATTTTTTATAAGAGAGTGATGTATACCACTAAGTATCCTCCTGTAACCTCACAGCATCAGGATCTACATCACACACACTTGGCAAGACATTTCTACCTGAAGTATTTCTTGGATGGAAATTTTTCTCATCAGAATTTATATAATGTCTGCATTTATGAAGATGACACTATCAATGTTGGACACTAATCAAATACTCCTCGATATCCAATCTGATAATAGATCTGTTCTGCCACCTGGCTTTTTAAAATAAAACGTCAAAAAAAAACCCTCTAAAGTTTAAAGTCAACCCTCTATATTCTTAAGCCTGATTATCATTAACCTTATTCAATTACACTTACTTTCAGAAATTTTAGACTTTAATACTTTGAGGTGGATTCAATGGACCGTGACTACTGTAGATGACCACATCTGTGACAGGGGGCCTTAAAACAGATGCTTTAACATAGACACCTAACCATTAGGAATCTTCACATCATGTAATCTCCCATTACAGGAAAAATGAAACCACAATTATACCCAAGTCAAATTTGGTGGTTTACCTTTGCAAATGAAAATCACTTCAATATGTAATGTTGTAATTTTATCGTGTGGAAGTGGATGAGTTCAACTAAACTAAGATGGAAAGTCAAGTCTGTTGACAAGTTTCTATATAAACCAGATGGAAAGTCGAGTCTGTTGACAAGTTTCTATATAAACCAGATGGAAAGTCGAGTCTGTTGACAAGTTTCTATATAAACCAGATGGAAAGTCGAGTCTGTTGACAAGTTTCTATATAAACCAGATGGAAAGTCGAGTCTGTTGACAAGTTTCTATATAAACCAGATGGAAAGTCGAGTCTGCTGACAAGTTTCTATATAAACCAGATGGAAAGTCGAGTCTGCTGACAAGTTTCTATATAAACCAGATGGAAAGTCGAGTCTGCTGACAAGTTTCTATATAAACCAGATGGAAAGTCGAGTCTGTTGACAAGTTTCTATATAAACCAGATGGAAAGTCGAGTCTGTTGACAAGTTTCTATATAAACCAGATGGAAAGTCGAGTCTGTTGACAAGTTTCTATATAAACTATATGAAAGGTCTATCAAGGACAAGTTCTTAAAATACAAAATTGTAAGCTGCTGCATTATTTTACCACAACTGCTGTCAAAAGTCTGTCTCTTCCAGTTAACAAATCTATTGTAAAGTATTTATCACAGTTAGTTACATCACATCTCTAATGTGCCATTATGAGAGATCCTTAATCCACTTGTCAGAAACACTTGTGTGCCTGATTACAGAACCAGTGCGTCCGTGCCTGCATCTCCTCCATACTGGGCTGTGTCATGATCATAGTCCTGATCCTGCAACAAAATGTACTTCATCATTTCCCTGTACAGATAATATGTTTGGATATTGTAATCAAAAATAATTAAAAATTGTCAATTGAATATATTTCAATTTCAAACTCTAATAATACATTGTACCATGATTTTGTCATTCATTAAATAATTTATCAAGCTGTAAACAAAAATCTTAAAATCCAATTTTTGAGAAAGGAATCTTTTTTTTTTTGCAGGGTGCCAAAGACATTGCTTGTGGACAGGGTTCAGATTATGAACAAGAGATCCCAATGGGATCTTAGCAACCACAATGCTCGATTTTTATTTGTTCTTTAAAAGCTATAGTACTTCTCCTGAATTAAAACAAATTATAACATTCAAAATGTTATTTTCACACATAATATATAGCATTTATTTCATCTCAGGTGATCTAAAAACTAAAAATATGTACCTGGTTAAGCTTCTTGAATTCTACAACTTGTGCAAAGACATACTCCAGGATGTGTTTGGCATCACGTGCATCAGCAGGTAGACGTGTGGTCACGCCCAGTATGTCCCCACATTCCCGCACGTAATATTCCAGGTCATCGTCTGTGCCTGAGAAATACAAAACACATGACATGTTGTTTATGAAAATGGTGTACAAAGTGACTTCAAGCTAAATATCTTTGACATTCTCTGTTGATAATGTGAATAGAGCCCACAAATGTAAAAAATTATCTGTCTGATGTGCAACAGAGTTATGACGATTTTAATAGTTATCTGGACAGTAGACTATTTGTGTATATTGAACTCTACAAATGTGTCATCAGATTAAAGTCTGTATCGACACAGCATGATAGACAAAGATGATCAGAAGTCACTTGACTTATCTAACGGAATCTGCAGTATCTATGGCAACAAATATGAAAAAGAATTCTGGTCTTACATTTGTTAGTTTGCTGAGCCAGTCGGACTTTTTCTGAAGAAAACTGTTCATCCAAATCAAAAAGATCCAAAGAGGGAGGTGGACATTCTCGGAAAGTAGGAGGAAACACCTGAAAATCAACAAGGAATTGTAAAATCACAACATAAAGTTTCTGGCATTTCTGGTGAAAACCCATTCATATATGTAATTATCATTACGTAAACACAAGAGGATGTGGAAGTACTTACCGCAGGGTTAAGTGGAGGCAATGGAGTTTCAAATGAAGGGGTGATTAATGTCAATGGCTCATGCTTTGTGTGTAATTCTGTAAAAGCTCTGTGGAAAAGAATGTCAAAACATTTTAAAGAAAACGTTTATTGTAGAAGTTGATTTGACCAGATAACATACATGTATAAATAACCTGTTTTAGTACGTCTTTTGATGTCTGTTATAACAATGAAGTAACTACATCAACATTTAATATGTTCGTTATTTATAAACATCAGCTTTTTCGTTATTTAAGGACAACAAAATTAAAGCCAGCTAATAAATACAACTCACACAGCATGCTGCTCAGTGAAAATACACACAGATGCTATTTAAATGGCCTTAAATAATGTGTACTTACTTAATGGCTTTTGGAACCAGATTTGTGTCTAGTTTAAATGTCTGAAATAATCCCACCCCCTGAGTTTGACTAACAAGTAATTACAAAAAATACAGAAAGTGTGTGAATGACTATATAGTGAGTAATACAAAATATAAAGTTTTTGTGTGGAATGTGCACTTACTTAATGGCTTTTGGAACCAGACTTGTGTCTAGTTTAAAAAGGGAATTGTCAAACAAGGATGTAATATCTCTGGGAACATCATCACTCTCCTGTAAACATGTCTTCAAGTCTCCTGCCAACCTGGCCACATCTGGTAACATGTTGTAGTCAGATATCTGGTGAATAAACACGATCAGCATTAGAAAGTCCTTGTTAAACAGTGTATCAGTAAATTGTGCTCTATGAACCATTCATTACTGATCATCATACTGGATTTTTCCTTCCTATTTGTGTGATTTACAACATTTTACTTCACACTGTGTAAAACTTTTACTGAGGACCATATGGTGGATTAACCTCGGATTACAGAAATATTATCAAGTTTATAATCAGTATAATATAATAAGTGCATAATCTTACATGACTATCTAATGAAGAAATGAGCAGAGATCAGACAAAATTAAATCAGTAATGAGGTTTGTAAAACATGGAGCACAGTCAAAGTCGGGAGTAACACAATATAAAGGTAGGAAGGACATGAGAAAATTGAAGAATGTAGAATTTTTTTCCTTGTGTTAGATGGAGCAATGATGTAGGACAGATAAAGAACACAGCGATACTTCTTGGGTTAGATAGAGCGATGATGTAGGACAGATAAAGAACACAGCAATACTTCTTGGGTTAGATAGAGTGATGATGTAGGACAGATAAAGAACACAGCGATACTTCTTGGGTTAAATAGAGCCATGATGTAGGACAGATAAAGAACACAGCGATACTTCTTGGGTTAGATAGAGCAATGATGTAGGACAGATAAGGAACACAGCGATATTGCTTGGGTTAGATAGAGCCATGATGTAGGACAGATAAAGGACACCAGAGTTAGATGAAGCAAACATAAGGTGATCACATTTGAACACTTACTTCTGGGTCCTCTGCATCTATTGGGTTAAGTCTTATGTCATCTGTCGTCAGAAATCGAATCAAGACATCCTAAAAGAACAAAAAAACTTAAAGTATTTTAAGTCTAAACCAGAAAACATGTATTAAGTGGCATTATACTGTGAGAGCAAGTTCCTCCTAAAAGGTCAAAGAAAATGTCATAAGAGAAAAAAATTATTTGATTCTTTTAGCTTTCCACACGGAATTGATCGTTAAACACATATGTAGTATATGTAGTATAGTATATGCAACACCAGTCCAGAAACTTTCAGTACCAATCACTTAATGTGAAAACCGCATCTAAATTAGTATGTCAAGTCAGAAGGTAAATCATATTTAGATTTTTTATGTTAGAAGTCATCCATAATCATTGGCAAAAGGTCAACAATTTTGAAACTAAGTTTTAAACCTGAAAACCTTAACACAATTAAAGAATTCAATAAACACTTCTACTGGCTAAATAAAATTATATCCCTCCACTGGGCCCCACTCACAGACTTCTTCTACTGGCTAAATAAAATTATATCCCTCCACTGGGCCCCACTCACGGACTTCTTCTACTGGCTAAATAAAATTATATCCCTCTAATGGGCCCCACTCACAGACTTCTTCTACTGGCTAAATAAAATTATATCCCTCTACTGGGCCCCACTCAACGACTTCTTCCACAGGCAATGTAAATTAAATCCCTCTATTGGGCCCCACTCACTGACTTCTACAGGCTATATCAAGTTAAATCCCTCAACTGGGCCCCACTCACTGACTTCTCCTACAGGCTTTATAAAATTGATTATATTTTTCATACATTCAACAATTTTCAAATGAACTTACCAGGATTTTTGTGTTCTCTTCTTTATCTAAGTATCCATCACTAAATATATGCGTGGAACCAACAACTGCGAGCTTGCCATTTCCCTAAATAAAAACAAAAATATATGAATAACATTACACTAAATTTCAGAACCAAACTATAAATATTTATATTGATATTTGTACAATAATTTCCTTAACACAGACAATGTTAAAATATTGTAATATGAATTTTTTGTGTCTCACTATTGATGTTAAACAAAGTCTGTGTTAATACTGTAATGTTGATTCTCTGTGTCTCACTGTTGATGTTAAACAAAGTCTGTGTTAATATTGTAATGTTGATTCTCTGTGTCTCACTACTGATGTTAAACAAAGTCTGTGTTAATACTGTAATATTCTCTGTGTCTCACTATGTGTTAAACAAAGTCTGTGTTAATATTGTAATGTTGATTCTCTGTGTCTCACTGTTGATGTTTAACAAAGTCTGTGTTAATATTGTAATGTTGATTCTCTGTGTCTCACTACTGATGTTAAACAAAGTCTGTGTTAATATTGTAATGTTGATTCTCTGTGTCTCACTGTTGATGTTTAACAAAGTCTGTGTTAATATTGTAATGTTGATTCTCTGTGTCTCACTGTTGATGTTTAACAAAGTCTGTGTTAATATGGAAGTGTTGATTCTCTGTGTCTCACTGTTGATGTTTAACAAAGTCTGTGTTAATTCTCTGTGTTTCACAATTGTGTTAATGGTGTCTACTTAAAATGTGTTAATATTGAAACAATGTTTAACAAAGTCTGTGTTAATATGGAAGTGTTGATTCTCTGTGTTTCACAATTAATGGGCTACTAAAAATGAAGAAACAATGAGGGTTCAAAGTTTAACCTTGGATATTACAGGTTACACACAAGGCTGTTAAGAGAGAAGACATATTTAAAATATTGGTGAAGAACTTGCCTTGGAATGATACAGGCTATACACAAGGCTGTTAAGACAGAAGACAAACTTAGGGTACATGGTAGGACTTACCTTGGAATGATACAGGCTACACACAGGCCTGTTGAGAGGAAAGGACACACTGCCTGTAGACAGGACAGCAACAGATGGCTTCATAACATTTAACGTGGCTCCGTAGGGGTACAGAAATGACAGTGCCCTGTAACATAGACAATTTAACTAAGACATCAGCATGAGATATATCTTAGCCAAGAAAAGATTATCTAAAATTCTGAAACTTTTGGTCCAGATATGGCCTAATATCCTTTATTTCTTTCTCCTAAGGATCTTCTGACCAAAGTTTAAGATATGTTCATCTTAACTGAATTAGGGTTTTAAAACTTCTCATTTTGGGAATTTATAACTTGCGATACATTTCCCATTGGGCCCTGCCCCTCTGATCAATGGGGACCCAGTTCTACCATTTATACAAACATGAGTTCCCTGCACCCAAGAATGCTACTGACCAAACTTGGACAAAAGTAGACTTATCACAATATTGAAGATTAACTTGGGTAAGATGAAATGCAGAACAGAAAATATTTTATTTACTTACTGTGCATTGTTTTCATCATCTTCTGTCACAGAAAATGTTTTCCCTGCAGCATGACTGACAGCTCTAGATAAAAGATAAAATATTGCCAGTAATTAATATTCACTATTCAATATTTCATTTTCTACTTTTTCTTCAAGAGGCCAAAATGTAAATTTATTGGGCTTTATCCCAGGGAATTATTATCCAAGTAATATGTTTCTTGGTTCTGATGCTTAGTCTGCCCTGTAATGAGAAGTTTTTAATCTGTAACACTGACTACTCATCTTGTTGTCCACAAATTGCTGATGCCTTGAAACACCTGCTTTAGTAGAATAGGATTGCTTTGTATATACACATTAAGTAAATGATTCTGAGATCTAAAAACTCACAACTGTTTGATTTTTAAAACATTAGGTTTTTAAATGTTGGACTTTTCCCCTTGGTTTTTCTTCTTTACTTTGTTTTCGTTCTTTGTTATATGAATTTGAAAATACCTCTAAGAAAAAGAGATAAAAAATTTTAACTGTCATATCCAAGATGGTTGCCAGTTGGCCATTTTATTTCCAAAATCAACAGAGCACAACTAAAGACCAAGGTGAACTTATATATGAAATCTGAATTCACATTTGTAATCTTGATTGATTATAGTCAATTTTAGCCACAAAGGACATTAACTTGGCATTATTTGTTCTACATTGAAGATTGAGATGTTGTTTTGACATTTGGCCATGGAAGGGTCTTGAAAATTTTTTCCTTGCATTTTGGAATCCAAAATGGCAATTGTTATAAATCCATGGTGGCAGACTGCTATGTTAGTAGATCATTTGAGACTCTGGTTACTTTACAAATTCCCCCCCCCCCCCTCCCCCCACAATTCATCAGATTTACTTTTACACTTAAAAACAATAAAATGACTAATTTATAACCACAATCACATTTAGACAGAAATAATCAAGCAAATCATCAATCTATCTAGTATCAATTTTGGTATTAGTGACTTTGAAAATTGAAACTAAAAGTACTGTCCAGTAAAAATATGAAGTCTGTAATAATTATCATCAATTTATTAACCTACCTGTTTAGTACACCATTGGCTATTAAGGCTTCCTTCGGATGGAAGTATTTGTAATATGATGTTCTTACAACAGAATCTGAAAAAAAAAACCAGAAAATTGTTAAATTTATGTTCTCATCAATTACCACTTCCAACATTATTGTCTGGTTCTTCACAGTTAGGAGACCTACAAAAGGATTCAAAGTCAATCTCATAATCTCCATGGTGTTTCCTAGCTTCATGAAAGGTCAATGCTCTCACCCATGTTGTATAGAGCCCAAATATGGATGTAATCTATGTTTTTTTTTAAACAAAAACTTACTTTCAACCTCTATATGAACATTTTCTCCTTCACTTTATTTTGGAGTTCATGAAGATTTTTTAGCAGTTTCAACAGAAGTTCAATGCAGTCTAACTAAAAATGTTTAACGGTAAATGGTTCATCACATCCTATACATCGAGGATTATCCATTCTTAATATGAAGTAGCGTTTTCACTAATGGATTATAAATCTAAAGTGAGTATTATGGATACAAATATTGATATTAAATCATTCTAATATTGATACCTGGTCAGTTACTCAGTGTTCACAGAAAACTCCACATGTACTTCAGTTTTCCTAGATATGCTACTGTAGTACTGCTAGTGGAAAATTACTATTATGTTGTCATATAATATCACAGTCTCTGTGTGTGAAAAATTCTTTCTTTCTATATCCCCAAAATGGAAATAGATTTTCATCCCTAAAAATATGTACTGTAGACCTTTTTTGTCTCTCCTTCCCGATTTCCCCTTTCTATATTTGAATTACAACATATTGTACCCAATGACAAATAAGTGGTAATATTTTTCTAACCTAATGAAAGTGTTTTTTTCCTGGTACTAAATGTTCATAAAGTGAGTGATAATGCAAAACTAAATTTAGTCCAATATGAACACAAATGATGATAATCAAACTCACCTGTATTTATCATAACTCCAAACTCTTCTAAAAGGAAATTGATGTTTGTGTCAAACCTTGACTCCCCTCCTTCCCCCAACATGACCAGCAGACTGCCACCATTCTGCATATATCGCTTCATGACATCAAACTGAAATGATAAAGCAACAACATGGTAATGTTTCCAAATAGAAGTCCGTGAAGCAGAAAATGATCATATACCATAGAATATAACTGTAAAAACATTTTTTATGATTTAAGACAAACCACAAAAATAAAATACCACAAGGAACACTTTAGACAATATAATATTATGTAGTTATTTGTTGTTGTTTAATATCAATTGAGTTTCACCTTTGAAATGATGTCTGAGGTTTAAAGAATGAATGAAACCATCTATATCTGATACAGTGATGTAGGACTTCTACTCTTTAAATGACTTACATCTGATACAGATGAGATAAAATGAAATCATGCACAAGTTGGGACTAGTGGAAATCTACAAAATATTATGAAATTTGCGAATGATCCTGCCAGCCATCTTTTCTTTTGGAATGAAAATGGAACAGTAAACAACTAGGGATCAATGAGTTCCTACAAATGAAATTTGAGAATGATCTATGGAGTTTTTTCTACAGAAATGGTGATAACAAACTGTTACTGTCAAAATCGAAGATGGTTTTCATTAATTAATTCAGAATGGAATGCGACCAACATGGGCCCCACTTTATGTCCCAAAATCCCCATTTAACAGTACAAGAATAAAATTTACCATTACTGTTATTTAATTCTACGATCACTTTTCTTATGCATTAGGTACCAGGAATCTACAGTTACTAAGATTATACCTCTCCTCCAGTGAATTTTTCCCGGCTGCCACACAGCACAAACATGCTTGCCCCAGCTAATCTGTCCAGTGTCACTTCTTCTTTGTTGCTGCAAAAAGCATATACTGACATGTAAGTCCTGGGAACATAAAAACATCAAGACCAAAGGGCCAGTATATCGTTTACCTGCTTCGGTTTGGCTAAAACTAACTCCAACCCACTGTCACCAGGATAGTCAGATCCAAACACACTATTTATAAAAAAGTAAACCCCTTCACCCAAGGAGGCTTCAGACCAAATTTGGACAGCAATATACTGTCATTCCATAGAAGAATTAAAAAGAACTTACACATATATATCTATAATTATATATGATATTATAGGTTTTATAGGAATAGCACACAGACCTATGAACACATCTACTATACCTTACAATCTTCCATGTTGATCGTAATCGTCTGTTGAGTGTCTTTAGACCATTACTTGGTGTGAACACTTCATTTTTACAGGCATTGAATACAATAGTGTTTCTTTGAGCTTTTTCATCCATATTGTTCTGAAAAGTTGGAAACAATGGAATCATATAAAATGTATGTACCAGGTATATACAGTAAAATGTCATGAATTTACATGAACTTCTGACTCATGATCAACTGTATAGTCCAGGGTTTTCCATAATTTTGTTAGTAGTAGGCTGTGTAGTGAAAGTAGGAGGCTGGCAAAGCCAGCCGACCCGAGCCGCAACGCGGTAACCGGTCAAATTGGCCGGCGACCGACTCTTATGGAAAACCCTGGTAGTCTATCTATATATGTAAAAATGTCAAAAGTCTGTTGTTAATGATCCAACTGCAGTTTTGTCTAGAATAGTACTGCAAATATAAGAAAGTTTTCCTTTTTAATCTTTTGAAGAATTGTGACGACTTCGTAGCTTCAGAAATCGGCATTTTTTAAGAAGGTTCGAACTTCACAAAAAACGCCTGAAAAGAAAGATGATTAACAGTTTCAACAATGGTTGTTTACAATAACCAAAATATGGCAAATATCAAACAAATGAAGTATATTGACTCTCAAATTTTTGTTTTATGAAGAGCGCACGCAGACACAGTCGTAAAACCCGTCGTAAAATACTCTCGTAAAATGGAGACAAATCTCAACTTTCCGAGAGTGTTAATTCCCATCTACCGGGTCTCATTGTATGATCAGATCGTTTGAGATATGTTTTAACATCAGCATCTACCTCGATATCTACAAGATATCTGTACAATAAAAAGAAAGAAAATAAAATCACTTCTCTTCGCGCACTGAACGAATAACATTAACATGACAACACGATTAAGCAGATATTCTGGAATATTTACCGAGGCAATCCGCATGTAAGAAAAGTTCGCAAATGAGGAATGAAAAGTTGTGAAACTCTGATGTATACAATAACATCTAACTCTCAACACAAATTGTAAGTTCAATATTTCTTCAGTAAGACTCTCATTTTACCTCAGCAGTCGGCGCCATATCAAAACTATGTGCGCAAAGCACTATGGGAACTGTGATGTTCCGGTAAATGTTATCGGCACTCTGATTGGAGGATCAAGGTAATACTAATTGACGGCACTCGTCTCAAATAATTAAATAGAAGCAACTCGTAGTTTTGTAACGGGAATGAATGTTTGAAAGTTGTGTCCCTTTATGAAAATGAATTAATCACGATTTTTCCAAGGACTCATTTAAAATGTTATCAATTTTGTTGATTTATAATTGTATCTTATATGTCCAAGATGTAAGTTGAGAGTATATATGTGGTTGGATGTGTGAGACTAAATATTTTACAATGGTTATTTACGTTTTCCTCATCTCTCCCACTCTTTCTCTATTACTCCAATATTCTTTAACATGAAGTAATGCAGTAAGTTTAAATATCATATTTAATGACATTTAATGACAAATTCATGGACGCATGCTTTAAGCCTTTATATCCATATCTGAAATACAGTGATAAATATACATATTGTATCAATGGCTTTTAAAAGTTAGCGCATATCATAGTTATCAATAATCATAAATTATATCTTGAAAGTGTTCATCCAAGAGTTGTTCAAAGTCTCTGAATTTGCATTATAACAATATGAACGGGAATATTATTCCAAGTGTCTACAACTCCAAAGGTAAAATAGTTTCTCTTAAGTTCCATGTTACAATGACATTTAAAAATTTTGAAATTGTGCCCGCGAGTTCTCTCATTATTATCAAAAGTGAATAACTTTGAGGTGACTCTTCCATCAAATATATTGTGAGCTATTTTGAATACACTAATTAAATCTCCTCTCATCCTGCGATACTTTAATGTAGGAAGTTTCAATCTCCTGAGTCTTTTGTTATATGGAAGGTTCTTCATCCCTGGAAGGAGCTTGTTATTGTTTGTATGCATTGTAAACTTTCTTTTGGAAAGTCTTCAATACAACATAGAATTAAGACTTAAATTCCACTAGTTTATATTTGATACATAAAATATGTTCCATTAAATGATAATAATGATGGTTCTTCAACTGCTGAAAACCTTACAGTTATGGAACACTTCATCACAAAAATTCCTGGCCAGCTGATAGAACTGTATAAGAGAACTAGTCAAATTTATGATAATGAATGTTTTAATGCTATTACATTATAGAGAGATGCCTCGGACCACCATAGTCACAGAGGTCATTCAAAAAAATATTTCCTAAACGATCCACAACTATGCTAAGAAAAAACCAGTTTTCAAGCAGAACAGTAAAAATTTGGAATGAACTACCAGAAAACGTTGTATCTGCTTGGAATGTTAATTCATTTAAAAACAGACTAGACGATCACTGAAAAAACCCAAGAACTTTTCTTTATTATAAAGCATCAATCCAGAATTAGATATCAAGTCCAGTACCGGATATATGTATTTTATTGTGTATTCATACTGTATTGTAATGAGCCTGGTATAGAGGACTATGACAAGTCCTGAACCAGAAATAAACTTATCTTACTTATGTTATGTTATGTTATGTTATGTTATTTTATCTTATCTTATCAGTTCCAGAAATATAGCGGATCTGAGAAGTAAAGGAACTCAATTTCCAGTACTCAAAGCCAGACATCCTCCACAAAAGGTCAATACAGTGTATATAAGACACCAAAGTTCAGGTAAAAAATATCAACATTAATCAATATTGTAAACTTTTAATTTGCTCATCTTATAACAATGTAAATTGATGTCAGACAAAGGTATAGGTAACCAAAGGTCAGAGGTGAATTAATCAATTTCAATCAATATAGTATACTTCACATTTTTTTGTTTGTATTAAGACTATCACATACATTATCCCTGCCTTCACATTTCTTGTTTGTATTTACACTATTACATACATTATCCCTGCCTTCACATTTTGTGTTTGTATTTACACTATTACATACATTATCCCTGCCTTCACATTTTGTGTTTGTATTTACACTATCACATACATTATCCCTGCCTTCACATTTCTTGTTTGTATTTACACTATCACATACATTATCCCTGCCTTCACATTTCTTGTTTGTATTTACACTATTACATACATTATCCCTGCCTTCACATTTTGTGTTTGTATTTACACTATTACATACATTATCCCTGCCTTCACATTTCTTGTTTGTATTTACACTATTACATACATTATCCCTGCCTTCACATTTTGTGTTTGTATTTACACTATTACATACATTATCCCTGCCTTCACATTTTTTTGTTTGTATTAAGACTATCACATACATTATTCCTGCCTTCACATTTCTTGTTTGTATTTACACTATTACAAACATAATCCCTGCCTTCACATTTCTTGTTTGTATTTACACTATTACAAACATTATCCCTGCCTTCACATTTCTTGTTTGTATTTACACTATTACATGCATTATCCCTGCCTTCACATTTCTCATTTGTATTTACACTATTACATGCATTATCCCTGCCTTCACATTTCTCGTTTGTATTTACACTATTACAAACATTATCCCTGCCTTCACATTTCTTGTTTGTATTTAGACTATTACATACATTATCCCTGCCTTCACATTTTGTGTTTGTATTTACACTATTACATACATTATCCCTGCCTTCACATTTTTTTGTTTGTATTAAGACTATCACATACATTATCCCTGCCTTCACATTTCTTGTTTGTATTTACACTATTACAAACATTATCCCTGCCTTCACATTTCTTGTTTGTATTTAGACTATCACATACATTATCCCTGCCTTCACATTTCTTGTTTGTATTTACACTATTACAAACATTATCCCTGCCTTCACATTTCTTGTTTGTATTAAGACTATCACATACATTATCCCTGCCTTCACATTTCTTGTTTGTATTTACACTATTACATACATTATCCCTGCCTTCACATTTCTTGTTTGTATTTACACTATCACATACATTATCCCTGCCTTCACATTTCTTGTTTGTATTTACACTATCACATACATTATCCCTGCCTTCACATTTCTTGTTTGTATTTACACTATTACATACATTATCCCTGCCTTCACATTTCTTGTTTGTATTTACACTATTACATACATTATCCCTGCCTTCACATTTTGTGTTTGTATTTACACTATTACATACATTATCCCTGCCTTCACATTTCTCATTTGTATTTACACTATTACATGCATTATCCCTGCCTTCACATTTCTCGTTTGTATTTACACTATTACATACATTATTCCTGCCTTCACATTTCTCATTTGTATTTACACTATTACATGCATTATCCCTGCCTTCACATTTCTCGTTTGTATTTACACTATTACATACATTATCCCTGCCTTCACATTTCTTGTTTGTATTTACACTATTACATACATTATCCCTGCCTTCACATTTTGTGTTTGTATTTACACTATTACATTGTTGACAGGTTGGTCCCTGCCTACATTATCCCTGCCTTCATAGAAGTAGCTATTTCTTGTTTGTATTTACACTATTACATACATTATCCCTGCCTTCACATTTCTTGTTTGTATTTACACTATTACATACATTATCCCTGCCTTCACATTTTTTTGTTTGTATTAAGACTATCACATACATTATCCCTGCCTTCACATTTCTTGTTTGTATTTAGACTATTACAAACATTATCCCTGCCTTCACATTTCTTGTTTGTATTAACTCTGTCACATACATTATTGTTCACATTTCTTGTTTTATTTACTATTTATTACAAACATTATCCCTGCCTTCACATTTCTTGTTTATTGTATCACATACATTACCCCTGCCTTCACATTTCTTTTTGTATTTACACTATTACAAACATTATCCCTGTTCACATTTCTTGTTTGTATATAGAAGTAGATATTGTTGACATACATTATCCCTGCCTTTACATTTTGACTTGTTTGTCTTCTCTATAGAAGTAGTTATTTATTGTTGACAGGATGGTACACATTATAGAAGTAGTTATTTATTGTTGACTGGTGACCTTACCTTCTCTATAGACATTTCTTGTTTGTATTGTATACATTATCCCTGCCTTCACATTTCTTGTTTAGAAGTAGAATTTATTGTTGACATTGATTCCTTCACATTTCTTGTTTGTACCCTATAGAACACATTTTCTCTGTTTGTATTTATTGTTGACAGGATGGTGACCTATGTCTTCTCTATAGAAGTAGATATTTATTGTTGACAGGATTTCTTCTCTATATTTAGTTATTTATTGTTGACAGGATTGACCCTATGCCTTCTCTACTATTTATTGTTGACAGGATGGTGACTCTATGTCTTCTCTATAGAAGTAGTTATTTATTGTTGACAGGATGGTGACCCTATGTCTTCTCTATAGAAGTAGCTATTTATTGTTGACAGGATGGTGACCCTATGTTTTCTCTATAGAAGTAGCTATTTATTGTTGACAGGATGGTGACTCTATGTCTTCTCTGTAGAAGTAGTTATTTATTGTTGACAGGATGGTGACCCTATGTCTTCTCTATAGAAGTAGTTATTTATTGTTGACAGGATGGTGAGCCTATGTCTTCTCTATAGAAGTAGTTATTTATTGTTGACAGGATTGTTGACTTCTCAAGGATGGTTGACAGGAGCCTATGTCTTCTCTATAGAAGTAGTTATTTATTGTTGACAGGATGGTGACTCTATGTCTTCTCTATAGAAGTAGTTATTTATTGTTGACAGGATGGTGACCCTATGTCTTCTCTGTAGAAGTAGATATTTATTGTTGACAGGATGGTGACTCTGTCTTCTCTATAGAAGTAGTTATTTATTGTTGACAGGATGGTGACTCTGTCTTCTCTATAGAAGTAGATATTTATTGTTGACAGGATGGTGACACATTGTCATCTCTCTAGTAGTATAGATTTATTGTTGACAGGATGGTGACTCTGTCTTCTCTATAGAAGTAGTTATTTATTGTTGACAGGATGGTCACCCTATGTCTTCTCTATAGAAGTAGCTATTTATTGTTGACAGGATGGTGACCCTATGTCTTCTCTATAGAAGTAGTTATTTATTGTTGACAGGATGATGACCCTATGTCTTCTCTATAGAAGTAGCTATTTATTGTTGACAAGATGGTGACCCTATGTCTTCTCTGTAGAAGTAGTTATTTATTGTTGACAGGATGGTGACCCTATGTCTTCTCTATAGAAGTAGCTATTTATTGTTGACAGGATGGTGACCCTATGTCTTCTCTATAGAAGTAGTTATTTATTGTTGACAGGATGGTGACCCTATGTCTTCTCTATAGAAGTAGCTATTTATTGTTGACAGGATGGTGACTCTATGTCTTCTCTATAGAAGTAGTTATTTATTGTTGACAGGATGGTGACCCTATGCCTTCTCTATAGAAGTAGCTATTTATTGTTGACAGGATGGTGACTCTATGTCTTCTCTATAGAAGTAGTTATTTATTGTTGACAGGATGGTGACCCTATGTCTTCTCTATAGAAGTAGCTATTTATTGTTGACAGGATGGTGACCCTATGTCTTCTCTATAGAAGTAGTTATTTATTGTTGACAGGATGGTGACTCTATGTCTTCTCTATAGAAGTAGTTATTTATTGTTGACAGGATGGTGACTCTGTCTTCTCTATAGAAGTAGTTATTTATTGTTGACAAGATGGTGACTCTATGTCTTCTCTATAGAAGTAGTTATTTATTGTTGACAGGATGGTGACTCTATGTCTTCTCTATAGAAGTAGTTATTTATTGTTGACAGGATGGTGACCCTATGTCTTCTCTATAGAAGTAGCTATTTATTGTTGACAGGATGGTGACTCTGTCTTCTCTATAGAAGTAGTTATTTATTGTTGACAGGATGGTGACCCTATGTCTTCTCTATAGAAGTAGCTATTTATTGTTGACAGGATGGTGACCCTATGTCTTCTCTATAGAAGTAGCTATTTATTGTTGACAGGATGGTGACCCTATGTCTTCTCTATAGAAGTAGTTATTTATTGTTGACAGGATGGTGACTCTATGTCTTCTCTATAGAAGTAGTTATTTATTGTTGACAGGATGGTGACCCTATGTCTTCTCTATAGAAGTAGTTATTTATTGTTGACAGGATGGTGACCCTATGTCTTCTCTATAGAAGTAGCTATTTATTGTTGACAGGATGGTGACTCTATGTCTTCTCTATAGAAGTAGATATTTATTGTTGACAGGATGGTGACCTATGTCTTCTCTATAGAAGTAGATTTATTGTTGACAGGATGGTGACCCTATGTCTATTTATTTATTGTTGACAGGATGGTGACTCTGTCTTCTCTATAGAAGTAGTTATTTATTGTTGACAGGATGGTGACCCTATGTCTTCTCTATAGAAGTAGTTATTTATTGTTGACAGGATGGTGACTCTATGTCTTCTCTATAGAAGTAGATATTTATTGTTGACAGGATGGTGACTCTATGTCTTCTCTATAGAAGTAGTTATTTATTGTTGACAGGATGGTGACTCTATGTCTTCTCTATAGAAGTAGATATTTATTGTTGACAGGATGGTGACTCTATGTCTTCTCTATAGAAGTAGTTATTTATTGTTGACAGGATGGTGACCCTATGTCTTCTCAATAGAAGTAGATATTTATTGTTGACAGGATGGTGACCCTATGTCTTCTCTATAGAAGTAGTTATTTATTGTTGACAGGATGGTGACCCTATGTCTTCTCTATAGAAGTAGTTATTTATTGTTGACAGGATGGTGACCCTATGTCTTCTCTATAGAAGTAGTTATTTATTGTTGACAGGATGGTGACCCTATGTCTTCTCTATAGAAGTAGTTATTTATTGTTGACAGGATGGTGAGCCTATGTCTTCTCTATAGAAGTAGTTATTTATTGTTGACAGGATGGTGACCCTATGTCTTCTCTATAGAAGTAGTTATTTATTGTTGACAGGATGGTGACTCTATGTCTTCTCTATAGAAGTAGTTATTTATTGTTGACAGGATGGTGACCCTATGTCTTCTCTATAGAAGTAGCTATTTATTGTTGACAGGATGGTGACCCTATGTCTTCTCTATAGAAGTAGTTATTTATTGTTGACAGGATGGTGACCCTATGTCTTCTCTATAGAAGTAGCTATTTATTGTTGACAGGATGGTGACCCTATGTCTTCTCTATAGAAGTAGTTATTTATTGTTGACAGGATGATGACCCTATGTCTTCTCTATAGAAGTAGCTATTTATTGTTGACAGGATGGTGACCCTATGTCTTCTCTATAGAAGTAGTTATTTATTGTTGACAGGATGGTGACTCTATGTCTTCTCTGTAGAAGTAGCTATTTATTGTTGACAGGATGGTGAGCCTATGTCTTCTCTGTAGAAGTAGTTATTTATTGTTGACAGGATGATGACCCTATGTCTTCTCTATAGAAGTAGCTATTTATTGTTGACAGGATGGTGACCCTATGTCTTCTCTATAGAAGTAGTTATTTATTGTTGACAGGATGGTGACCCTATGTCTTCTCTATAGAAGTAGATATTTATTGTTGACAGGATGGTGACCCTATGTCTTCTCTGTAGAAGTAGTTATTTATTGTTGACAGGATGGTGACCCTATGTCTTCTCTATAGAAGTAGATATTTATTGTTGACAGGATGGTGACCCTATGTCTTCTCTATAGAAGTAGTTATTTATTGTTGACAGGATGGTGACCCTATGTCTTCTCTATAGAAGTAGCTATTTATTGTTGACAGGATGGTGACCCTATGTCTTCTCTATAGAAGTAGTTATTTATTGTTGACAGGATGGTGACCCTATGTCTTCTCTATAGAAGTAGCTATTTATTGTTGACAGGATGGTGACCCTATGCCTTCTCTATAGAAGTAGCTATTTATTGTTGACAGGATGATGACCCTATGTCTTCTCTGTAGAAGTAGTTATTTATTGTTGACAGGATGGTGACAAATCAGGTTTTATTAACTAAAACACTTGTTTATAGAATAGGAAATGAAAAATAAGTGATTACTTAGTGTGATATACATTTCTCATCATAGGTGTTGTTGACTGTTGACTATTTCCAACACATGAATCACTTATCATTATTAAGATATAAACAAAAGGATGATACCTGTTATTGTTTTGATACAGAACTGATTAATGCTTTATTAGTTCAGTCTTGGCAGTTAAGACATATTTGATACTAAAGGAAACACCATCAGTATCTGGCCTTATGAAACTGTATGCAATATACACTGTGTCAAGGATTTTTATGAAAAAAAACATGGATAAACAAAAATATATGATGATACAGTATTTAATGTGTCATGGAAAGAGACATTATTTGTTTTCGATTTTGTTAATTTTGTCTTGTTGTTTGTTTGTAAACAGGTAATGATCAAGGCCAGTCATGAGTAATGAGGCATTAGCTGGATCATTTGACAAGTCCAGACAGGCGTCAGGGGCCAGTAATCCAGCCAAACTGACTAGTGTTAGTATAGCAGACACACAAACATGGGAAAAGGAAAAAAAATATGTGGTGAGTTTCACAGGAGTTGTCTCCCTTCTTGTACTAAATTGTTATATTTTCTTTAAGTAGGTGGTCACATGTTTTAGATAAATGTAGAATAATAGAATTTAGTTTATCTTCCTAAACATGGCTTAACTTTATTCAACAGATATTGTTGATTAAAAAGTTGTTGGAATCCTAGACTTGGAGGATAATACTAATCAAATGGTCATGTAAACATCTTTTTATATGATAATCTGACCCCTTTTATGATTAAGAATGTAGAATTTCAATTGTTTCCAAAGAAATTGAGATCAGAGATATTATCTGGCCGAACACTTTGTTGACTGAGGTGCTTATTTAGGACAAAACACTTGTACTGTTTACCTGTCTACAATATACCTACACAAGGTAAGGTAGAGACTGTCATCAAACTTGACCAGGTATGCATTATTCTACTTATATAAAAGTTCAAGGTCACTGAAAACACCAGCCTTCGTAGACAGTATTATTTAATCCAGTCATGACTTCTATAACGGAGTTTGTATGTAGGAGGTCATGGCCAGGTCTGATTATTGACCACACTGGACTGGTTTAAATCAGCTGATCATTGGATGTACACAATAGGTGAGAGGTGTAAGGTGTTACACTGGGATTCTCGAGGTAGTGATATCACAGATAAAGAACTTCAATACTTAGGATGTCTTTACCACAGTTCTGCGTACATACTGACACAGGATTTAAAACGTGTCTCTGTATTACTTGATTACTTTGGTTACCTCCCCTTGTTTTAGCATGGAGATGGAGGAGAACATTAAGAAGTTGAAAATTACAGTGTTGCCACAACTTTCTCAACAATCTAAATCTACCAAAAGAAATGAATGGGATAATTTTAAGCGATCACCAACCGCTTTTTGGAATGTGATGAAGCAATTGTTTTCTCTCCAGGTGTACAAAGTTCTAGTTCGCAATGGAGACAAATCTTGGTTCCTGTTTCGACGTTACAATGAATTCTATGGACTGCATGAAAAAGTGAGTATATATATATATCATACAAAAAGTATGGAGAGTGGGGAAGTTATCATACAAAAAGTATGGAGAGTGAGGAAGTTACCATACAAAAAGTATGGAGAGTGGGGAAGTTACCATACAAACAGTATGGAGAGTGGGGAATTTATCATACAAAAAGTATGGAGAGTGGGGAAGTTATCATACAAAAAGTATGGAGAGTGAGGAAGTTACCATACAAAAAGTATGGAGAGTGAGGAAGTTGCCATACAAAAAGTATGGAGAGTGCTGAAGTTACCATACAAAAAGTATGGAGAGTTGGGAGGTTATCATACAAAAAGTATGGAGAGTGCAGAAGTTATCATACAAAAAGTATGTAGAGTGGGGAAGTTATCATACGAAAAGTATGGAGAGTGGGGAGGTAATCATACAACATGTAGGAAGAGTGGGGAAGTTACCATACAAAAAGTATGGAGAGTGGGCAATTACCATACAAAAGTTGCCTCTGTACTGTAACACTTTAACTTGTCTGTGTAAAGTTACCTTTGTAATATAACACTTTAACTTGTCTGTGTAAAGTCATTTTTGTACTATAACACTTTAACTTCTCTCAGTTAAGTCACCTTTGTACTATAACCCTTTCACTTGTCTGTGTAAAGTTACCTTTGCGTACTAAAACCCTGTAAAAAATTAAAATGATAAAAAATAATGCTGTGTGCTAGTTGTCAGAATAGCAGTTGAAAGGTAAATGACATATGTAGGTTGAAGCACCTCTTGAGTGTGTAGTAGATTGTGATCTGTCACCTCAGGGTATAGCATTGGGCAGTGCTGACTTATTATATTGTGCATTGTGTGAAGGATGGACATGGCTAGGACTAAAATAGCCAGGTGCCACACCTTCTGATTGTATGTTTGAGATATGAAATGGATGAATTTCTGAATGGATTAAAGTGAATTAAGCGGTTTATGGGAGGTAAGTTGAACTGGCCTGCTGATTAGCCCCTATTAAGCTTCAGCTGATTTAGGAAGAGAAGCCAATATTCTAATTTTCTGATACAGTTTTATTATGTTGATATTTGTGTTCTGCTGTGATGAGAGTTATTGATACAAGCTGTTTGTTGTACTTGATGGTGCCAGATGTTATATATAGGTACATCTACTGTAGGGGGTATTATAATAGACTTGTATACATCTGTATACTGATATATCACTGATATCACAGCAGTAACTTCAAACAGCAAGGACATGCTCTTAACATCAACAATCACAATTTGATTGCTATATGTACCATAGTTCTAACTTTTATTTCATGGTATTTACTTAAATTTTGAGAGCCGTACAGATATCTATACGAAATATTTTGTTAACTTCTACCTGGTGTTTGGAAATAATTTTGTCTCATTGATGTCATGTAACTCAGAATAAATCAGGGAAACATAATGATGTAATTAAGTCTGTCCAACAAACTCATTGTAAATGGCCATTTGGATATG
Source organism: Ylistrum balloti (assembly GCF_031769215.1). Taxonomy (NCBI): domain Eukaryota; kingdom Metazoa; phylum Mollusca; class Bivalvia; order Pectinida; family Pectinidae; genus Ylistrum; species Ylistrum balloti. The sequence continues at coordinate 962,487 of NW_026782123.1, read as the reverse complement.
AATGATCTCAGCTGACTGACTGATAATAATGTGTCTAATGAAATAATTGTTCAGATGAAAAGTCAATCTCAGGTTACGCTTTCCTAGCTGTACTTGTCAGTGGTGACTGAAGGTCCAATCTCAGGATACACTTTCCTAGCTGTACTTGTCAGTGGTGACTGAAGGACCAATCTCAGGATACACTTTCCTAGCTGTACTTGTCAGTGGTGACTGAAGGTCCAATCTCAGGATACACTTTCCTAGCTGTACTTGTCAGTGGTGACTGAAGGTCCAATCTCAGGTTACGCTTTCCTAGCTGTACTTGTCAGTGGTGACTGAAGGTCCAATCTCAGTCTGTTTGATAGGTATCTACTGAATGAAGTAAGAATATTTTCCCAACCCAAACATCAGAAGAATGTGTTAGTTTTCATACTATATGTAGTTTTATTGCAGGCATTCAGGTCTTTGCCTCTGGCACATAGATAACAGTATTAGCAACCATACTTGGCCAAAAATAACATTAATTGCCATAGATCTGAGAATTTCTAGACTTTTTATATGTTAGAACTGATGATGGAGCTTCAGTTTTGTTCCTCATATAATCCTCTACAAAAGTCCTACCATTTTATTGTTTAGTGATGGTGTTAGTACATTGTGGTTCCTCAAGACTTTCCTGTGTTGTAGAACACTGTTGAAAAGGTCAGTGCTTAATAATTCAGGAAAATTGATCAAATAGAAATAAAAAAATATAATTTAGTTTAGGTCAATTACCTGGAATTATGTGATAATATACTTGTAGGCGATAGGTTAAATTCTTTCAATGATAAATATCTAAATATCTGCTGTTAATAACCAGGAAATGTTTGTGATGATAGACTTTGTAATTTTCACCTGTGGCCCAATCATACCTGACACATTCTTGTTACGTACCATTGACTGGTCATGTGATTAAGATCTGACCTTAGTTCCGTGTATAGAACGGTGTTGTAGTATGGTTTCACATATATCTAGTGTATGCTGACAGCTCTGATGAATGGTATTCATTGGGTATATTTCAAAAACAAGTTATGCTGTTTCAAAAATTTTTCCAAGGTATTTTTCATGTAAAGGTAAGTTTGTATCTTAATCAACACAACTTCATGTGGAACTTAAATCCAGTTTAATGAATGTATAAATAAGTATGAAATAAATGCAAGCATCTTCTACTCCTTGTGTACCCTTAAACATAAATGTGTATTATATATCGATTATCTGTATTTGTTTGAACGCTAGGAGCATGTATTGATATTTAGATTAGTACATAACTGGAATCAGTTTCTGACCCCGAGAATTCAAATATAATCGTTCAAGATGTGTCTTATCACTGACACAAGTGCTTTAGATGCCAAGGGACTCAGGGCATTATCTGTAACGTTATATAAACACAGGTACATGATAAGGTTATTTACCATCCTGTGTATGTACAGATTTATTACAGGTATAAAAATAAAATAAGTGATTGACCCAGTTCTCATTTCAAATCTTATGTAAGATAATCATCAAAGGGTCCACACCATGTCTTGTTAGTGTGGAGTTTAGGGCTACTGTAAGAGTGTGGGTCCACACCATGTCTTGTTAGTGTGGAGTTTAGGGCTACTGTAAGAGTGTGGGTCCACACCATGTCTTGTTAGTGTAGAGTTTAGGGCTACTGTAAGAGAGAGAACAATGGGTCCACACCATGTCTTGTTAGTGTGGAGTTTAGGGCTACTGTAAGAGTGTGGGTCCACACCATGTCTTGTTAGTGTAGAGTTTAGGGCTACTGTAAGAGTGTGGGTCCACACCATGTCTTGTTAGTGTAGAGTTTAGGGCTACTGTAAGAGTGTGGGACCACACCATGTCTTGTTAGTGTAGAGTTTAGGGCTACTGTAAGAGTGTGGGTCCACACCATGTCTTGTTAGTGTGGAGTTTAGGGCTACTGTAAGAGTGTGTCTTGTTAGTGTAGAGTTTAGGGCTACTGTAAGAGTGTGGGTCCACACCATGTCTTGTGTAAGTCTTGTCTTAGTGTAGAGTTTAGGGCTACTGTAAGAGTGTGGGTCCACACCATGTCTTGTTAGTGTAGAGTTTAGGGCTACTGTAAGAGAGAGAACAATGGGTCCACACCATGTCTTGTTAGTGTAGAGTTTAGGGCTACTGTAAGAGAGAGAACAATGGGTCCACACCATGTCTTGTTAGTGTAGAGTTTAGGGCTACTGTAAGAGTGTGGGTCCACACCATGTCTTGTTAGTGTAGAGTTTAGGGCTACTGTAAGAGTGTGGGTCCACACCATGTCTTGTTAGTGTAGAGTTTAGGGCTACTGTAAGAGTGTGGGTCCACACCATGTCTTGTTAGTGTAGAGTTTAGGGCTACTGTAAGAGTGTGGGTCCACACCATGTCTTGTTAGTGTAGAGTTTAGGGCTACTGTAAGAGAGAGAACAATGGGTCCACACCATGTCTTGTTAGTGTAGAGTTTAGGGCTACTGTAAGAGTGTGGGTCCACACCATGTCTTGTTAGTGTAGAGTTTAGGGCTACTGTAAGAGTGTGGGTCCACACCATGTCTTGTTAGTGTAGAGTTTAGGGCTACTGTAAGAGTGTGGGTCCACACCATGTCTTGTTAGTGTAGAGTTTAGGGCTACTGTAAGAGAGAGAACAATGGGTCCACACCATGTCTTGTTAGTGTGGAGTTTAGGGCTACTGTAAGAGTGTGGGTCCACACCATGTCTTGTTAGTGTAGAGTTTAGGGCTACTGTAAGAGAGAGAACAATGGGTCCACACCATGTCTTGTTAGTGTAGAGTTTAGGGCTACTGTAAGAGAGAGAACAATGGGTCCACACCATGTCTTGTTAGTGTAGAGTTTAGGGCTACTGTAAGAGAGAGAACAATGGGTCCACACCATGTCTTGTTAGTGTAGAGTTTAGGGCTACTGTAAGAGTGTGGGTCCACACCATGTCTTGTTAGTGTAGAGTTTAGGGCTACTGTAAGAGTGTGGGTCCACACCATGTCTTGTTAGTGTAGAGTTTAGGGCTACTGTAAGAGTGTGGGTCCACACCATGTCTTGTTAGTGTAGAGTTTAGGGCTACTGTAAGAGTGTGGGTCCACACCATGTCTTGTTAGTGTGGAGTTTAGGGCTACTGTAAGAGTGTGGGTCCACACCATGTCTTGTTAGTGTAGAGTTTAGGGCTACTGTAAGAGTGTGGGTCCACACCATGTCTTGTTAGTGTAGAGTTTAGGGCTACTGTAAGAGTGTGGGTCCACACCATGTCTTGTTAGTGTAGAGTTTAGGGCTACTGTAAGAGTGTGGGTCCACACCATGTCTTGTTAGTGTAGAGTTTAGGGCTACTGTAAGAGTGTGGGTCCACACCATGTCTTGTTAGTGTAGAGTTTAGGGCTACTGTAAGAGTGTGGGTCCACACCATGTCTTGTTAGTGTGGAGTTTAGGGCTACTGTAAGAGTGTGGGTCCACACCATGTCTTGTTAGTGTAGAGTTTAGGGCTACTGTAAGAGAGTGGGTCCACACCATGTCTTGTTAGTGTAGAGTTTAGGGCTACTGTAAGAGAGTGGGTCCACACCATGTCTTGTTAGTGTAGAGTTTAGGGCTACTGTAAGAGAGAGAACAATGGGTCCACACCATGTCTTGTTAGTGTAGAGTTTAGGGCTACTGTAAGAGACACCATGTCTTGTTAGTGTAGAGTTTAGGGCTACTGTAAGAGTGTGGGTCCACACCATGTCTTGTTAGTGTAGAGTTTAGGGCTACTGTAAGAGTGTGGGTCCACACCATGTCTTGTTAGTGTAGAGTTTAGGGCTACTGTAAGAGTGTGGGTCCACACCATGTCTTGTTAGTGTGGAGTTTAGGGCTACTGTAAGAGTGTGGGTCCACACAATGTCTTGTTAGTGTAGAGTTTAGGGCTACTGTAAGAGTGTGGGTCCACACCATGTCTTGTTAGTGTAGAGTTTAGGGCTACTGTAAGTGTGTGGGTCCTCTCCATGTCTTGTTAGTGTAGAGTTTAGGGCTACTGTAAGAGTGTGGGTCCACACCATGTCTTGTTAGTGTAGAGTTTAGGGCTACTGTAAGAGTGTGGGTCCACACCATGTCTTGTTAGTGTAGAGTTTAGGGCTACTGTAAGAGAGAGTGGGTCCACACCATGTCTTGTTAGTGTAGAGTTTAGGGCTACTGTAAGAGTGTGGGTCCACACCATGTCTTGTTAGTGTGGAGTTTAGGGCTACTGTAAGAGTGTGGGTCCACACCATGTCTTGTTAGTGTAGAGTTTAGGGCTACTGTAAGAGTGTGGGTCCACACCATGTCTTGTTAGTGTAGAGTTTAGGGCTACTGTAAGAGTGTGGGTCCACACCATGTCTTGTTAGTGTAGAGTTTAGGGCTACTGTAAGAGAGAGAACAATGGGTCCACACCATGTCTTGTTAGTGTAGAGTTTAGGGCTACTGTAAGAGTGTGGGTCCACACCATGTCTTGTTAGTGTAGAGTTTAGGGCTACTGTAAGAGAGAGTGGGTCCACACCATGTCTTGTTAGTGTAGAGTTTAGGGCTACTGTAAGAGAGAGAACAATGGGTCCACACCATGTCTTGTTAGTGTAGAGTTTAGGGCTACTGTAAGAGAGAGAACAATGGGTCCACACCATGTCTTGTTAGTGTAGAGTTTAGGGCTACTGTAAGAGAGAGAACAATGGGTCCACACCATGTCTTGTTAGTGTGGAGTTTAGGGCTACTGTAAGAGTGTGGGTCCACACCATGTCTTGTTAGTGTGAGTTTAGGGCTACTGTAAGAGTGTGGGTCCACACCATGTCTTGTTAGTGTAGAGTTTAGGGCTACTGTAAGAGTGTGGGTCCACACCATGTCTTGTTAGTGTGGAGTTTAGGGCTACTGTAAGAGTGTGGGTCCACACCATGTCTTGTTAGTGTGGAGTTTAGGGCTACTGTAAGAGAGAGAACAACGGGTCCACACCATGTCTTGTTAGTGTGGAGTTTAGGGCTACTGTAAGAGTGTGGGTCCACACCATGTCTTGTGTAGAGTTTAGGGCTACTGTAAGAGAGAGAACAATCCCTCCACACCATGTCTTGTTAGTGTAAGTTTCTACTGTAAGAGAGAGAACAATGGGTCCACACTGTCTTGTTACTGTCCCTCTCCCTCATACAGTGTCCACACCATACCTCTAACTGTCCCTCTCCCTCATACAGTACCCCCTACCTCTAACTGTCCCCCTCCCTCGTACATTCCCCCTACCTCTAACTGTCCCTCTCCCTTCTGTCCCCTACCTCTACAGCCCCCTCCCTCGTACATTCCCCCTACCTCTAACTGTCCCTCTCCCTCATACATTCCCCCTACCTCTAACTGTCCACCTCCCTTATACAGTCCCCCCTACCTCTAACTGTCTCCCTCCCTCGTACATTCCCCCTACCTCTAACTGTCCCTCTCCCTGGTACAGTCCCCCTACCTCTAACTGTCCCCTCCCTCATACATTCCCCCTACCTCTAATTGTCCCTCTCTCTCGTACATTCCCCCTACCTCTAACTGTCCCTCTCCCTCATACATTCCCCCCTACCTCTAACTGTCCCTCTCCCTCATACAGTCCCCCCTACCTCTAACTGTCCCTCTCCCTCGTACATTTCCCCTACCTCTAACTGTCCCTCTCCCTCGTACATTCCCCCTACCTCTAACTGTCCCTCTCCCTCGTACATTCCCCCTACCTCTAACTGTCCCTCTCCCTTGTACATTCCCCCTACCTCTAACTGTCCCTCTCCCTCGTACATTCCCCCTACCTCTAACTGTCCCTCTCCCTCGTACATTCCCCCTACCTCTAACTGTCCCTCTCCCTCATACATTCCCCCTACCTCTAACTGTCCCTCTCCCTCATACATTCCCCCTACCTCTAACTGTTCCCCTCCGTTATACAGTCCCCCCTACCTCTAACTGTCCCTCTCCCTCATACAGTACCCCCTACCTCTAACTGTCTCCCTCTAACTGTTCCTTCCCTGTAACTGCACCCAGTTCTGGAATAGTCCCTTTCCCTTGAACAGTTCGCCATCCTCTAACAGTCCCCTCTTCCTCAAACAGTCCCCTCTCCTTCTAACAAACCTCTTTCTACTATCTGTCCCATCTTCCTCCAAAAGTCCTCTATTTCTTGAACAATCTACCTCCTTCTTACAAGCACATCTCTCTTCTAGTCCCCCTCCCTCAAACAGACCCCTTAACACTTTCTGTCCCCTCTCCCTCACACAGTCCCCTCACCCTTGTATAGTCCTTCTCCCTTTTACAGCTCCCTCCTTCTTCTAGTCCCCCTCCATCAAAGCCGTCCCTCTCCCTCAAATAGTCCTTTCTCATGCAGACCTCTCTCCCTTGAACAGTCTCTCCTCCTTCTTACATTCCCCTCTCCCATCAACATTTCTCTCCTGTGTTTTAGATGATAGGTAGAGCTGTGTGTACTGTAGACAAGACCAAAAATCTCCCCCTTTAACAATTCCCTTTGGAACAGTTCCCATCTCTTCAACAGTCCCCTCTAACAGTCCCCCCCTTACAGTCCCCCTTACTCTAACAGTCCTATCCTTCCAACAGACTCCTCTCCCTCCAATAGACCCCTACATCTTTAATGGTCCCATTCCTTCTTACATTCCCCCTCCCCAACAGTCCCTTTCCTTGTCACAGTCCCCTGCCCTCAAACAGTCCCCACCCTCAAACAGTCCCCCACCCTCAAAAAGTCCCCCGCCCTCAAACAGTTCCCTGCCCTCAAACAGTCCCCCGCCCTCAAACAATCTTCTCTTGCTCTAACAGTCCCCTTCCCCCTAACAGCCCGTTCTCCCTACAAAAATCCCCTTCCCTGTAACCGTCTCCCCTCCCTTTCACAGTTCCCTTCCTGTGTGTTGTAAGCTGATAGGTAGTAGTGAAGCTGTAGATAAGGCTAACGTCACCTGCCTAATAAAGACGAGCTTTAAATAAACTTCTTGTTACTTTCAACACAGATAAAGAAGTTGTATCCAGAGTCAAATCTCAGACTGCCTGGAAAGAAAATATTTGGGAACTTGGATCCAGATTTTATCCAGCAGAGACGGGAAGGACTAGATGAGTTCATACAGAAGCTGGTTTGTCATCCAAAGATTTCTCAAAAGTAAGTATAATGGTATATGTTTCCTGGTCAGTGGTTCTGAATGTCCTCTCTACTTTGTAGAGGCAATCATTTATCAATGTGTTTCCCTTTACTACCAACACATCTCCAGACTCCCCGTTAGTTTTCTCTACTAACAACACATCTCCAGACTCCTCAGTAGTTCTCTCTACTAACAACACATCTCCAGACTCCCCGTTAGTTTTCTCTACTAACAACACATCTCCAGACTCCCCAGTAGTTCTCTCTACTAACAACACATCTCCAGACTCCCCAGTAGTTCTCTCTACTAACAACACATCTCCAGACTCCCGAGTAGTTCTCTCTACTAACAACACATCTCCAGACCCACCAGTAGTTCTCTCTACTAACAACACATCTCCAGACTCCTCAGTAGTTCTCTCTACTAACAACACATCTCCAGACCCACCAGTAGTTCTCTCTACTAACAACACATCTCCAGACCCACCAGTAGTTCTCTTTACTAACAACACATCTCCAGACTCCCCGTTAGTTTTCTCTACTAACAACACATCTCCAGACTCCCGAGTAGTTCTCTCTACTAACAACACATCTCCAGACCCACCAGTAGTTCTCTTTACTAACAACACATCTCCAGACTCCCCGTTAGTTTTCTCTACTAACAACACATCTCCAGACTCCTCAGTAGTTCTCTCTACTAACAACACATCTCCAGACCCACCAGTAGTTCTCTCTACTAACAACACATCTCCAGACCCACCAGTAGTTCTCTTTACTAACAACACATCTCCAGACTCCCCGTTAGTTTTCTCTACTAACAACACATCTCCAGACTCCCGAGTAGTTCTCTCTACTAACAACACATCTCCAGACTCCCGAGTAGTTCTAACTCATGAATTATGCATTTTAAACATTGAAGCTGTCGTCATAATTTGATTTTATTCATGTTCAGAAGTAAATAATATATACAAGATAATCAGCTCCTCAACAGTTCAGTGCTATATTTACCCAGTAATGTAAATTCAACTGGGACAAAGGTCAACCATCACGTGCCTCAGTACAAAACAGTGAGACTATCAGTGGCCTCCTTAGTTCATTAAATCAATGTCTGGTACCAGCAAGTCAGCGCTCTAGTGACTTTACAACAACATACAAAATATACAAATAGCTATATAACTATCATGTTATCAGTGTAATAACATCACATAACTATCATGTTATCAGTGTTATAACATCACATAACTATCATGTTATCAGTGTTATAACATCACATAACTATCATGTTATCAGTGTAATAACATCACATAACTATCATGTTATCAGTGTTATAACATCACATAACTATCATGTTATCAGTGTTATAACATCACATAACTATCATGTTATCAGTGTTATAACATCACATAACTATCATGTTATCAGTGTTATAACATCACATCACTATCATGTTATCAGTGTAATAACATCACATAACTATCATGTTATCAGTGTAATAACATCACAAAACTATCATGTTATCAGTGTTATAACATCACATCACTATCATGTTATCAGTGTTATAACATCACATAACTATCATGTTATCAGTGTTATAACATCACATAACTATCATGTTATCAGTGTTATAACATCACATCACTATCATGTTATCAGTGTTATAACATCACATAACTATCATGTTATCAGTGTTATAACATCACATAACTATCATGTTATCAGTGTTATAATACTCATTGTATAATTATCAGAGGGGCTTATTTAAGGAAGCTGGAAAGTCAGGACAACTTATAAAAGAACTATGGGAAGATTGCCAAGGTCACACAGCTCAAATTATTTAGAAATATATTGTACTTGATAAAGGTTGCATTACTTTGTTATATCAATAAAGGAAATATACCATGCATTAAGTTAAACACTACTTTGAATTTAATTAAGATATCATATTGTTGACTTTTTAAATTTTTTAAATGATTGATTAATGTTATTGAGCAGACAAGCTAAGAAATAGGATATCCAAGACAGGACACCTGTAAGAAATTTCTTACAGTGTAAATTAGGTCAACTTCGGTCTCTGAAATATTGAAATAAAACTGAGCTTTATCATTTTTTCTCTTGGACATGTCTGATTGTAGAATTATAAAATAGACGGAGAAAAGCTGACATAAAGATTCTGTACAAAAACTTTGGGCAGGTTGACTGAGTGTAGGTTGATTGGTAGGAAATGGTTATTTATTTTAATGATAGATTGTTCACTGATACAGCAAGGCACAGAAAGTAACACATCTAACAGTAAAATCACCTTAAGGCTTCAATTTACAATAATCCTGTTTATTGTCACGTCTTATTAAGGTGTTGGCTTAAGTTCTCCCACACTCACCATAGTCAGGCCAGGGGCCACTTATTCTTTATATCAGAGGTCTGGCCTGGACACGAACAGTGACGTAGGTAAATTGGTACATGTGTATGTATATATATAGATCTACACTGGCAAAGTGAAATTTACAGATGAAGAAGAAATTCTACCACTATGTTTACTCCTAGTCAGCATGTAAACTCCACAAACGGGATGACCATACCTAACAGTAAGTTCACATAATTCATAACTGGTATTATGGTAAACATCAGAACTGGTATTATGGTAAACATCAGAACTGGTATTATGGTAAACATCAGAACTGGTATAATGGTAAACATCAGAATTGGTATTATGTTCTTCATCAGAACTGGTATTATGGTAAACATCAGAACTGGTATTATGGTAAACATCAGAACTGGTATTATGTTACACATCAGAACTGGTATTTATGGTAAACATCAGAACTGGTATTATGGTAAACATCAGAACTGGTATTATGTTACACATCAGAATTGGTATTTATGGTAAACATCAGAACTGGTATTATGGTAAACATCAGAACTGGTATTATGGTAAACATCAGAACTGGTATTATGGTAAACATCAGAACTGGTATTATGGTAAACATCAGAACTGGTATTATGTTACACATCAGAACTGGTATTATGGTAAACATCAGAACTGGTATTATGTTACTGGTATTATGTTACACATCAGAATTGGTATTTATGGTAAACATCAGAACTGGTATTATGGTAAACATCAGAACTGGTATTATGTTACACATCAGAACTGGTATTTATGGTAAACATCAGAACTGGTATTATGGTAAACATCAGAACTGGTATTATGTTACACATCAGAATTGGTATTTATGGTAAACATCAGAACTGGTATTATGGTAAACATCAGAACTGGTATTATGGTAAACATCAGAACTGGTATTATGGTAAACATCAGAACTGGTATTATGGTAAACATCAGAACTGGTATTATGGTAAACATCAGAACTGGTATTATGGTAAACATCAGAACTGGTATTATGGTAAACATCAGAACTGGTATTATGTTACACATCAGAACTGGTATTATGTTACACATCAGAACTGGTATTTATGGTAAACATCAGAACTGGTATTATGGTAAACATCAGAACTGGTATTATAGTAAACATCAGAACTGGTATTTATGGTAAACATCAGAACTGGTATTATGGTAAACATCAGAACTGGTATTATGGTAAACATCAGAACTGGTATTATGGTAAACATCAGAACTGGTATTATGGTACACATCAGAACTGGTATTATGTTACACATCAGAACTGGTATTATGGTAAACATCAGAACTGGTATTATAGTAAACATCAGAACTGGTATTATGTTACACATCAGAACTGGTATTATGTTACACATCAGAACTGGTATTATAGTAAACATCAGAACTGGTATTATAGTAAACATCAGAACTGGTATTATGGTAAACATCAGAACTGGTATTATGGTATATTTCTGAGCTGATATTCTACGATAAATCTAAGCAGGAATTATGCAATAGATTGGTATTTATTATCATTACGACACTCTAGAAAGTTTGATTGTTTCATCGAAATCCTGCCACATATTGACTAGGTACTAAATAGTTGTATGTTGTTTTCACCTGAAGTTAATACATGTATCTATCACGAGTTGTTAGAATCAATATCACAATAGCCACTTGTAACCTTTTGAAAATTAAGCACATTCCATAATATATGTTAATTATTCTGGAGTGGAAAGAATTCTTTATTAGCTGATCCCCATCAAAGTCAGTTTTTACGTTTTAATTAGAAATGAATCCCACTCTGTAGTGCACTGCAATTAAAACAGTTAAAACTTGTTGACTCATCGTTTAACATATGTTAACCAAGGCACCAGGAAACTGTGTAAGCCCCCCAGGCTAGAATGTCAGACTGTCGAGGCCTGTCACAACAGTTATATTAATGTTCCCTGATCTATGGAATTGATACAGTGAATGAGTCTGTGATCTGCTGACAGAACTCTCCACATTCCGATTTACAATCACCAAACACTAAATGAGCTAATTATAGGAAACTGAAATAGCAGTTTTACTGAAGAGAAAAATATATTTGGGTGGGCTTATTACAAGGCATGGACTTATGACTGGATAAAGATAGAACATAGACCTAGGGAGTTACTAATGAAAAGAAATTTTCAGTGAAAGATTAGTATGAAAAGTAAATTTATTACTTACTTTAGGAGATATTGTAATGGAAGGTGTGAAGGATACACAAAAGATGTGTTGAGGTCATAGGGGCATCTGAATCAGTGTCACATTTAAAACATTGTGAAATTGTGTAATGAAAACTGAAATATATCTGCACCATTCCCAGGTGATATGAAGTGTACAGAATCATGATCATTGAAAGGTTAAAAAAAGTGCAAAGGGATATATAGATACACACAGTAAAATAACACCAGAAGGTAACCATGTTGTTCACTGCTTACTTCCCATGTTATTTGTAACGCTATACTTGACAGGGTTATTTTCATTAGAGTCAGGATTATTTAAAAAAATTACAGCATATTCTTTTTCAATGTAACCATGGTTACACAGACAGTTGTGACACTACATCTACCATGGTTACAGTGATGTGACACTACATCTACCATGGTTACAGTCATGTGACACTACATCTACTATGGTTACAGTGATGTGACACTACATCTACCATGGTTACAGTGATGTGACACTACATCTACCATGGTTACAGTGATGTGACACTACATCTACTATGGTTACAGTGATGTGACACTACATCTACTATGGTTACAGTGATGTGACACTACATCTACCATGGTTACAGTGATGTGACACTACATCTACCATGGTTACAGTGATGTGACACTACATCTACCATGGTTACAGTGATGTGACACTACATCTACCATGGTTACAGTGATGTGACACTACATCTACCATGGTTACAGTGATGTGACACTACATCTACCATGGTTACAGTGATGTGACACTACATCTACCATGGTTACAGTGATGTGACACTACATCTACCATGGTTACAGTGATGTGACACTACATCTACTATGGTTACAGTGATGTGACACTACATCTACCATGGTTACAGTGATGTGACACTACATCTACCATGGTTACAGTGATGTGACACTACATCTACCATGGTTACAGTGATGTGACACTGCATCTACCATGGTTACAGTAATGTGACACTACATCTACCATGGTTACAGTGATGTGACACTACATCTACCATGGTTACAGTGATGTGACACTACATCTACCATGGTTACAGTGATGTGACACTACATCTACCATGGTTACAGTGATGTGACACTACATCTACCATGGTTACAGTGATGTGATACTACATCTACCATGGTTACAGTGATGATTGTGGCATATGTGTATATAAGTGGTTTTAATTGAGAGCAACCATTTTTTTCAATAAAAAAGTTGGTGTTCCTGTGTTCTGTACCATTTCATTGTCTTGATTTATAGCTGGGCGTCTGAATGTTGAATCAATCACATTCTAGAGAGATTGACATTTGGTTATATACCTGATTTTGTGGTTTTACTTAAGACCAATGATATATGAATGAAGTTTGATGTTCATTGTAAGGTTTTGATGGGGAAAGATGAATGATTACCCTATGCTAATGAGATTGACAATTACACCTCAGGTGTTGTGAACAGGAACACTTAGTGTACCTAGATATGGTATAGTAGAGACAAGTGGAAAATCTGACGAGTAACTCACCTCTATTCAGCCAACCATCTGACCTTGATATATATGATAAATCCTGCCATCCTCCCTCTATCCACTCAGCCACTCCCACCCCCACTCCCACCCCTACCCCTACCCCTACCCCCACTACCCCTATTCCCTTAGCAACTGCCCCACTACCCCTCAACCCTACCCCTTAACCTAACCCCCACCCCCACCCCTACCTCTACCCCCACTACCCCCACTACCCCTACCCCCACCCCCACTACCCCTCCACCCTACCCACCTTACTTCCTATAAAAGCTTTGTACTGACTTAGCCTTGAACCCCCTTTACAGCCTGGTGTTTTATGACCCGCTATATAGGGTCTCTAGTGTGTCATTAATACTGGCCTTTTTATACAATATCTGACCACTATGACCAGAAAACATTCTCTCTGTTCTACATTGCTAAATGGCCTTTGGCCATTTTAATTGGTCACTACCAGTCTCTACCATACTTGTCAAAATTCAAACATAGATCCTTTAGAGGTGTGAATGAAACAATAGTTTTGATTTGAACAAATACCTTTCTACTTTAGTTAGTCCTGTGTAACAAAAGTAATCAATTTTCTATGTATTTCCAGAACAAAATATATAAAAGTGTTGTTTAAAATCATTATTGAAAGGTAACATTGTTATATTACAAACAAACAATCAATTAGGTAACATTGTTATATTACAAACAAACAATCAATTAGGTAACATTGTTATATTACAAACAAACAATCAATTAGGTAACATTGTTAACATTGTTATATTACAAACAAACAATCAATTAGGTAACATTGTTATATTACAAACAAACAATCAATTAGGTAACATTGTTATGTTACAAACAAACAATCAATTAGGTAACATTGTTATATTACAAACAAACAATCAATTAGGTAACATTGTTATGTTACAAACAAACAAACAAGTAGCTGTTTATCTGGTAATAAGTGACTCTGATGCTGTTCAGTAGAAGTACAAACCTAATGCTGTTTCATTGTGTTATAACAAACTCTGGGCTTATTTCAGTCTTAAATCTTGGGAATAGGTTAATAAGGATCACAAAGGACTTCTCTCAGTGTCAAACTGGCTAAGCCATATGTCCAGTAATAAGTCCCCTCATATCTCTTACTCTCTCTGAGGGTTATAAACAAATGAGATATCATTGTCCTGTAATAAGCCCACCCACATCTTTCACTGTTTCTAAGGGTTATCAACCAATGTCCTTAAGTGTACTTAAAACTCCAATATAAACTTATCATGATGATCCATGCTGAATTCGATCAGGGGAATGGACATCTGTATAACACCTCTTTTAATTGTAATGAAATTTGCATGTGATATCACTATTATTCTAAAGCTAGCTGTCATGTGATCCCGATGTAGTATGGTAAAATGAAGCCCATGGTAAAGTTTGTTTTATTATGTATTGAGGAACATAATTAGGTAAACTGATAAAAAATTAAGTGAAAACAGCACTTGAAAATAAAAGATAAGGGTGGGGGTTGGGGATGGGGGGGGGGGGGGGGGTTCATTTCACCATTATGGTATTTTGACACTGGTTCATTTCCCCATCCTTCACAATACCTTGCTACACCAGTGGTGTATTAAACCTGGTCCAGTTTTCTTGTTTAGATAACTTTATTGTGTAATCTGCAACTCCATAGCATTACTGTACCATGAAAGGCATCGGTTGTTGACAGCAGGTGGAAAACAGTAGATTAATTTTAGGAGTTCTGACAGTGTTTTGAAATAGTTCCAAGAAACAAACTTCAGTCAACTTTTAACCATAGCTTATATATAGATTACATTTGTGTTAAGAAAACAGAGTTCAATAATTCAGTCGGTCACTTGTTGGTCCTTCTGTAAGTAAGGTATAAGCAGCTATTAATTATTCAATGTACCTCAGTTTTCTTTGGTCTTACTATAGCACTGCATCATATACACAACTCCTACCACCTTCCACCTGTTCCCCACCCCCTACCACCTGTTCCCAATCCCCTTCCACCTGTTCCCCACCCCCTACCACCTGTTCCCCACCCCTATCACCTGTTCCCCACCCCCTACCACTTGTTCCCCCTACCACCTGTTCCCCATCCCCTCCACCTGTTCCCCATCCCCTTCCTCACTCTCTCTTCCCCCTTCTCTCCTCTGTACTTCAGTTCACATCATGTACAGCTGATATACTAGGATTGACGTACTGTAGTCATCAAACTAGATATTTCACTGCACCACACACTGACAATGGTGAAGTGAACAATATCTAGTTGATTAAGTCAAATGTAAAAAGATAAAAATAAAACATAAGTGCATACATTAAAATAAGAAACAGAATACTTTTTTTTCTTTTTACATGACAGATATATTTTGTTCTGTTATTCTTGTATATCTGTATAATATACCTATCAATTATTGGTATATCTGTATATTATATTAATTATTGGTATATCTGTATATTATATTAATTATTGGTATATCTGTATATTATATTAATTATTGGTATATCTGTATATTATATTAATTATTGGTATATCTGTATATTATATTAATTATTAGTATGTATGATATTAATTATTGATATCATACATCCATTATTGGTATATACGTATACATAATTGTAGAACATTTTATTAATATGTATATTATATCAATTATGTTAAGTCAGATACATTTTATACTTCAAGGTGATCTTCCCAACAATAAAAAGTCTCTTCAGTTAAAAACCCAGTCAGTAATAATAAGATTTTGTGATTTACCTGGGAGCCAGGTATGTGTAGTGTGTATTGGTCTCCAGTGTCTGTCTCCATATCTAATGTTAATCTACATATGTAACGCTGACTATGGTAATGTTTGGGATATAGGGCAGTAGAATTTTACACCACCACACTGTGTATCAGCGAGTACACAGTCTGAACCTCAGTCCTGGATGTACATCATCACACCGCTGTGTTTAATTTACTGCAAAATCAGCTGATTTAGTGTCTGCTTTTAAATGAACATTCTACTTCGGATTTATTTCTAAAGGATGGATTTATTGGACAAATTATTGCTATATACATCTGAATTAGTGTTTAATCATTATTAATGTTTTGGATGCTTTTAATTACCAAACTATTTCAACTTCAAGGTAAGTGTTAGTGTTAAAGTTGTACGTAACTGTTCAGGTGTTAGTGTTAGGTTGTACCATACTGGTCAGTGTTAGTGTTAAAGTTGTACCATACTGGTCAGTGTTAGGTTGTACCATACTGGTCAGGTGTTAGTGTTAGGTTGTACCATACTGGTCAGTGTTAGGTTGTACCATACTTGTCAGTGTTAGGTGGTACCATATTGGTCAGTGTTAGGTTGTACCATACTGGTCAGTGTTAGGTTGTACCATACTGGTCAGTGTTAGGTTGTACCATACTGGTCAGTGTTAGTGTTAAAGTTGTACCATACTGGTCAGGTGTTAGTGTTAGGTTGTACCATACTGGTCAGTGTTAGGTTGTACCATACTGGTCAGTGTTAGGTTGTACCATACTGGTCCATGTTAGGTTGTACCATACTGGTCAGTGTTAGTGTTAAAGTTATACCTAACTGCTCAGGTGTTAGTGTTAGGTTGTATCATACTGGTCAGTGTTAGTTGTAGGTTATACCATACTGGTCAGTGTTAGGTTGTACCATACTGGTCAGTGTTAGTGTTAAAGTTGTACTATACTGGTCAGTGTTAGGTTGTACCATACTGGTCAGGTGTTAATGTTAGGTTGTACCATACTGGTCAGTGTTAGGTTGTACCATACTGGTCCATGTTAGGTTGTACCATACTGGTCAGTGTTAGTGTTAAAGTTATACCTAACTGCTCAGGTGTTAGTGTTAGGTTGTACCATACTGGTCAGTGTTAGTGTTAAAGTTGTACTATACTGGTCAGTGTTAGGTGGTACCATATTGGTCAGTGTTAGGTTGTACCATACTGGTCAGTGTTAGGTTGTACCATACTGGTCCATGTTAGGTTGTACCATACTGGTCAGTGTTAGTGTTAAAGTTATACCTAACTGCTCAGGTGTTAGTGTTAGGTTGTATCATACTGGTCAGTGTTAGTTGTAGGTTATACCATACTGGTCAGTGTTAGGTTGTACCATACTGGTCAGTGTTAGTGTTAAAGTTGTACTATACTGGTCAGTGTTAGGTTGTACCATACTGGTCAGGTGTTAATGTTAGGTTGTACCATACTGGTCAGTGTTAGGTTGTACCATACTGGTCAGTGTTAGGTTGTACCATACTGGTCAGTGTTAGGTTGTACCATACTGGTCAGTGTTAGGTTGTACCATACTGGTCAGTGTTAGTGTTAAAGTTATACCTAACTGCTCAGGTGTTAGTGTTAGGTTGTATCATACTGGTCAGTGTTAGTTGTAGGTTATACCATACTGGTCAGTGTTAGGTTGTACCATACTGGTCAGTGTTAGTGTTAAAGTTGTACTATACTGGTCAGGTGTTAGGTTGTACCATACTGGTCAGTGTTAGGTTGTACCATACTGGTCAGTGTTAGGTTGTACCATACTGGTCAGTGTTAGGTGGTACCATACTGGTCAGTGTTAGGTTGTACCATACTGGTCAGGTGTTAATGTTAGGTTGTACCATACTGGTCAGTGTTAGGTTGTACCATACTGGTC
Organism: Ylistrum balloti; assembly: GCF_031769215.1. Lineage (NCBI taxonomy): Eukaryota > Metazoa > Mollusca > Bivalvia > Pectinida > Pectinidae > Ylistrum > Ylistrum balloti. The sequence goes on along the minus strand of NW_026782123.1, from coordinate 944,601 downwards.
AGGTGTTAATGTTAGGTTGTACCATACTGGTCAGTGTTAGGTTGTACCATACTGGTCAGGTGTTAGGTTGTACCATACTGGTCAGTGTTAGGTTGTACCATACTGGTCAGTGTTAGTGTTAAAGTTGTACTATACTGGTCAGTGTTAGGTTGTACCATACTGGTCAGGTGTTAATGTTAGGTTGTACCATACTGGTCAGTGTTAGGTTGTACCATACTGGTCAGTGTTAGTGTTAAAGTTGTACTATACTGGTCAGTGTTAGGTTGTACCATACTGGTCAGGTGTTAATGTTAGGTTGTACCATACTGGTCAGTGTTAGGTTGTACCATACTGGTCAGTGTTAGGTGGTACCATACTGGTCAGTGTTAGGTTGTACCATACTGGTCAGTGTTAGGTTGTACCATACTGGTCAGTGTTAGGTTGTACCATACTGGTCAGTGTTAGGTTGTACCATACTGGTCAGTGTTAGGTTGTACCATACTGGTCAGTGTTAGGTTGTACCATACTGGTCAGTGTTAGGTTGTACCATACTGGTCAGTGTTAGGTTGTACCATACTGGTCAGTGTTAGGTTGTACCATACTGGTCAGTGTTAGGTTGTACCATACTGGTCAGTGTTAGGTTGTACCATACTGGTCAGTGTTAGGTTGTACCATACTGGTCAGTGTTAGGTTGTACCATACTGGTCAGTGTTAGGTTGTACCATACTGGTCAGTGTTAGGTTGTACCATACTGGTCAGTGTTAGGTTGTACCATACTGCTCAGGTGACATCATAGATAAGACCTGAAGTATTAACAGAGATCTGTAAAACTGGCCCATCATCTGTTAGCTAGACAGATAATCAGAATACTGCTGAAATCTGTAACATAGGTTATGATCACTTAAGACATACAACAGTATTGAACTCTCTAGCTACAGTTTTGCAGGTTTTGATGTCCCTGTCATTTTATTGGGATATAGTTTGCTGCTATTCATACCCCCGCTTGTCTCTATTCAGTGTCATTTCTCCTGTCACAATATCTCAGTCATTAAGGTTCTGGATGGTGAAGATGTGACCTGAATGGCTTGATCCCTACTCAGGGTATATTTCACAGGAAGCTAAATGCTTGTGTTCTTGGCACTTGATTATACTTACTCTATATATATTGGACCTTCTGTATGGTGTTCAGGTAGGAAGTTGCCAGCTGCTGTAAGGAGACTCAGATTGACTGTTGAAAGGGTGATGAACCAAGTAAACAAACAGTTATCCCTTCAGCTACTTCATTTACTTCATTACATAGATTAGGTCAGATTTTAAGAAAAGTTTGAGAAAAACATTTAAGTTTGGAGGTCAGGGTTGCTATTACTGTTGATGGCTGAAGAGTTTGGCCGTTGATGGCTGAAGAGTTTGGCTGTTGATGGCTGAAGGGTTTGGCCGTTGATGGCTGAAGGGTTTGGCCGTTGATGGCTGAAGAGTTTGGCTGTTGATGGCTGAAGATTTTGGCTGTTGATGGCTGAAGATTTTGGCTGTTGATGGCTGAAGATTTTGGCCGTTGATGGCTGAAGAGTTTGGCCGTTGATGGCTGAAGGGTTTGGCCGTTGATGGCTGAAGGGTTTGGCCGTTGATGGCTGAAGGGTTTGGCCGTTGATGGCTGAAGAGTTTGGCTGTTGATGGCTGAAGATTTTGGCTGTTGATGGCTGAAGATTTTGGCTGTTGATGGCTGAAGATTTTGGCCGTTGATGGCTGAAGAGTTTGGCCGTTGATGGCTGAAGGGTTTGGCCGTTGATGGCTGAAGGGTTTGGCCGTTGATGGCTGAAGAGTTTGGCTGTTGATGGCTGAAGAGTTTGGCTGTTGATGGCTGAAGATTTTGGCTGTTGATGGCTGAAGAGTTTGGCTGTTGATGGCTGAAGAGTTTGGCTGTTGATGGCTGAAGAGTTTGGCTGTTGATGGCTGAAGATTTTGGCTGTTGATGGCTGAAGAGTTTGGCTGTTGATGATAATTTCAGTTGATGCAATATTTTCATCTTCCTCATTATAATACACACATGCACATATATTGATTAAATTTTTTAATCAGCTGCCATTGAGGTTCTATCAAAGTGTAAAATAATGTACAGAGGTACACTGAAGTGAGCTAAGAGAAAATGTCTACAGAAGTACCACATTATGAAGGCTTTTATGGTGGGTGGGGGGGGACAGTCAAAATCTGATTGTGTACTATTTGATGTAACTAGGTGAGAAAAATTACACCTAAGATATTGACTAGTTAATATGTTTATGTGGCTGTTATAGAGACATCAGTGTAGGGATTTGACTGTTGTAGACATCAGTGTAGGGATTTGACTGTTGTAGACATCAGTGTAGGGATTTGACTGTTGTAGACATCAGTGTAGGGATTTGACTGTTGTAGACAGTGTAGGGATTTGACTGTTGTAGAGACATCAGTGTAGGGATTTGACTGTTGTAGACATCAGTGTAGGGATTTGACTGTTGTAGACATCAGTGTAGGGATTTGACTGTTGTAGACATCAGTGTAGGGATTTGACTGTTGTAGACATCAGTGTAGGGATTTGACTGTTGTAGACATCAGTGTAGGGATTTGACTGTTGTAGACATCAATGTAGGGATTTGACTGTTGTAGACATCAATGTAGGGATTTGACTGTTGTAGAGACATCAGTGTAGGGATTTGGCTGTTGTATAGGGATTTGACTGACATCAGTGTAGGGATTTGACTGTTGTAGAGACATCAGTGTAGGGATTTGACTGTTGTAGAGACATCAGTGTAGGGATTTGACTGTTGTAGACATCAGTGTAGGGATTTGACTGTTGTAGACATCAGTGTAGGGATTTGACTGTTGTAGACATCAGTGTAGGGATTTGACTGTTGTAGACATCAGTGTAGGGATTTGACTGTTGTAGACATCAATGTAGGGATTTGACTGTTGTAGAGACATCAGTGTAGGGATTTGACTGTTGTAGAGACATCAGTGTAGGGATTTGACTGTTGTAGAGACATCAGTGTAGGGATTTGACTGTTGTAGAGACATCAGTGTAGGGATTTGACTGTTGTAGAGAGGGATTTGACTGTTGTATCAGTGTAGGGATTTGACTTGTAGACTCAGTTAGGGATTTGACTGTTGTAGACATCAGTGTAGGGATTTGACTGTTGTAGACATCAGTGTAGGGATTTGACTGTTGTAGACATCAGTGTAGGGATTTGACTGTTGTAGACATCAGTGTAGGGATTTGACTGTTGTAGAGACATCAGTGTAGGGATTTGACTGTTGTAGAGACATCAGTGTAGGGATTTGACTGTTGTAGAGACATCAGTGTAGGGATTTGACTGTTGTAGAGACATCAGTGTAGGGATTTGACTGTTGTAGACATCAGTGTAGGGATTTGACTGTTGTAGACAGTGTAGGGATTTGACTGTTGTAGAGACATCAGTGTAGGGATTTGACTGTTGTAGACATCAGTGTAGGGATTTGACTGTTGTAGACATCAGTGTAGGGATTTGACTGTTGTAGAGACATCAGTGTAGGGATTTGACTGTTGTAGAGACATCAGTGTAGGGATTTGACTGTTGTAGAGACATCAGTGTAGGGATTTGACTGTTGTAGACATCAGACATCAGTGTGGGGATTTGACTGTTGTAGACATCAATGTAGGGATTTGACTGTTGTAGACATCAGTGTAGGGATTTGACTGTTGTAGACATCAGTGTAGGGATTTGACTGTTGTAGACATCAGTGTAGGGATTTGACTGTTGTAGAGACATCAGTGTAGGGATTTGACTGTTGTAGAGACATCAGTGTAGGGATTTGACTGTTGTAGAGACATCAGTGTAGGGATTTGACTGTTGTAGAGACATCAGTGTAGGGATTTGACTGTTGTAGACATCAGTGTAGGGATTTGACTGTTGTAGACATCAGTGTAGGGATTTGACTGTTGTAGACATCAGTGTAGGGATTTGACTGTTGTAGACATCAGTGTAGGGATTTGACTGTTGTAGACATCAGTGTAGGGATTTGACTGTTGTAGAGACATCAGTGTAGGGATTTGACTGTTGTAGACATCAGTGTAGGGATTTGACTGTTGTAGACATCAGTGTAGGGATTTGACTGTTGTAGACATCAGTGTAGGGATTTGACTGTTGTAGACATCAGTGTAGGGATTTGACTGTTGTAGAGACATCAGTGTAGGGATTTGACTGTTGTAGACATCAGTGTAGGGATTTAGTTAGGCTGTTGTAGAGACATCGGTAGTAACACAATTTTTTTTATCAAGATTGCTCATACCTTTGTATGCATGAGTTAATCTAATTAAAAGTGAGATATATTTGACATGATTAAATGTTCTGGTTCCTGGTTGGTGATTTGTTTAACTCATTACTGAAAAGCCAGCAACATTAGATTAAATCGTGTGTTTGTGATTTCAGTTTTTGTATTATCATACAAGTTTGAGGTTGTTGTGCCACAGCTATTCCATAAGCGTGGTTTACATACTCAGCAATAAACGTTGGAAGGTGTTTTAAAATTTTCTCTGACTTGATATTGAGTATGGCCTGATTGCAGTGTGGCAGACTTGTTTAATCTGACAGCCTGTGAAATCTGACAAAGTGGGCAGGTTACATGATATCAGAATGGTGTTTAGACACTATAAGTGATTAGCACTTGCCTTTGGAGGTCCAGAATACTTTTAATTTGACTAGGCACATTTCAGATCTTACATGACAAGAGTGACAAGTTTTATCTAATTTCTCTGTCTGAGGTTCTTGTCCTTGTCGTTTCTTCTGTCTCCTACCCCAGCGCAAAGTGAATATATAAATAAATAAATATACAGTTGTACATAGTATCATTGTTGGACTAATTACTCGGATCAGGCAGATAGAATGAATACCTTAGATATGAGAAGTCAGCTGCTTTTGTCTGTTTCAGCCCAGAGGTGAGAGAATTTTTGACTCTAGACAATCCACGCAATGCTCAGGAACCAGTAGACTCTGATACATTTGAAGACACTATGGTGAGTACAGAAAATTATTTTCAATGATAAATCGTAATTTACAGAAAAGCAACAGTTCTGTATGTGTATATTTCAAACATTTACCAAGGAGAAATGATAATAAAGACAATAAAAACAAGATCAGCTCTAAACAAGATCCAACCTTATTGATAGACATTGGCACAACTCCTAGCATCATTGATAGACATTGGCACAACTCCTAGCATCATTGCTAGACATTAACACAACTCCTAGCATCATTGATAGACATTGGCACAACTCCTAGCATCATTGCTAGACATTGGCACAACTCCTAGCATCATTGATAGACATTGGCACAACTCCTAGCATCATTGCTAGACATTAACACAACTCCTAGCATCATTGATAGACATTGGCACAACTCCTAGCATCATTGCTAGACATTAACACAACTCCTAGCATCATTGCTAGGCATTGGCACAACTCCTAGCATCATTGATAGACATTGGCACAACTCCTAGCATCATTGCTAGACATTGGCACAACTCCTAGCATCATTGATAGACATTAACACAACTCCTAGCATCATTGCTAGACATTGGCACAACTCCTAGCATCATTGCTAGACATTGGCACAACTCCTAGCATCATTGATAGACATTAACACAACTCCTAGCATCATTGCTAGACATTGGCACAACTCCTAGCATCATTGCTAGACATTAACACAACTCCTAGCATCATTGATAGACATTGGCACAACTCCTAGCATCATTGCTAGACATTAACACAACTCCTAGCATCATTGCTAGACATTGGCACAACTCCTAGCATCATTGCTAGACATTAACACAACTCCTAGCATCATTGATAGACATTGGCACAACTCCTAGCATCATTGCTAGACATTGGCACAACTCCTAGCATCATTGATAGACATTGGCACAACTCCTAGCATCATTGCTAGACATTAGCACAACTCCTAGCATCATTGATAGACATTGGCACAACTCCTAGCATCATTGCTAGACATTAACACAACTCCTAGCATCATTGCTAGGCATTGGCACAACTCCTAGCATCATTGATAGACATTGGCACAACTCCTAGCATCATTGCTAGACATTGGCACAACTCCTAGCATCATTGATAGACATTAACACAACTCCTAGCATCATTGCTAGACATTGGCACAACTCCTAGCATCATTGCTAGACATTGGCACAACTCCTAGCATCATTGCTAGACATTGGCACAACTCCTAGCATCATTGCTAGACATTAACACAACTCCTAGCATCATTGATAGACATTGGCACAACTCCTAGCATCATTGCTAGACATTAACACAACTCCTAGCATCATTGCTAGACATTGGCACAACTCCTAGCATCATTGATAGACATTAGCACAACTCCTAGCATCATTGCTAGACATTGGCACAACTCCTAGCATCATTGCTAGACATTGGCACAACTCCTAGCATCATTGATAGACATTAACACAACTCCTAGCATCATTGCTAGACATTAACACAACTCCTAGCATCATTGATAGACATTGGCACAACTCCTAGCATCATTGCTAGACATTAACACAACTCCTAGCATCATTGCTAGACATTGGCACAACTCCTAGCATCATTGATAGACATTAACACAACTCCTAGCATCATTGCTAGACATTAGCACAACTCCTAGCATCATTGCTAGACATTGGCACAACTCCTAGCATCATTGCTAGACATTGGCACAACTCCTAGCATCATTGCTAGACATTGGCACAACTCCTAGCATCATTGCTAGACATTGGCACAACTCCTAGTGTCATTGCTAGACATTAACACAACTCCTAGCATCATTGATAGACATTAACACAACTCCTAGTATCATTGATAGACATTAACACAACTCCTAGCATCATTGATAGACATTAACACAACTCCTAGCATCATTGATAGACATTAACACAACTCCTAGCATCATTGATAGACATAAACACAACTCCTAGCATCATTGATAGACATTAACACAATTCCTAGCATCATTGATAGACATTAACACAACTCCTAGCATCATTGATAGACATTAACACAACTCCTAGCATCATTGATAGACATTAACACAACTCCTAGCATCATTGCTAGACATTAGCACAACTCCTAGCGTCATTGCTAGACATTAGCACAACTCCTAGCGTCATTGCTAGATATTAGCACAACTTCTAGCATCATTGCTCGACGTTAACACAACTCCTAGCGTCATTGATAGACATTAGCACAACTCCTAGCATCATGATTTAAACAGGCTCTGAACTGGTTCCTAGAGTGTTTATTTTGATCTGTTTTTGGAGAATGTATGTGAAGTCAAAGAACTAAAGAAGGCTGGGATAGATGTTTATAAAACGTTTACTGTTTCTCACAAGTCTCTTAAAACTTTCTGCATGATATGTTATTGTATGGTACTGTCTGTCTATAATGTATAACTCTAGTATGAAGTTGTGCCTGACAATCTGGTTTTAACTCAACACCTTGAAATGTTATGATCCCCTCAGTGGGGATCTTTTGGTTCAAAACTTTTTAATTTTTGAAATTGACCTGTGTTTGTGGTCCTTTGTCCGTCTGTCTGTCCATAAACTGTTTTTGTTATTGATAGTGCTTGAGAAGTACTGGATGGATCTTTCTCAAATTTCAGATGTTGGTTCCCACTAGTTCCTAGTTTTGCCTGTTTGATATAGGGTCTGATCACAAATAAAAAATGGCTTACAGGTGGCCATCTTGGATTTTACAATGATGTTTGCTATCAATATTTCTTGAAAAGTATGGGATGGATCTTTCAAATTTCATAGGTGTGCCTGTTTGATTTTGAGTATGATTAGAAAAACAAAATGGCCCACAGGTGACCATCTTGGATATTTAAAATGAAGTTTGATATCACTTTTTCTTGAAAAATATAAATGGATCTCTAGCAAATTTCATATGCTGGTTCTCCATGGTCCCTTGTTGTGTCCATTTGATTTTGGATTGATCAGTAAAATAATATGGCAGGCAGATGGCCTTCTTTGATTCTGCCTATTAAAGTTTGTTATCACTCTTTCTTGTGAAGTACTAGGTGGATCTTAAGCTTCTTACGTAGGGTCTTCTTGGTTCCTAGTTGTTCCTGTTTGGTTTTGTGACTGACAGACAACCATCTTGGATTTAGCAATTAAAAATTAACATCACTATTTTTGAAAAGAATGATTAAATTTTGTCAGTAAAAGTGAACGCAGAGAAGAGAAGAGAAAAAAAGGGAAATGATCCATCATTTAAAGATCAAACAATGGTGGATGTCAAGATCCCTCAGGGATCTCCTTTCCAAAAATGTATTGGCATTTCATTTTTGTTTTAAAGTTGTCTGGAACACATTAATTTTGTTATTCGAAAAACAAACAAAACAAAACAAAATTAAAATATCAGTAACAGAATTTTTTTGCTGTGCATGCAGAACCTTGTGTGTTGTATATTGATCTGTTGAATTCAAGATAATTTCTCACAATGTTTCTGCATGTGATGGATTTTATCGGAACGTGAAGAAAAGCATTCTGCTCATTGACAAATTTAGACAGATATCACCAGTTATCACTAACACACTGATTCAGCATCAAATCTGGACAGATGATACAAGTTAAAACATTTACATGTATGCCCTCGTTAGTTATAATAAAGCAACAAAAAACACAGTGTCCTTGTGATTGAGATGTATAAGGCATGTGATGTATTGGGGCTGTTTCTAATACTGATCAGGAGTAACTGGGAGCCATTGTAGTTTCCTTTAACTTTTAAAGTTAAATTTTGAAAGTATTTTAAGTTCATTATTATCCTTCCCACACACTTTTTATTTTATATATACTTTCATCAAAGTTCCAGGTGTGAACATGGTGTTGTAGTTGGTGATGTTTCAATGGTTGACCTCTTCTACTTCTGTCATATACTTTTAAGGTCAGAATATCTGTCATAGCCATGAATACAGAATAAAAGAATACTCCACACAGAATAACAGAATACTCAGCACAGAATAACAGAATACTCCACACAGAATAACAGAATACTCAGTACAGAATCTCAGCACAGAATAACAGAATACTCAGCACAGAATAACAGGATACTCAGTACAGAATCTCAGCACAGAATAGCATAATACTCATCACAGAATAACATAATACACATCACAGAATAACATAATACTCATCACAGAATATCAGCACAGAATAACATAATACTCATCACAGAATAACAGAATACTCAGCACAGAATACCCAACACAGAATAACAGAATACTCAGCACAGAATAACAGAATACTCAGCACAGAATACTCAGCACAGAATAACAGAATACTCAGCACAGAATAACAGAATACTCATAACAGAATAACATAATACTCAGTACAGAATACTCATCACAGAATAACAGAATACTCAGTACAGAATACTCATCACAGAATAACAGAATACTCAGTACAGAATACTCAGCACAGAATAACAGAATACTCATCACAGAATAACAGAATACTCAGCACAGAATAACAGAATACTCCACACAGAATAACATAATACTCAGTACAGAATATCAACACAGAATAACATAATACTCAGTACAGAATAACAGAATACTCCACACAGAATAACAGAATACTCAGTACAGAATAACAGAATACTCAGCACAGAATAATAGAATACTCATCACCATACATAGAACAGTACTTCTTAGAACACATAGTGTCTCTACTACTGATAATTTTTTTCTCTGTTATAAAGCCAGTACAAACTTTGGTTTTGATTTCCTGATCAAAATTGTATTTGTAAACCTCATTTCAATAAATGCTGATAAAAAATCTGTCCTTAGGATCATGTCATGAAAATTGATTTTCTGGGTGGTATCATTTTAAAAGTTATCGCCCTGTATTGTTTTTTCTTCATTATTGTTTTAATGAATGTCAGTATATCCTCTTTTAAACTTGATCAGCATTATCATAATATTTTGATGTCATTTTACAACAGTGATTTTTTGGACTCAAGTATTTGAGTCCTGGGCTCATGTTTTTCCCATGGTACTCACTCAAATTTAAGGACCCATTACATCTCTTTGTAACAGGACTCATCCAAATTGAGTACGCTGGGCTCACCAGAAAATTGCTACAAAAATGCCTGGACAAAATAATGTGTTTCACCTGTTGTACTTTGTGATCCTTGTGTCATTATTATTGTCTATAGTATATCCACAGACCGCATACTCTTGGGTTTGTACTGTTAATGAAAAGCAATGACCGTTCTATTTTTAGGATCGTAAGGACACCAACCCGGTGAACCTGGGTCCAAGTGAACGGACAAGGTAAGTGACCATTGCTGGTGATTTGTCATTAGTATAGGACTATACTTGGTCAATACACAGGTCACTCAGCTGTGTCAGTGAAGATCGTCAATGGTCTTTATGATCATAATCTTAAAGGTTTAACTAAAACTATATTTATAACAAGGATTTAATAAAACTCTGTCCATTGTCCATTCTTCAGCCAAGTGGCTGAATTTAGTGGTCATCTTGTGTAGTTTTTGGTCGTTAATCTGTTTACCATCTGGTTTACCTTAGTGTGATTAGGATTCCTTACCATCTTATACACTACATACATCATTATTATCATTTGTCTGATGAAGATGACTGTGTAGTCATCAAAACGTCACACTCTAATCTTCTACTGGTTGTGTTATAAGATGAAGGTGACTGTGTAGTCACCGTCACACTCTAATCTTCTACTGGTTGTGTTATAAGATGAAGGTTACCGTGTAGTCACAAAAACGTCACACTCTAATCTTCTACTGGTTGTGTTATAAGATGAAGGTGACCGTATAGTCATTAAAACGTCACTCTCTCATCTCCTACTGGTTGTGTTATAAGATGAAGGTGACCATGTAGTCATCGAAACATCACACTCTAATCTTCTACTGTTGTGTTATAAGATGAAGGTGACCATGTAGCCATCAAAACATCACACTCTAATCTCCTCCTGGCTGTGTTATAAGATGAAGGTGACCGTGTAGTCATCAAAACGTCACACTCTAATCTTCTACTGGTTGTGTTATAAGAGGAAGGTGACCATGTAGCCATCAAAACATCACTCTCAAATCTCCTACTGGTTGTGTTATAAGATGAAGGTTACCGTGTAGTCACAGAAACATCACACTCTAATCTTCTACTGGTTGTGTTATAAGATGAAGGTGACCATGTAGCCATCAAAACATCACTCTCTAATCTCCTATTGGTTGTGTTATAAGATGAAGGTGACAGTGTAGTCATCAAAACGTCACACTCTAATCTCCTACCGGTTGTGTTATAAGAACTTTTATTCTATAAGTGGTCAAGTAAATATGTAAATAGCTTGCAGTATGACTTTACTCTTCAAGTCACTTGATTTCCTAGTCCATGTACAGTGGATACATTAGTGAAAAATAACCTGCTTTTTTAGTCTGGGTATGAAACTCTTGAAGATGTCCTGCAACTTCTAGACCTCCCATGACCCCAAGACCTCTTGTAACCCCCAGCTGTCCAATGACCCACAGACCTCTTGTAACCCCCAGCTGTCCGCTGACCCACAGACCTCGTGTAATCCCCAGCTGTCCGCTGACCCACAGACCTCTTGTAACCCCCAGCTGTCTGCTGACCCACAGATGTCAACTAATCTCCAGCTGTCCCCTTACCCCCAGACCTCTTGTAACCCCCAGCTGTCCGCTGACCCACAGATGTCCTCAAATCACCAGCTGTCTCCTTACCCCCAGACCTCTTGTAACCCCCAGCTGTCTGCTGACCCACAGATGTCCTCTAATCTCCAGCTGTCCCCTTACCACCAGACCACTTGCAACCCCCAGCTGTCCGCTGACCCACAGATGTCCACTAATCTCTAGCTGTCCCCTTACCTCCAGACCTCTTGTGACCCCAAACAGTCCCCATCAGTTCATCACGATTTTTTCTCAGTATATCAGAATCATTCAACAGACTACCAAATAAATAATGGAAGAAGCCACCTCTAGTCTGTTGGATTGATTCTGATATATTTCAGCTTACCCCGTCACATCAATGCCCTGCATACCTTCGAGTATCCAGGCTAAAGGAAAATAACCTTGATGCCTCCATTAATAGTACTATGGTGTTGGCTCTATTCTTAACACAATTTTTTCCAAATAATTAAAATGTCAAAGCCTTTATTGTTGAGCTCTAATTTGTATGAATAGTAAAATATCATTAGAGATTTTTTCTTCATTCATTTCTTTTACAGTGTGAAACCGAGTGATTTTGAGTTCCTTAAAGTCATTGGAAAAGGGAGTTTTGGCAAGGTAAGAAAGACACACCCCTTTTAGACATTATATGACAGATCTCCATCAGTCTAATATTATAGTGACTCAGATCTGTTCCTATGGTCCTATAAACAATAAGGAGAATGGCTGTACAAAGTATTCCTATGTTAGTTCCAATATCAGCCCTAAGGTTGGGGATGAACGATTACTGACACAGTATGTATAACCAAATAACCATGTCTTGCATAAGATATTGTCATCCTCATCAACACTTGTCAAAGTATTTTCAGTATTTTCAACATGTCATAACCAACTTGATGAACTTTTAGTATATAGTACATATGAGTTCAAAGGCAGGAATCCAATCAGTCTTCCTTGTCCTAGAATCCGATAGGCCATGTCAGTGTTGGTCTACATCGTACAGTAATGTAGTTCTAATTGTCCAAGTCGACCATACCTAATGCCTTGAAGATGACGGTTGGTAGTGGAATCTGCATTACATGAGATTTGTGTTAAACGTTTTTGACTTTTGGAAGTAAAAGCTTACTGGTTACAAATGCATGTAGTATCCTAAATAGTACAGGATACGGGCTAGGTGTTCTCATACCCTCATGATTCTCTGTCTAGAAGGACACTGGCAATAACCCTTTATGGGATTAATGGCATTGGAGCTGTCATGCTGGATCCAGACATTGTACTTTACACTTCTCTTACGCTTTGAGTGGATCTGACATCGTAAAAACGTCTCCTCAGTGCTGATAGATCCAGATCTCGTAGTCCCCATGATCACTGAGGTGCTCACTTATGTTGCCAGCCGCCAATGATATTTGGTTTGTGCCACATGACATTGTCTGAAAGTACTCAATGTATAACTTTGGAAAGTCACAATTATCTGCAATACCATCTAGTCTGACAAAAAGTCACTTGGTCCTTCTGGTAAGATCTGGTTCATTTTTCACACGCTGAGCTGAGAAGTGAACACTAAGGAGCGCTTTCCCTATCCTTTGTGTCTTTTTCTTGTGTTATAACATATATATGGTTGATGAATCATCCATGATATGGCTCCACTTTGCATCTGGATTTAATTTTGGATCTATCAGGGTTAGCTTGTAGGTCGTCATGTTGAGTCTGCCAAGGTTTTAGACAAGATGGCATATTTGTTGTCAAACCACATGATTCCAAATCTGGCAAAACATCCCTAAACGCTCGATCAACAACGACGTTGTATCATCATCAACAACAACGTTTTAACCTTTGGGTTGTGACTTTCTTTTCTGATGATTCTTAAAACACTTATCACACTTACCGACCTCTCTTGATCATCAGTTAGCACCATCTGTTTTTAAAACATCTAACAACCAATTGTGCTGGGGAAGTCCTATATTTCTGTCAGGTTTCTTGGTCTCCCCTAAAGACAACTTTACAACCCGCACCTACACATCTACCTGTCATTGTAAGAACGGTACTGTATAAGGTGTTAGAAGTCTCTGTTAGAGTAGAACAGGGGATGTCAGAAGAACACCTGATATGATATTGGGGTAAATGGGGTATATAATATATTGTTGGGAGATTTATATTGTAACTATTTGTCCTATTATATATTGTATTTAACGTCCTTATTATAATTGACAGATATAGTCATTCAAGGACATTTGGTCATTACTTGTATGCGTGCTAGGGGTTGTTATATATTAGGAAAGGCACATGTGTACATGGGTGTAACAGGATGGTCTCCTATTTCTGCTATTGTTCAACCAGTCATTGGGGTATTACACATCTAAGCCAAAAATCAACACTTTGCACAAATGCTGAAGTTTCAATTCATAGGCAGGGTTAGGGTGCAGGATAAAGCTATATATTTGCTAAATAATTTTGAATGGGCTAAATATGTAAGACATTCAGATTGTCATTTGTTTACAAAAATTTGATGTTTTTCTCACAAAATGCTTAAAAAATCAATAATATCTGTGTTTTAGGAATTTTTCCGTTTCGTTAAAATAATTAATTTAGTTTTATCTGTTTTGTGACAATCCATGTTCATAGTTTAGTAATTTAGTTACGTAATTAGTTAACAAAGCAAGTGCATCAATGATTTATTTGGATTAAATGTAAAGCATTGGGGACCAACATTGATGGCACAAAGCAATGTATAGGTGAGTGGTCTCAAAGGCTGGAAAATCTTAAGCTAACGTCTGTGGGAAATTAGCATTGCTGGAAACCCCACCTTTGTTTCAAATTCACCAATACCTTAATGATATTGTGTAAATTTGACTCCTGTGTTTTTGCAGGTCCTCCTTGCCCGACACAAGCTAGAAGGGCACATCTACGCTATCAAGGTGCTTCAAAAGCAGGCTATCATGAAGAGAAACGAGGCAAAACATATCATGGCTGAACGCAATGTCCTGTTAAAAAACATCAAACATCCCTTCCTGGTGGGCCTGCACTACTCCTTCCAGACTGCTGACAAGCTGTACTTTGTCCTTGACTACGTTAACGGTGGTGAGGTAGGTGTTTATTTATAAATTAAACAAACTTCCTTTATAAATCAGAAAAGAAATACAACATTGCGATGTATAATATTTTTCCAACAATAAAACAGGAATCATTTATTCTGTTCACACTTGTGTTTGTTATCTGGGTGGAAGTTTAAGCATCTATTCCTACACAACATAAGCCCGAGGCTAAGTCTAAACTACAACATTAATTAGTCTGGTGTTTATAGAAGATTCTCCTCTGTTGGAGCTAATTGGCATTAGGTTCTAATTATGCTGATGCATTTCAGTTATGAATTGTGTAAATCAAATGTGGTTGAAGGTTGGCCTATATAGTTTTACATTACTTTGTCTCATTTGTCCCCGCTATAAACAGCATACAAATGTGGAGACACTGTCAATCTTGTTTAGAATAAGAACTTCTATTGAATCCGAGGGCCTTTCATTTAGTATCTGCCAATAACAACATGTTAATAAGAATTAAATATTTGTTGAAAGGTTTAGGTACAAGGGGATGTGAAATGACTACGGTTTATATCGGTAAAGGAGTTTGAGGTATCTGTGGATTACACATACGGGGGGGTTAGGGGTGAGTGTGGTTTATGTATTAGGGTGTTAGGGGTGAGTGTGGTTTATGTATTAGGGGGTTAGGGGTAAGTGTGGTTTATGTATTAGGGGGTTAGGGGTGACTGTGGTTTATGTATTAGGGGGTTAGGGGTAAGTGTGGTTTATATATTTGGGGGTTAGGGGTGAATGTGGTTTATGTATTAGGGGGTTAGAGGTGAGTGTGGTTTATGTATTAGGGGATTAGGGATGACTGTGGTTTATGCATTAGGGGGTTAGGGGTGAGTGTGGTTTATGTATTAGGGGGTTAGGGGTGACTGTGGTTTATGTATTAGGGGGTTAGGGGTAAGTGTGGTTTATGTATTAGGGGATTAGGGGTGACTGTGGTTTATGTATTAGGGGGTTAGGGGTGAGTGTGGTTTATGTATTAGGGGGTTGGGGTGAGTGTGGTTTATGTATTAGGGGGTTAGGGGTAAGTGTGGTGTATTAGGGGGTTAGGGGTGAATGTGGTTTATGTATTAGGGGGTTAGAGGTGAGTGTGGTTTATGTATTAGGGGGTTAGGGGTGAGTGTGGTTTATGTATTATGGGGTTAGAGGTGACTTTGGTTTATGTATTAGGGGATAAGAGGTAAATTTGTTTTATGTATTAGGGGGTTAGGGTGACTGTGGTTTATGTATTAGGGGGTTAGGGGTGAGTGTCGTTTATGTATTAGGGGGTTAGAGGTGAGTTTGGTTTATTTATTAGGGGGTTAGGGTTTATTTGGGGGTTTGGGGTGAGTGTGGTTTATGTATTAGGGGGTTAGGGGTGACTGTGGTTTATGTATTAGGGGGTTAGGTGGTTTATGTATTAGGGGGTTGGGGGTGAGTGTGGTTTATGTATTAGGGGGTTACCGGTAATTGTGGTTTATGTATTAGGGGTTAGAGGTGACTGTGGTTTATGTATTAGGGAGTTAGGAGTGAGTGTGGTTTATGTATTAGGGTGTTAGAGGTGAGTGTGGTTTATGTATTAGGGGGTTTGTGGTGAGTGTGGTTTATGTATTAGGGGGTTAGGGGTGAGTGTGGTTTATGTATTAGGGGGTTAGGGGTGACTGTGGTTTATGTATTAGGGGGTTAGGGGTGAGTGTGGTTTATGTATTAGGGGGTTAGGGGTGAGTGTGGTTTATGTATTAGGGGGTTAGGGGTGAGTGTGGTTTATGTATTAGGGGGTTAGGGGTGACTGTGGTTTATGTATTAGGGGGTTAGGGGTGAGTGTGGTTTATGTATTAGGGGTTAGAGGTGACTGTGGTTTATGTATTAGGGGGTTAGGAGTGAGTGTGGTTTATTTATTAGGGGGTTAGGGGTGACTGTGGTTTATGTATTAGGGGGTTGGGGGTGAGTGTGGTTTATGTATTAGGGGGTTAGGGGTGAGTGTGGTTTATGTATTAGGGGGTTAGGGGTGAGTGTGGTTTATGTATAGGGAGTTAGTGAGTGTGGTTTATTTATTAGGGGGTTAGGGGTGACTGTGGTTTATGTATTAGGGGGTTGGGGGTGAGTGTGGTTTATGTATTAGGGGGTTAGGGGTGACTGTGGTTTATGTATTAGGGGGTTGGGGGTGAGTTTGGTGGTTTATGTATTAGGGGGTTAGAGGTGAGTGTGGTTTATGTATTAGGGGGTTAGAGGTGACTTTGGTTTATGTATTAGAGGGTTAGGGGTGAGTGTGGTTTATGTATTAGGGGGTTGGGGGTGAGTGTGGTTTATTTATTAGGGGGTTAGGGGTGAGTGTGGTTTATGTATTAGGGGGTTAGGGGTGACTGTGGTTTATGTATTAGGGGGTTAGGGGTGAGTGTGGTTTATGTATTAGGGGGTTAGGGGTGACTGTGGTTTATGTATTAGGGGGTTAGGGGTGACTGTGGTTTATGTATTAGGGGGTTAGGGGTAAGTGTTTTATGTGGGGGTTAGGGGTAATGTGGTTTATGTATTAGGGGGTTAGGGGTGACTGTGGTTTATGGGGGTTTGGGGTGACTGTGGTTTATGTATTAGGGGGTTAGGGGTGAGTGTGGTTTATGTATTAGGGTGTTAGAGGTGAGTGTGGTTTATGTATTAGGGGGTTAGGGGTGACTGTGGTTTATGTATTAGGGGGTTAGGGGTGAGTGTGGTTTATTTATTAGGGGGTTAGGGGTGAGTGTGGTTTATGTATTAGGGGGTTAGGGGTGACTGTGGGTTATGTATTAGGGGGTTAGTGGGTGTAGTTAGTGACTGTGGTTTATGTATTAGGGGGTTAGGGGTGAGTGTGGTTTATGTATTAGGGGGTTAGAGGTGAGTGTGGTTTATGTATTAGGGGGTTAGGGGTGACTGTGGTTTATGTATTAGGGGGTTAGGGGTGAGTGTGGTTTATGTATTAGGGGGTTAGGGGTGAGTGTGGTTTATGTATTAGGGGGTTAGGGGTGAGTGTGGTTTATGTATTAGGTGGTTTATGTAGGGGGTTAGGGGTGAGTGTGGTTTATGTATTAGGGGGTTAGGGGTGAGTGTGGTTTATGTATTAGGGGGTTAGGGGTGAGTGTGGTTTATGTATTAGGGGGTTAGGGGTGACTGTGGTTTATGTATTAGGGGTTAGGGGTGAGTGTGGTTTATGTATATTAGGGGGTTAGGGGAAGTTGGTTTATGTGGTGAGTGTGGTTTATGTATTAGGGGGTTAGGGGTGAGTGTGGTTTATGTATTAGGGGGTTAGGGGTGATGTGGTTTATTAGGGGGTTCGGGGTGAGTGTGGTTTATGTATTAGGGGGTTAGGGGTGAGTGTGGTTTATGTATTAGGGGGTTAGGGGTGAGTGTGGTTTATGTATTAGGGGTTAGAGGAGTGTGGTTTATGTATTAGGGGGTTAGGGGTGACTGTGGTTTATGTATTAGGGGATTAGGGGTGACTGTGGTTTATGTATTAGGGGGTTAGGGGTGAGTGTGGTTTATGTATTAGGGGGTTAGGGGTGACTGTGGTTTATGGTTTATGTATTAGGGGGTTTTATGTATTAGGGGTGAGTGTGGTTTATGTATTAGGGGGTTAGGGGAGTTGGTTTATGTATTAGGGGGTTAGGGGTGAGTGTGGTTTAGGGGGTTAGGGGTGATGTGGTTTATGTATTAGGGGGTTAGGGGTGAGTGTGGTTTATGTATTAGGGGGTTAGAGGTGACTTTGGTTTATGTATTAGAGGGTTAGGGGTGAGTGTGGTTTATGTATTAGGGGGTTGGGGGTGAGTGTGGTTTATGTATTAGGGGGTTAGTGAGTGTGGTTTATGTATTAGGGGGTTAGGGGTGACTGTGGTTTTTGTATTAGGGGGTTCGGGGTGAGTGTGGTTTATGTATTAGGGGGTTGGGGGTGAGTGTGGTTTATTTATTAGGGGGTTAGGGGTGAGTGTGGTTTATGTATTAGGGAGTTAGGAGTGAGTGTGGTTTATTTATTAGGGGGTTAGGGGTGACTGTGGTTTATGTATTAGGGGGTTGGGGGTGAGTGTGGTTTATGTATTAGGGTGTTAGAGGTGAGTGTGGTTTATGTATTAGGGGGTTAGGGGTGAGTGTGGTTTATGTATTAGGGGGTTAGGGGTGACTGTGGTTTATGTATTAGGGGGTTGGGGGTGAGTGTGGTTTATGTATTAGGGTGTTAGAGGTGAGTGTGGTTTATGTATTAGGGGGTTAGAGGTGACTTTGGTTTATGTATTAGAGGGTTAGGGGTGAGTGTGGTTTATGTATTAGGGGGTTAGGGGTGAGTGTGGTTTATGTATTAGGGGGTTAGGGGTTAGAGTGTGGGTTTATGTATTAGGGGGTTAGTAGGTGAGTGTGGTTTATGTATTAGGGGGTTAGGGGTGAGTGTGGTTTATGTATTAGGGGTGTTGGTTTAGTATTAGGGGGTGAGGGTGAGTGTGGTTTATGTATTAGGGGGTTAGGGGTGAGTGTGGTTTATGTATTAGGGGGTTAGGGGTGAGTGTGGTTTATGTATTAGGGGGTTAGTGGTGAATGGGGATTAACTAAAAGGAGGTTGTGGGATACAGGGGTTTATGTATTAGGGGGTTAGGGGTGAGTGTGGTTTATGTATTAGGGTGTTAGAGGTGAGTGTGGTTTATGTATTAGGGGGTTAGAGGTGACTTTGGTTTATGTATTAGAGGGTTAGGGGTATGTATTTGGGGGTTAGGGATGAATGTGGTTTATGTATTAGGGTGTTAGGGGTGACTGTGGTTTATGTATTAGGGGGTTAGGGGTGAGTGTGGTTTATGTATTAGGGGGTTGGGGGTGAGTGTGGTTTATGTATTAGGGGGTTAGGGGTGAGTGTGGTTTATGTATTAGGGGTTAGAGGTGAGTGTGGTTTATGTATTAGGGGGTTAGAGGTGAGTGTGGTTTATGTATTAGGGGGTTAGGGGTGACTGTGGTTTATGCATTAGGGGGTTAGGGGTGAGTGTGGTTTATGTATTAGGGGGTTACCGGTAATTGTGGTTTATGTATTAGGGGTTAGAGGTGACTGTGGTTTATGTATTAGGGAGTTAGGAGTGAGTGTGGTTTATTTATTAGGGGGTTAGGGGTGACTGTGGGAATGTATTAGGGGTTAGTAAAGTTAGAATTAGGGTTAGGGGTTGGTAGTGTTATGTATTAGGGGGTTAGGGGTGAGTGTGGTTTATGTATAATATTTGAGTGAGGGAAAGTCAGTAAAGTTTGGTAGTCAGGGAAAAAAAGTTTGTTTGGTTTGGTAGTCAGGAAAAAGTTGTAAAGTTTGGTAGTCGGGGAAAAGTCAAAAGTTTGGTAGTCAGGAAAATGTCAGTAAAGTTTGGTAGTCGGGGAAAATGTAAAGTTTGGTAGTCAGGAAAATGTTGTAAAGTTTGTTGGTACAAAGGGAAAGTCACAAAGTTTGGTAGTTTCAGTAAAATCGGGGAAAGTCTGTTTGGTAGTCATAAAAGTCAGAAAGTTTGGTAGTCAGGAAAAAGTCAGTAAAGTTTGGTAGTCGGGGAAAAGTCAGTAAAGTTTGGTAGTCAGGGAAAGTCTGTAAAGTTTGGTAGTCAGGAAAAGTCAGTAAAGTTTGGTAGTCAGGAAAAGTCAGTAAAGTTTGGTAGTCAGGGAAAGTCAGTAAAGTTTGGTAGTCAGGAAAATGTTAGTAAAGTTTGGTAGTCAGGAAAAGTCAGTAAAGTTTGGTAGTCAGGAAAAAGTCAGTAAAGTTTGGTAGTCGGGGAAAGTTAGTAAAGTTTGGTAGTCAGGGAAAAGTCAGTAAAGTTTGGTAGTCGGGGAAATGTTAGTAAAGTTTTGTAGTCAGGAAAAAGTCAGTAAAGTTTGGTAGTCTGGGAAAAGTCAGTAAAGTTTGGTAGTCAGGGAAAGTCAGTAAAGTTTGGTAGTCAGGGAAAATGTCAAAAGTTTGGTAGTCAGTCAGTAAAAGTTTGGTAGTCAGGAAAAAGTCAGTAAAGTTTGGTAGTCGGGGAAAGTTAGTAAAGTTTGGTAGTCAGGGAAAAGTCAGTAAAGTTTGGTAGTCAGGGAAAGTCTGTAAAGTTTGGTAGTCAGGGAAAAGTCAGTAAAGTTTGGTAGTCAGGGAAAGTCAGTAAAGTTTGGTAGTCAGGGAAAGTCTGTAAAGTTTGGTAGTCAGGAAAAGTCAGTAAAGTTTGGTAGTCAGGGAAAGTCAGTAAAGTTTGGTAGTCAGGAAAAGTCAGTAAAGTTTGGTAGTCAGGAAAATGTCAGTAAAGTTTGGTAGTCGGGGAAAGTTAGTAATGTTTGGTAGTCAGGAAAATGTTAGTAAAGTTTGGTAGTCAGTTAAATGTCAGTAAAGTTTGGTAGTCAGGAAAATGTCAGTAAAGTTTGGTAGTGAGGGAAAAGTCAGTAAAGTTTGGTAGTCAGGGAAAGTCAGTAAAGATTGGTAGTCGGGGAAAGTCAGTAAAGTTTGGTAGTCAGGAAAAAGTCAGTAAAGTTTGGTAGTCGGGGAAAAGTCAGTAAAGTTTGGTAGTCAGGGAAAGTCTGTAAAGTTTGGTAGTCAGGAAAAGTCAGTAAAGTTTGGTAGTCAGGGAAAGTCAAAGTTTGGTAGTCAAAAGTTTAAAGTTTGGTAGTCAAAAGTCAGTAAAGTTTGGTAGTCAGGGAAAAAATAAAGTTTGGTAGTAAAGTTTTTGGTAGTCAGGGAAAGTCAGTAAAGTTTGGTAGTCAGGGAAAGTCAGTAAAGTTTGGTAGTCAGGGAAAGTCTGTAAAGTTTGGTAGTCAGGAAAAGTCAGTAAAGTTTGGTAGTCAGGGAAAGTCAGTAAAGTTTGGTAGTCAGGGAAAAGTCAGTAAAGTTTGGTAGTCAGGGAAAAGTCAGTAAAGTTTGGTAGTCAGGGAAAGTCAGTAAAGTTTGGTAGTCAGGGAAAGTCTGTAAAGTTTGGTAGTCAGGAAAAGTCAGTAAAGTTTGGTAGTCAGGGAAAGTCAGTAAAGTTTGGTAGTCAGGAAAAGTCAGTAAAGTTTGGTAGTCAGGGAAAGTCAGTAAAGTTTGGTAGTCAGGAAAATGTCAGTAAAGTTTGGTAGTCAGGAAAATGTTAGTAAAGTTTGGTAGTCAGGAAAATGTTAGTAAAGTTTGGTAGTCGGGGAAAAGTCTGTAAAGTTTGGTAGTGAGGGAAAAGTCAGTAAAGTTTGGTAGTCAGGAAAAGTCAGTAAAGTTTGGTAGTCAGGGAAAGTCAGTAAAGTTTGGTAGTCAGGAAAAGTCAGTAAAGTTTGGTAGTCAGGAAAAGTCAGTAAAGTTTGGTAGTGAGGGAAAAGTCAGTAAAGTTTGGTAGTCAGGGAAAAGTCAGTAAAGTTTGGTAGTCAGGGAAGTTTGGTAGTCAGGGAAAAGTCAGTAAAGTTTGGTAGTCAGGAAAAAGTCAGTAAAGTTTGGTAGTCAGGGAAAAGTCAGTAAAGTTTGGTAGTCAGGGAAAGTCAGTAAAGTTTGGTAGTCGGGGAAAGTTAGTAAAGTTTGGTAGTCAGGAAAAAGTCAGTAAAGTTTGGTAGTCAGGGAAAGTCAGTAAAGTTTGGTAGTCAGGAAAATGTCAGTAAAGTTTGGTAGTCGGGTAAAGTTAGTAAAGTTTGGTAGTCAGGAAAATGTCAGTAAAGTTTGGTAGTCAGGGAAAAGTCAGTAAAGTTTGGTAGTCAGGAAAAGTCAGTAAAGTTTGGTAGTCAGGAAAAAAAAGTAAAGTTTGGTAGTCGGGGAAAAGTCTGTAAAGTTTGGTAGTCAGGGAAAAGTCAGTAAAGTTTGGTAGTCGGGGAAAAGTCTGTAAAGTTTGGTAGTAAGGGAAAAGTCAGTAAAGTTTGGTAGTCAGGGAAAGTCAGTAAAGTTTGGTAGTGAGGGAAAAGTCTGTAAAGTTTGGTAGTGAGGGAAAAGTCAGTAAAGTTTGGTAGTCAGGGAAAGTCTGTAAAGTTTGGTAGTCAGGAAAATGTCAGTAAAGTTTGGTAGTCAGGAAAATGTTAGTAAAGTTTGGTAGTCAGGAAAAGTCAGTAAAGTTTGGTAGTGAGGGAAAAGTCTGTAAAGTTTGGTAGTGAGGGAAAAGTCAGTAAAGTTTGGTAGTCAGGGAAAGTCTGTAAAGTTTGGTAGTCAGGGAAAAGTCTGTAAAGTTTGGTAGTCAGGAAAAGTCAGTAAAGTTTGGTAGTCAGGAAAAGTCAGTAAAGTTTGGTAGTCAGGAAAAGTCAGTAAAGTTTGGTAGTCGGGGAAATGTTAGTAAAGTTTGGTAGTCAGGAAAATGTCAGTAAAGATTGGTAGTCAGGGAAAGTCTGTAAAGTTTGGTAGTGAGGGAAAAGTCAGTAAAGTTTGGTAGTCAGGGAAAGTCTGTAAAGTTTGGTAGTCAGGAAAATGTCAGTAAAGTTTGGTAGTCGGGGAAATGTTAGTAAAGTTTGGTAGTCAGGAAAATGTCAGTAAAGATTGGTAGTCGGGGAAAGTTAGTAAAGTTTGGTAGTCAGGAAAAAGTCAGTAAAGTTTGGTAGTCGGGGAAAAGTCAGTTAAGTTTGGTAGTCAGGAAAAAGTCAGTAAAGTTTGGTAGTCGGGGAAATGTTAGTAAAGTTTGGTAGTCAGGAAAAAGTCAGTAAAGTTTGGTAGTCGGGGAAAAGTCAGTAAAGTTTGGTAGTCGGGGAAAAGTTAGTAAAGTTTGGTAGTCGGGGAAAAGTCAGTAAAGTTTGGTAGTCAGGGAAAGTCAGTAAAGTTTGGTAGTCAGGGAAAGTCAGTAAAGTTTGGTAGTCAGGAAAAGTCAGTAAAGTTTGGTAGTCAGGGAAAGTCAGTAAAGTTTGGTAGTCAGGAAAATGTTAGTAAAGTTTGGTAGTCAGTTAAATGTCAGTAAAGTTTGGTAGTCAGGAAAATGTCCGTAAAGTTTGGTAGTCGGGGGAAAAGTCTGTAAAGTTTGGTAGTGAGGGAAAAGTCAGTAAAGTTTGGTAGTCAGGGAAAGTCAGTAGTTTGGTAGTCAGGGAAAGTCTGTAAAGTTTGGTAGTCAGGGAAAGTCTGTAAAGTTTGGTAGTCAGGAAAAGTCAGTAAAGTTTGGTAGTCAGGGTTTGGTAGTGAGGGAAAAGTCTGTAAAGTTTGGTAGTGAGGGAAAAGTCAGTAAAGTTTGGTAGTCAGGGAAAGTCTGTAAAGTTTGGTAGTCAGGAAAATGTCAGTAAAGTTTGGTAGTCAGGGAAAGTCAGTAAAGTTTGGTAGTCAGGGAAATGTTAGTAAAATTTGGTAGTCAGGAAAATGTCATTGAAGTTTGGCAGTCGGGGAAAGTCTGTAAAATTTGGTAGTCAGGAAAATGTCCGTAAAGTTTGGTAGTCAGGGAAAAGTCAGTAAAGTTTGGTAGTCAGGAAAATGTCAGTAAAGTTTGGTAGTCAGGGAAAGTCAGTAAAGTTTGGTAGTTGGGGAAAAAGTTATTTGAAATGTCCTGAAAGATCCTGAAAATGGTCTTAAGGAAAGCAGACTTAAAAAAATAACATTGATTTGTTTCCAGTTGTTCTTCCATCTACAAAGAGAACGCTACTTTCCTGAACAGAGGGCTCGGTTTTATGCTGCTGAAATGGCAAGCGCTATTGGCTACCTCCATTCACTCAATATCATCTATAGGTGAGCTCTGAATTTTATATCATTTACAAAGTTATATTTAAATTTACAGTCTTTAAAATCTGATTGACAACATAAAATATTACAGATGTGGAAAATGAAAAACAATGCAACAGTTGCAAGCACTTTACTGAGTGTAAGAAAAGCTGCCTTTTTTGTTGTCATAACATATGTCATAGAAATGATAATGGTGACAGAGTAAGATAATTGCATTAATGTTACATAATACAAAATTAATGTAAAACATACATAGCATTAAAAGTCATCTTGTGTTAATTATTCTAATCCAAGTTTAAATATTTCTATTTTTAATTTTACAAATTATGATAAATACTTGAAGTTTCTTGCGTAAACAGTAGCAAACTTTACCCTTCACCACAGGGGGTAATGTGAGACACTGGGATCTTGGATACTTCAACAAAGCTCTATAAAGAACCTTCCTTCCATGCTAAGTGTTTGATTCTACAGTATATGTGTTTTTAGAAGAAGACTAATGAAATTACTGTCAATTTGACACATTTTGACCCTGTCCCTTATTGCTAAATTTCATCCAAATTTGTTCAAGGGTTTTTAAAATGTAGTTGAAAAATGTCAAATGTTTACAGATGCACAATGAACAACGACAGACAAAAGGCAATTACAATGGGTCCCTATAGACCTCCTCTCACTTGACCTGGAAATTCACAAATCAAAACAATCTGACTGACCCATAAAGATAAGGACATATGTGTGTACCAAATAAATTTATTTACAATGTGTTTAAACAACGTTTGATTTCTGTGATGGTAGGCTGATGTAAGTAAAAGCTAATGCTGACCTTGTTGTTTTGGGTTTTATTCCTTGTTTGAAATGTTATACCATACTTAAATGTGTCTATATTTGATTCTGTAAAACATCAAAAGAACTGTACCATCCTGTGATAAATGTTTTACGTTATAGTTTTAAGTGACATCTTCCATGTTGACATAAGACATAGTCTTTGTGCTCTGTCCAAGGTCTATCCTCCATTGGCTGTCAACATGTTGTAAGGGGGACAAGACATCCTGTGTCATTGTGACAGGAAATTGTCAAGCGGTAAAAACATGGCCTATTACATCACTATCCTACGTGTGAAATTTCACGATTCTAACTTTAAATCTAATAACATTTCTTGTGACAGAAATCTTTCTGACAATTTTTAATGATATTTTGTATGAAACAAAGTACAGACTGTGTGATTTCTTAAGAAACAATGTACAGGCTGTGTGATTTCTTAAGAAACAATGTACAGGCTGTGTGATTTCTTAAGAAATAATGTACAGACTGTGTGATTTCTTAAGAAACAATGTACAGACTGTGTGATTTCTTAAGAAACAATGTACAGACTGTGATTTCTTAAGAAATAATGTACAGACTGTGTGATTTCTTAAGAAACAATGTACAGACTGTGATTTCTTAAGAAACAATGCACAGACTCTGTGATTTCTTAAGAAACAATGCACAGCCTGTGTGATTTCTTAAGAAACAATGCACAAACTGTGATTTCTTAAGAAATAATGTACAGACTGTATGATTTTTTAAGAAATAATGCACAGACTCTGTGATTTCTTAAGAAACAATGTGCAGACTCTGTGATTTCTTCAGAAATAATGTACAGACTGTGTGATTTCTTAAGAAATAATGCACAGACTCTGTGATTTCTTAAGAAACAATGTACAGACTGTGATTTCTTAAGAAACAATGCACAGACTCTGTGATTTCTTAAGAAACAATGCACAGACTGTGTGATTTCTTAAGAAACAATGCACAAACTGTGATTTCTTAAGAAATAATGTACAGACTGTATGATTTTTTAAGAAATAATGCACAGACTCTGTGATTTCTTAAGAAACAATGCGCAGACTCTGTGATTTCTTCAGAAACAATGTATCTTAATGTTTCTGTTTCTATGCACTATTTATTTTGTCCATTTCAGGGATCTCAAGCCAGAAAATATTTTACTTGATTCCAAGGTAAGAGTTTATGTAAATGCACTGTATAATGTATGTATATTTATGTAGGCAGACAGTGGTGCACTCAGAATGACAAATATGTAAATGATGACATGACTGTCAGAGGGAAACCTCTTCCTCCAGTGTTGTGGTGGTTATAGGTGGGATGGTTCTATTAGTTCTCAGCTGGTGTATAATTCAACATACAATTACCCAGATAGGGGAAACATGTGTCATGATAGAGAGGATGATAGGACAGACAAGTCCTACAGTGTGTCAGGTTAGACAGTGTGATAGGGCAGACATGTTGTGTCCTACAGTGTGTCAGGTTAGACAGGGTGATAGGACAGACATGTTGTGTCCTACAGTGTGTCAGGTTAGACAGGGTGATAGGACAGACATGTTGTGTCCTACAGTGTCAGGTTAGACAGGGTGATAGGACAGACATGTTGTGTCCTACAGTGTGTCAGGTTAGACAGGACGATAGGACAGACATGTTGTGTCCTACAGTGTGTCAGGTTAGACAGGATGATAGGACAGACATGTTGTGTCCTACAGTGTGTCAGGTTAGACAGGACGATAGGACAGACATGTTGTGTCCTACAGTGTGTCAGGTTAGACAGGATGATAGGACAGACATGTTGTGTCCTACAGTGTGTCAGGTTAGACAGGTGATAGGACAGACATGTTGTGTCCTACAGTGTGTCAGGTTAGACAGGTGATAGGACAGACATGTTGTGTCCTTCAGTGTGTCAGGTTAGACAGTGTGATAGGGCAGACATGTTGTGTCCTACAGTGTGTCAGGTTAGACAGGGTGATAGGACAGACATGTTGTGTCCTACAGTGTGTCAGGTTAGACAGGGTGATAGGACAGACATGTTGTGTCCTACAGTGTGTCAGGTTAGACAGGACGATAGGACAGACATGTTGTGTCCTACAGTGTGTCAGGTTAGACAGGATGATAGGACAGACATGTTGTGTCCTACAGTGTGTCAGGTTAGACAGGTGATAGGACAGACATGTTGTGTCCTACAGTGAGTCAGGTTAGATAGGGTGATAGGACAGACATGTTGTGTCCTACAGTGAGTCAGGTTAGAAGGGTGATAGGACAGACATGTTGTGTCCTACAGTGTGTCAGGTTAGACAGGGTGATAGGACAGACATGTTGTGTCCTTCAGTGTGTCAGGTTAGACAGGATGACAGGACACTGAGAGAGAGAGTACACGTTACTGTACAGAGATGTAACATCATTTTTTATTTCCATATTTCCTGTTTTCTGTCTTCAGGGACACATCACACTAACAGACTTTGGTCTGTGTAAGGAGGGAATAGAAGGCATGGGCACAACTAACACGTTCTGTGGAACGCCAGAGGTAGGAGATCTAATGATCACTTAATATAATGATGTCACGAACGCCAGAGGTAGGAGATCATTTTTAATATAATGATGTCACGATATAGGAGATTCACTGTGTAATGATGTCACGAACGCCAGAGGTAGGACTAATGATCACTTAATATAATGATGTCACGAACGACTTTGGTATAATGTGTACGAACGGAGGGAATGATAATGATGTCACGAACGGGATCACAAAATGTAATGATGTCAACTACACTTAATATAATGATGTCACGGACGCCAGAGGTAGGAGATCTAATGATCACTTAATATAATGATGTCACGAACGCCAGAGGTAGGAGATCTAATGATCACAAAATGTAATGATGTCACGAACGCCAGAGGTAGGAGATCTAATGATCACTTAATATAATGATGTCACGAACGCCAGAGGTAGGAGATCTAATGATCACTTAATATAATGATGTCACGAACGCCAGAGGTAGGAGATCTAATGATCACTTAATATAATGATGTCACGAACGCCAGAGGTAGGAGATCTAATGATCACAAAATGTAATGATGTCACGAACGCCAGAGGTAGGAGATCTAATGATCACTTAATATAATGATGTCACGAAAGCCAGAGGTAGGAGATCTAATGATCACTTAATATAATGATGTCACGAACGCCAGAGGTAGGAGATCTAATGATCACAAATTATAATGATGTCACGAACGCCAGAGGTAGGAGATCTAATGATCACTTAATATAATGATGTCACGAACGCCAGAGGTAGGAGATCTAATGATCACTTAATATAATGATGTCACGAATGCAGAGGTAGGAGATCTAATGATCACAAATTATAATGATGTCACGAACGCCAGAGGTAGGAGATCTAATGATCACAAATTATAATGATGTCACGAACGCCAGAGGTAGGAGATCTAATGATCACAAATTATAATGATGTCACGAACGCCAGAGGTAGGAGATCTAATGATCACTTAATATAATGATGTCACGAAAGCCAGAGGTAGGAGATCTAATGATCACTTAATATAATGATGTCACGAATGCAGAGGTAGGAGATCTAATGATCACAAATTATAATGATGTCACGAACGCCAGAGGTAGGAGATCTAATGATCACAAATTATAATGATGTCACGAACGCCAGAGGTAGGAGATCTAATGATCACAAATTATAATGATGTCACGAACGCCAGAGGTAGGAGATCTAATGATCACAAATTATAATGATGTCACGAACGCCAGAGGTAGGAGATCTAATGATCACAAAATATAATGATCTCACTCCTCTATCTTATGATCTCACTCCTCTGTCTAATGATCTCACTCCTCTGTCTAATGATCTCACTCCTCTGTCTAATGATCTCACTCTCTAATGTAATGATAAATGGATGTTACTAACAGATGTTTTTTTGTTTTTTGCGTGCAGTACTTAGCACCTGAAGTCCTGAGGAAACAGCCTTATGACAAGACGGTTGATTGGTGGTGTCTTGGCGCTGTATTGTATGAGATGATGTATGGTTTGGTAAGTGTACCGACTCACCTGTTTCTTTCACCTGTACACACATCAGTAGTTATGTCTAGGGCATCAGTCACATCAGTGTGTAACTATATCACTTTACACGTTATATACAAATATACCAAGTAACTAGCCACTTACCAGAATGATAACAATGTATCAGTAAAGATGTCTTTTTATTCATCCAAAATTGAAATTGCAAAAAATTGTGAATTCTTGCAAGCTTCCATGACAGTAAACAGACTGAATGGTTGGGTAGGTTACCATGACAATACACAGACTGAATGGCTGGGTAGGTTACCATGACAATAAACAGACTGAATGGCTGGGGGGTAGGTTACCATGACAGTAAACAGACTGAATGGCTGGGTAGGTTACCATGACAATAAACAGACTGAATGGCTGGGGGGTAGGTTACCATGACAGTAAACAGACTGAATGGCTGGGTAGGTTACCATGACAATAAACAGACTGAATGGCTGGGTATGTTACCATGACAGTAAACAGACTGAATGGCTGGGTAGGTTACCATGACAGTAAACAGACTGAATGGCTGGGTAGGTTACCATGACAATACACAGACTGAATGGCTGGGTAGGTTACCATGACAGTAGACAGACTGAACGGCTGAGTAGGTTACCATGACAGTAAACAGACTGAACGGCTGAGTAGGTTACCATGACAGTAAACAGGCTGAATGGCTGGGTAGGTTACCATGACAGTAGACAGACTGAACGGCTGGGTAGGTTACCATGACAGTAAACAGACTGAATGGCTGGGTAGGTTACAATGACAGTAAACAGACTGAACGGCTGGGTAGGTTACAAAGACAGTAAACAGACTGAACAGCGGGGTAGATTTTTTATGTTGTTAGTATATTAACCTGGTTTCTTATTTTTTTCAAATTTGTAGCCTCCATTCTACAGTCGAGACACTGCTGAAATGTATGACAACATCCTGTATAAACCACTGCGCCTTCGAACAAATGTGTCTGCTGCAGCTAGATCCATATTAGAAGGGGTAAGGTCGTCTGTCTTAAAATCGCCAGATATTAGACAGGGTAAGGTCATCTGTCCTACATTCACAGATATTAGACAGGGTAAGGTCGTCTGTCCTATAGTCACAGATATTAGACAGGGTAAGGTCGTCTGTCCTATAGTCACAGATATTAGACAGGGTAAGATCATCTGTCCTATAGTCACAGATATTAGACAGGGTAAGGTCGTCTGTCCTATAGTCACAGATATTAGACAGGGTAAGGTCGTCTGTCCTATAGTCACAGATATTAGACAGGGTAAGGTCATCTGTCTTATAGTCACAGATATTAGACAGGGTAAGGTCGTCTGTCCTATAGTCACAGATATTAGACAGGGTAAGGTCGTCTGTCCTATAGTCACAGATATTAGACAGGGTAAGGTCATCTGTCTTATAGTCACAGATATTAGACAGGGTAAGGTCGTCTGTCCTATAGTCACAGATATTAGACAGGGTAAGGTCGTCTGTCCTATAGTCACAGATATTAGACAGGGTAAGATCATCTGTCCTATAGTCACAGATATTAGACAGGGTAAGATCATCTGTCCTATAGTCACAGATATTAGACAGGGTAAGGTCGTCTGTCCTATAGTCACAGATATTAGACAGGGTAAGATCATCTGTCCTATAGTCAGAGATTATATATTAGAGTTCTTTGTCCTGTCCTTATTTCTAAGAACTTGATTTTGCTATGAAACATGAGGTGTTGGACTTGTACCAAGTTTATTGGATGTATGAGCAGCCCTGAGTTCTGATGTTATATTTTATGTTACATGTGTGTACAACTGACTTCCTATTTTACAGTTGTTACAAAAGGAGAAAGAAAAACGCCTTGGCTGCCAGCAGGACTTCATGGAAGTCAAATCTCATGAATTTTTCAAAGACCTAAATTGGGATGAACTTGATGAAAAGAAAATGAAACCACCATACAATCCCAATGTGGTAAGATCACAAGTGTACATTCTTTAGGGAAACAAAAGTAAACCAGTCTGTGATGTTAAATATGGATGTAGATTCTAAGTAAACCAGTCTGTCATGTTAAATATGGATGTAGATTCTAAGTAAACCAGTCTGTGATGTTAAATATGGATGTAGATTCTAAGTAAACCAGCCTGTGATGTTAAATATGGATGTAGATTCTAAGTAAACCAGTCTGTGATGTTAAATATGGATGTAGATTCTAAGTAAACCAGTCTGTGATGTTAAATATGGATGTAGATTCTAAGTAAACCAGTCTGTGATGTTAAATATGGATGTAGATTCTAAGTAAACCAGTCTGTGATGTTAAATATGGATGTAGATTCTAAGTAAACCAGTCTGTGATGTTAAATATGGATGTAGATTCTAAGTAAACCAGTCTGTCATGTTAAATATGGATGTAGATTCTAAGTAAACCAGTCTGTGAAGTTAAATATGGATGTAGATTCTAAGTAAACCAGTCTGTCATGTTAAATATGGATGCAGATGAGCATAAACATAAACAATCATGAATTACTGCTGTGAATGTTAAAACATCACAATTGTGTCCACAGTTCATAATTATGATTCACCATCATGGATATGAGAACAAATTTTGATCTTGTTTACAGAGTGGTCAACTTGATTTGAAGCACTTTGATCCAGAATTTGTGCGAGAACCAGTACCAGGTAATTATAGTGTGATTAAAGGGAGGCTACTTTGGTGGAATGTGTACCAAATTGGTCCGATTTTAGTACTTTGCTCTATACAGTGGTAAATTTATTCATGTTAAAAAAGTCAATCAAATATTATAGAAAAAAAAGAAAAATAATTTCTTTTTAAATGTGAATATACATTGAAATTCCCAATGGTTGTAAACTGTCTGCCAAATAAGGAATTATTCCGCCCTTTGTTTAGATATTTGTGCTGAGGATAGATGAATTAAGATTATCACTCGTACACAAATGTTTATAGGGAGAATTGTCTTATATATTTTACTATGTCTGTTTCAGCATCTGTTGGCAAGTCCATGGGCACCAGTAAGTTAGTGAGCGCCAGTGTAATGGAGGCCGATAGCATGTTCCAGGGCTTCTCCTATGTACCGCCTGCTGAAGATGCATTTACATGACAAACATCCAAGAGACCAGGATTATAGCCTTATAATAACTGTGATAGGCCATACCCCAGAGACCAGGTGTTAAGGTCATTGTATGATGATCCAGTGTCAATAATGTATGATAGCTCCAGGTGTCAAGGTCATAGTATAATGACCCTAGGTGTCAAGGTTATTGTTTGACCCCAGATGTCAGGGTCATTGTATGATGACCCTGCATGTCAAGAACATTGTATGATGGTGCAGGTGTCAAGGAATTGTATAATGTTCATCAGAAAGGATAAGGACCCCAGGTGTTAATGTCACTTTGACCTTTCTTCACTGAGTAAACATTTGGTTAAGTGAAAAAATGGCACCATACATTACGGACAATTGAAAGCAAAGAAAAGATGGGACATTACAATCATATCTAGATATCAGTGAGTCCTCAATGAAGTTCCTGGGACTAGTCTTATTGTGCCAATGTTTGAATGTTACGTATCAGGTGCTCCTTTGGATCAGTTTTGTGATCTACATCAGTTGTATGTTTGTATTAAGCCTGACCTCTTCTGATGTTACCTGACCATGACTTTGTTGTGTGTATATAATGTACTGTTTTTTTATCAAAGGTGTTGATATCTATACATGTCAAAGAGAACATTCACCGAGCCCTCTCTCATAATGTGAGAGTGGGTTTAATATGTCTTTGTACTGATATGTTCTCTAGTATATGGTTGTTGTGGAAAATAATGAATTTATATTGATATTATGTGATCATTGTCCAACTTTTGATAAATGGACCTGAGACAGAATTCAAGACCTCAAAACTACAGACATTAAAAGCCCTGATCCACCACATTCACCAAGGTTATCTCTCATGCAGCAGTCAAGATTATCTATCATCTTCACTCAGCACTGGTGTAATTCTAGACATCACATGTAACCTATGTGTGGGGACTTTGTATTGATGAGATTTTTCTCGTATCAGCAAACTCATCATTTGATACTCTTACTGAAATCTCACTTTCAATACCAGCAAGGATACCCAAAAGTATACTGGCACATGATTCTGGGATTTAATTTAAGTAGTCATAGTCATATTAAAAAAATTCTGTAGAATACTAGTTTAAAAATATAAACAGCATGAAGTATATATACTTAGATTTTCATTCCGGTTGGTGTTGGTTATATCCTGTGGTTGTTTGACTTTGAAACTCTTAACCATATCTGAGGCATTTAAGTAGTGAGTGTCATCATTTTTAAATTTGTGTACAAGATATTTTAAGGCAGAGTGCCACTATTTTTAAATTTGTGTACGAGATATTTTAAGGTAGAGAGTGCCACCATTTTTAAATTTGTGTACAAGATATTTTAAGGTAGAGTGCCACTATTTTTAAATTTGTGTACCAGATATTTGTAGGTAGAGAGTGCCACTATTTTTAAATTTGTGTACGAGATATTTTAAGGTAGAGAGTGCCACCATTTTGTGTACGAGATATTTTAAGGTAGAGAGTGCCACCATTTTGTGTACGTACAGATATTCAAAACTGACTTATTTCTGTATTTCATATCATTTCCTTATTTACAAAATAAGTCAATTTTCATCATTTTCAGGGAGTTGAAATATTTGACAAGTACCAACAAACCCTGCTGACTGTATATTGGGTCAGTGGAAAATAATTGATAAATAGTTAACAGTTGTACTAATTAAACGATGTAAAAGTAATATTTTTGTATAAAGGCAAATTTGTTTAATAAATGTATTTATTTTGTACAGAATTTTATAAATCTTGTACTTAATTGGTAAGCTACTTTAGCCAGTGAGAAATGCCAAACCAACAGGACCTGTTCTCAGTAAGGCTAAAGGGTGCTGGTATTCTCTACCAAATTATCTATGTAATTGTCTGTGATATTATTGTTTGATTAATCAGTGTTAGTTGTGCGTTTTTTTATTGATCAGGTATAGCTTCAACAATGACAGCTTGTCATGTGACTAGTTGATCAGGTATGGCTTCATCAACATCAGTGTGTCATGTGACTAGTCGATCAGGTAAGGCTTCATCAACGACAGTTTGTCATGTGACTAGTCGATCAGGTATGACTTCATCAACGACAGTGTGTCATGTGACTAGTCGATCAGGTATGGCTTCATCAACATCAGTGTGTCATGTGACTAGTCGATCAGGTATGGCTTCATCAATGACAGTTTGTCATGTGACTAGTCGATCAGGTATGACTTCATCAACGACAGTGTGTCATGTGACTAGTCGATCAGGTATGGCTTCATCAACATCAGTGTGTCATGTGACTAGTCGATCAGGTATAACTTCATCAACGACAGTGTGTCATGTGACTAGTCGATCAGGTATGGCTTCATCAACGACAGTTTGTCATGTGACTAGTCGATCAGGTATGGCTTCATCAACGACAGTGTGTCATGTGACTAGTCGATCAGGTATGGCTTCATCAACGACAGTGTGTCATGTGACTAGTCGATCAGGTATGGCTTCATCAACGACAGTGTGTCATGTGACTAGTCGATCAGGTATGGCTTCATCAACGACAGTTTGTCATGTGACTAGTCGATCAGGTATGACTTCATCAACGACAGTGTGTCATGTGACTAGTCGATCAGGTATGGCTTCATCAACGACAGTGTGTCATGTGACTAGTCGATCAGGTATGGCTTCATCAACGACAGTGTGTCATGTGACCTATGCCAGGAATAGATTTTGTCCTCTGTCCTAATAATTACCGGCATGTCATGTTTGCATCAATCAAGAATTATTATATCTGTATATCTTAGTTGAGTTGTTAAAATTTGAAGTTTATATAATTTTGTAGATTTGGTAAATATGTCCACTTGTAGTCAAGTGGTTATTTCCATTTGTTCGTTTGACTTACCTGGAAATTAAAAAAAGGCAGTCATTGATCAATGATAAAAAAGGACCAGTTCTTTGTCTAGTCAATGTGTATGTTTTCTTTATTATAGTGACTATTTATAGCTATTTAAAGGTAATCAAGATATTTTTGATGGAAAATTAGAAAAATAAAAAACATTCTTCACTGTATAATGGAATTATATATGTTTCTCTTTGTCTATCTACATTTACATGTATACCTGGTAGATTTGTGTATAAGTTTATCTACATTTACATGTATACCTGGTAGATTTGTGTATAAGTTTATCTACGTTTACATGTATACCTGGTAGATTTGTGTATACGTCTATCAACATTTACATGTATACCTGGTAGATTTGTGTATAAGTTTATCTACGTTTACATGTATACCTGGTAGATTTGTGTATAAGTTTATCTACATTTACATGTATACCTGGTAGATTTGTGTATAAGTTTATCTACATTTACATGTATACCTGGTAGATTTGTGTATAAGTTTATCAACATTTACATTTGTGTATACCTGGTATACCTGATTTGTGTATAAGTTTATCTACATTTACATGTATACCTGGTATACCTGATTTGTGTATAAGTTTATCTACATTTACATGTATACCTGGTAGATTTGTGTATAAGTTTATCTACGTTTACATGTATACCTGGTAGATTTGTGTATAAGTTTATCTACGTTTACATGTATACCTGGTAGATTTGTGTATACGTCTATCAACATTTACATGTATACCTGGTAGATTTGTGTATAAGTCTATCTACGTTTACATGTATACCTGGTAGATTTGTGTATAAGTTTATCTACGTTTACATGTATACCTGGTAGATTTGTGTATAAGTTTATCTACATTTACATGTATACCTGGTAGATTTGTGTATAAGTTTATCGACGTTTACATGTATACCTGGTAGATTTGTGTATAAGTTTATCTACGTTTACATGTATACCTGGTAGATTTGTGTATAAGTTTATTTGTGTATAAGTTTATCTACGTTTACATGTATACCTGGTAGATTTGTGTATAAGTTTATCGACGTTTACATGTATACCTGGTAGATTTGTGTATAAGTTTATCGACGTTTACATGTATACCTGGTAGATTTGTGTATAAGTTTATCTACATTTACATGTATACCTGGTAGATTTGTGTATAAGTTTATCGACGTTTACATGTATACCTGGTAGATTTGTGTATAAGTTTATCGACGTTTACATGTATACCTGGTAGATTTGTGTATAAGTTTATCTACGTTTACATGTATACCTGGTAGATTTGTGTATAAGTTTATCGACGTTTACATGTATACCTGGTAGATTTGTGTATAAGTTTATCTACGTTTACATGTATACCTGGTAGATTTGTGTATAAGTTTATCTTTATCTACGATTTACATTGGTAGATTTGTGTATACATGTATACCTGGTAGATTTGTGTATAAGTTTATCTACATTTACATGTATACCTGGTAGATTTGTGTATAAGTTTATCTACGTTTACATGTATACCTGGTAGATTTGTGTATAAGTTTATCTCTGTTTACATGTATACCTGGTAGATTTGTGTATAAGTTTATCTCTGTTTACATGTATACCTGGTAGATTTGTGTATAAGTTTATCTACATTTACATGTATACCTGGTAGATTTGTGTATAAGTTTATCTACGTTTACATGTATACCTGGTAGATTTGTGTATAAGTTTATCTCTGTATACATGTATACCTGGTAGATTTGTGTATACGTTTATCTACGTTTACATGTATACCTGGTAGATTTGTGTATAAGTTTATCTCTGTATACATGTATACCTGGTAGATTTGTGTATAAGTTTATCTACGTTTACATGTATACCTGGTAGATTTGTGTATAAGTTTATCTACGTTTACATGTATACCTGGTAGATTTGTGTATAAGTTTATCTACGTTTACATGTATACCTGGTAGATTTGTGTATACGTCTATCAACATTTACATGTATACCTGGTAGATTTGTGTATAAGTTTAACATGTATACCTGGTAGATTTGTGTATAAGTTTATCTACGTTTACATGTATACCTGGTAGATTTGTGTATACGTCTATCTACGTTTACATGTATACCTGGTAGATTTGTGTATAAGTTATTATTTACATACCTGTTTTGTGTATTTACATTTACATGTATACCTGGTAGATTTGTGTATAAGTTTATCTCTGTTTACATGTATACCTGGTAGATTTGTGTATAAGTTTATCTACGTTTACATGTATACCTGGTAGATTTGTGTATAAGTTTATCTACGTTTACATGTATACCTGGTAGATTTGTGTATAAGTTTATCTCTGTTTACATGTATACCTGGTAGATTTGTGTATAAGTTTATCTACGTTTACATGTATACCTGGTAGATTTGAGCATAATTATCATCTAATTTATCGTTTTTATCCTATTGGTAGGGTACGTTTACATGATAACTACGTCTTATTTTAATGTCACACCTTTTTCCCATTTTTTATCCACACAGATCTATTGGTAGGGTATTCTCTCATACAATTCTCTGCCTCCCATGTATTCCAGAAATTATTATAAAAAATTCTTTTGTCAAGACAAAAAATATCTTAAAAATAAATTGAGAATTTGTTAAATTCCTCCTCCCCCCCCCCCCCCAATTTTTTTTTAAAAATCAAACTGACCTTAGTAATACAGAAACATTAAAATTGTATCTTATTTACTTTAACCCACTTTCTAATTATTGAGTAGTGAAGTCTACACATGCTGCCAATTTAGTTATCTGTTTGATTGAAATGACATAGATGTACATGTTGACATTTTGTGGTTTTATTCCCTGAAGATGAAAACAGTAGGGGATGCAGTCAAGTTCTACATCATCTATTTCAAACAGGAAGTTTTCTGCATTTTCTCAAATGTTAACTTGGATAATTTTGCTTTAACAAATTTCAAACTTTTTTTAAAAATGCAACGAGCTAAATTTATCAAACAAATTCTGATTTGATTTCAAACTGTTGCAATAGTGACATGCACAAGCATTAGTTTTATCTAAACTGCTAAAAGTCATCCCCATAAAGATTATGTTGGTTGTTACCATGTAAAGATTCCATATCATAATAGATGTCTAATTGTGATACAACAATGCTTGACCAGTACTTTTTACTGTCGACACAAACAAGTGCTTATTGTATCAGAGGTATACACATTTATGAATGTTATACTTTTTATTCAGAAAGTGACCATTTTATTTTTAATTACTTATTTGAAATAAAAAATATGTATATGTTTACTGCAACATTTTGTGCAATAACACAAAAGAATATGATTTTTAAATGATCAATCAAATAAACTTCAATACATACTGGTGTCAGCGTTGTCTATTCTACCAATACATACTGGTGTCAGTGTTGTCTATTCTACCAATACATACTGGTGGTGTCAGTGTTGTCTATTCTATCAATACATACTGGTGTCAGCGTTGTCTATTCTACCAATACATACTGGTGGTGTCAGTGTTGTCTATTCTATCAATACATACTGGTGTCAGTGTTGTCTATTCTACCAATACATACTGGTGTCAGTGTTGTCTATTCTATCAATACATACTGGTGTCAGCGTTGTCTATTCTATCAATACATACTGGTGTCTGTGTTGTCTATTCTACCAATACATACTGGTGTCAGTGTTGTCTATTCTATCAATACATACTGGTGTCAGTGTTGTCTATTCTACCAATACATACTGGTGTCAGTGTTGTCTATTCTATCAATACATACTGGTGTCAGCGTTGTCCATTCTACCAATACATACTGGTGTCAGTGTTGTCTATTCTATCAATACATACTGGTGTCTGTGTTGTCTATTCTACCAATACATACTGGTGTCAGTGTTGTCTATTCTATCAATACATACTGGTGTCAGTGTTGTCTATTCTACCAATACATACTGGTGTCAGTGTTGTCTATTCTATCAATACATACTGGTGTCAGCGTTGTCCATTCTACCAATACATACTGGTGTCAGCGTTGTCCATTCTACCAATACATACTGGTGTCAGTGTTGTCCATTCTACCAATACATACTGGTGTCAGCGTTGTCTATTCTACCAATACATACTGGTGTCAGCGTTGTCTATTCTACCAATACATACTGGTGTCGTCTATTCTACCAATACATACTGGTGTCAGCTTGTCCATTCTACCAATACATACTGGTGTCAGCGTTGTCCATTCTACCAATACATACTGGTGTCAGCGTTGTCCATTCTACCAATACATACTGGTGTCAGCGTTGTCCATTCTACCAATACATACTGGTGTCAGCGTTGTCCATTCTACCAATACATACTGGTGTCAGCGTTGTCCATTCTACCAATGCATACTGGTGTCGTCTATTCTACCAATACATACTGGTGTCAGCGTTGTCTATTCTACCAATACATACTGGTGTCGTCTATTCTACCAATACATACTGGTGTCGTCTATTCTACCAATACATACTGGTGTCGTCTATTCTACCAATACATACTGGTGTCAGCGTTGTCCATTCTACCAATACATACTGGTGTCAGCGTTGTCCATTCTACCAATACATACTGGTGTCAGCGTTGTCCATTCTACCAATGCATACTGGTGTCGTCTATTCTACCAATACATACTGGTGTCAGCGTTGTCTATTCTACCAATACATACTGGTGTCGTCTATTCTACCAATACATACTGGTGTCGTCTATTCTACCAATACATACTGGTGTCGTCTATTCTACCAATACATACTGGTGTCAGCGTTGTCCATTCTACCAATACATACTGGTGTCAGCGTTGTCCATTCTACCAATACAAAAAACTGGTGTCAGCTTGTCTATTCTACCAATACATACTGATGTAAGCATTGTCTATTCTACCAATACATACTGGTGTCGTCTATTCTACCAATACATACTGGTGTCGTCTATTCTACCAATACATACTGGTGTCAGCGTTGTCCATTCTACCAATACATACTGGTGTCAGCGTTGTCCATTCTACCAATACAAAAAACTGGTGTCAGCTTGTCTATTCTACCAATACATACTGATGTAAGCATTGTCTATTCTACCAATACATACTGGTGTCGTCTATTCTACCAATACATACTGGTGTCGTCTATTCTACCAATACATACTGGTGTCAGCGTTGTCCATTCTACCAATACATACTGGCGTCAGCGTTGTCCATTCTACCAATACATGGTGTCAGCTGTCTATTCTACCAATACATACTGATGTAAGCATTGTCTATTCTACCAATACATACTGGTGTCGTCTATTCTACCAATACATACTGGTGTCGTCTATTCTACCAATACATACTGGTGTCAGCGTTGTCCATTCTACCAATACATACTGGTGTCAGCGTTGTCCATTCTACCAATACATACTGGTGTCAGCGTTGTCCATTCTACCAATACATACTGGTGTCAGCGTTGTCCATTCTACCAATGCATACTGGTGTCGTCTATTCTACCAATACATACTGGTGTCAGCGTTGTCTATTCTACCAATACATACTGGTGTCGTCTATTCTACCAATACATACTGGTGTCGTCTATTCTACCAATACATACTGGTGTCAGCGTTGTCCATTCTACCAATACATACTGGTGTCAGCGTTGTCCATTCTACCAATACAAAAAACTGGTGTCAGCTTGTCTATTCTACCAATACATACTGATGTAAGCATTGTCTATTCTACCAATACATACTGGTGTCGTCTATTCTACCAATACATACTGGTGTCGTCTATTCTACCAATACATACTGGTGTCAGCGTTGTCCATTCTACCAATACATACTGGCGTCAGCGTTTTCCATTCTACCAATACAAAAAACTGGTGTCAGCTTGTCTATTCTACCAATACATACTGATGTAAGCATTGTCTATTCTACCAATACATACTGGTGTCGTCTATTCTACCAATACATACTGGTGTCGTCTATTCTACCAATACATACTGGTGTCAGCGTTGTCCATTCTACCAATACATACTGGCGTCAGCGTTGTCCATTCTACCAATACAAAAAACTGGTGTCAGCTTGTCTATTCTACCAATACATACTGATGTAAGCATTGTCTATTCTACCAATACATACTGGTGTCGTCTATTCTACCAATACATACTGGTGTCGTCTATTCTACCAATGCATACTGGTGTCAGCGTTGTCCATTCTACCAATACATACTGGTGTCAGCGTTGTCTATTCTACCAATACATACTGGTGTAAGCATTGTCTATTCTACCAATACATACTGGTGTCGTCTATTCTACCAATACATACTGGTGTCGTCTATTCTACAAATACATACTGGTGTCAGCGTTGTCTATTCTACCAATACATACTGGTGTCAGCGTTGTCTATTCTACCAATGCATACTGGTGTCGTCTATTCTACCAATACATACTGGTGTCAGTGTTGTCTATTCTACCAATACATACTGGTGTCGTCTATTCTACCAATACATACTGGTGTCAGTGTTGTCTATACTGGTATTGCATTGATCTTTGGTTTAGGCGTTCAAGTGCAATATGTCGAAGAAAAAATTCTGCACATCCCACCCCCCTCTCTTTCTCTCATTCTGCTTTTCGAGTAAATGTAAAAAATATGTACATACAAGGAATGAAAGACAATTGCAGTAAATCACTCAAGCCTTTGTCATGGGGAAAAAAAGAAACTGAAAGAAATTTGGCTTTCTATGTTTTTATTCTGAAAAGGTTGAACCCTCCACAGGACTGAGCCCTGATAGATCAGAAACACAAATTCTAGATTTCATGTCATCTTACTATTATCATACTATACATGTGTATGGGAACAGAGGACATCCAAACATCACCTTTAACAAGTGAAAACCTACAACATGATTGGCAATAATGCATTAAAATACTATTTAATAAATTCATTTACATAAAACAATCTTTAACATCCTATACATTTGGATGCTGATGAAAATTTCGTTCTCACATGATTATGAAAATAATATTATTCACATGAGCAAAATCTTCAGTCCAAGCCATCTGCTGGAAAAGTAAGATACTATTTTGTTAAAAGGACAGATGGACGGACAGATAGAAAAGCAATATGTTATCTTGAAAAGTAATAGAGTTGAGGGGAAAGCGAGTTCAACATACACTGTCATATACAACAAAACTGTCATTCTTACACACTATATATATCTGAATATAGAAAATTAACATACTTGTATGTTAAAACAAGAGGCCCAAGGGCCTTAACGGTCACCTGAGTCACAATGCTTCTTGTAACATGTTAAGAAATGATTTTCTTAAAAACAAGTAATATAAATTTAACCTGTACTTCAAATGCAAAATGTAAATTGTGTATACATTAACAGTTGTCCTATGCTAAGGCTTCTAACCAAGTTTGAATTAAAAGAAATTACACTCAAGATTTAATTTTCCTACGGTATATAAAATCTTCCATCCAGGAGCAGCAGAGCATCTTTGAAATTTCAGTCAATTTGACCCTTTTTTGGCACCACCCATTAGTTCCTGGAGGTCAGTCAAAGTCAAGATGTGCATCTCATCAAGCTGTCAGCTTATCCTAATGAGAAAGAACAATCTAACCATGTTTGAACAATTTCTGAATGAAAATGAACAAGTTTTGCTGAAAAATGTAATTTTCTTATATAAAATAGAGTAAATTTTACCCCCTCCCCAAGGCGAAATGTGAGACCCTGAGGTCCTAAAATTCACAATTTCTATAAAGCACCAGAAGAAACTTTGATCTAAGAAGAATATTTGGTTCTACATTCTCTAGGTATTAAGAAGAATTTTTTTTTAAAATTTCAATCAATTTGACCAAGTTTTGGCACCACCCATTAAGCCCTGGAGGTTCATTCAAGGTCAATATTTGCATGTCATCGAATTGTAAGCTTATACTAATAACCCAAAAATCTAACCAAATTTGAACTATTTCTAGGGGAAAAAAAATTATGCTCAAAAATGTAAATTTCCTATATAAAATAGAGTAAATTTTACCCCCTCCCCAAGGCATTATGCAAGACCCTGAGGTCATGAAATTCACAATTTTTATAAAGCACCATAAGAACCCATACATGAAGAGTATTTGGTTCTGTATTATATAGGTATTGAGAAGAAGATTTTTGAAATTTCAGTCAATTTGACCTATTTTTGGCACCATCCAACAGCCCCTGATAGTCATACTTTGTCTCAGGTGATCTAATAAAACAGAAATTTATAACATAATTTGAAGGACAACCTTGGCAAAGTTTACTATTTTTATGAACAATCAAACAAATTGTTTTCTATG
Organism: Ylistrum balloti; assembly: GCF_031769215.1. Lineage (NCBI taxonomy): Eukaryota > Metazoa > Mollusca > Bivalvia > Pectinida > Pectinidae > Ylistrum > Ylistrum balloti. The sequence continues at coordinate 901,071 of NW_026782123.1, read as the reverse complement.
AAATGTTCACCTAGAGTATAGTGCTAAGTGGTAGTATTTGTGGTGGATTCAATTTTACTACATATGTGGTCATTAAAGATAGCATGAATCTAAGTAACATTTTACAGTAAACCACACTGTAAGGAAATGTATGTTGTATATGCCTGTATACATGGATACCAAGCAATAGACATGCAAACAATTCAATCCCAGTAAACTAGCACAAACTAGGACAAAGCCCTGGAAAATTAAAAAGGCCTACAGGCTTTAAGGGTCATCTGACTATAAAGACTTATATATGAAAGAGGCCAAACAGGCCTAAAAGACGGTAAATTGCCCAACTACACTACAGCTTGCATAGAAGACTTTGGTTGGTTCATTTTCTGCAAACTTGAAAGCATATTCTTTCTATATGTACTACACAAATGCCATTAATCCGGACATGTTGCTTATTGAAAAAGCATGCTACAGGCCCAATATTAAGACCCTTGGCCTTTTGGTTATTGAGAAGAAGTTGCTTATGCATTCAACACATTTGACAGTTGTGACATTGACAGCATGTCAAGGTGAACAAACATGGTAGCCCTTCATCCCATCATGCTACAGGCCCAATATCAGCACCCAGAGCCTTCTGGTCATTTGAATGAAAAATTTACACACAGCAGGCAGCACCCGACAGCGGATGATACAAGATGGCTATAGGTCATTCTGACCCTTCAGGTCAGATGACCTAAAAACTTAATAGCATGTAGCAATATATCATAAGTTAATTGATTCTAGCTGAGCACCATCTTACTAAACTTGACACCCATTGCTGTTTGATATTTATACAATTTTTTCGATCTCTTCACTTCTTCAACATAAGTGCTAGCAATTATAATCTTAAATGTCAAAAAGGAGATGGCCACCAATCAACAATTATTTTTTCTTATCAGTTCTATAAAAGACAATGCACAGGAAGGCAAGGGACCAAGTGGAATCTACAAATAAAGTTCTAAAAAGATCCATCCAGTAAATCAGTCAAAAAACAAAGCAGTAACAAACATTCCAGGTCACAATCTAAGATGATGCCCCTCAGTTTATCAAAATTGTTCATGTAATACAAGGGACCATGAGGACCTATGTATGAAAGTTAAGTACTATGTACTGCGAAGATAAATAGTAATAATCAACTTGAACTGTCCAGGTCTGTGACAGCAACTTAGCCATTTTACTTTCCTGCTCAGTCTCGAAATAGACAGATCCCTACGAGGGATGAATGGGAATCTACACATGAAATTTGAGAATGTAATGATAATTTTCCAGTCAAAATCAAAGATGGCCACCAGTCCATCCTCTTTTCTCTCTCTCTTCATTCTGAGCAGCGCAAAATGAAATGGGCACCACTTTGAATGAAAAGGGTATCTACACATTTAATTTGAAAATGATTCATTCAGTACTTTGCAAGAAATGACAGCAACAAACTTTCATAGTTGAATTCAAATTTTGCTTTCTGTTAGCCATTTCCAATCAGTCGTTCTGTAGAAATAGTATTAACAATTGTTCTTTAACAATGGATGACAAACCTTGGATGCAACTGAATCAAACAGCTTATCTGTTGACAGCAGGCTAACAAGAGGCCTAGCATCCTTGACAGTCACCTGAGATAAGCAATATTGAATATAAAAGTTAAGGGATAGTTATCAAGTGTCATGAAACAGAAATTGTGACACTGAGTATAGTAAGTCAGTGTTAATACATATATACCATCAAAACTGTCATTCTATACTGATAATTTTTATAAAGTTATTTCCAAAATAATTTCAAAAATGCAATTTTTCTATGGAAATTACAGTAAAATCCAAAAAGAAACATATTCCTCCCAAGGAAGAAATGTTAGACTCATTTTGGTAATTAAAGCACCTCAAGATGCTTCCATTCATGAAGAGGAACTGATTCTAATATCTGGGTCTTCAGAAGAAGATTTTTAAAATTTAAAATCTATTTGACTATTTTGTTCCCCACCCATCAGACCCTGGGGTCAGTCAGGATCAAAATGGGCATACCATCAAGACGTCATCCTTCACTCATAATTCTAGCCAAGTTTTACATATTTCCAATGGAAATCAAACAAATCATGCTCAAAAATCTTGTTTTATTATATGTAAACTATAGTAAACTTTACTCCCTTCCCACAACGAAATGTGAGACCCTGGGGCCATGAAATTCACAATTTTGGTAAAGCACCTTAAGATGCTTCCATCCATGAAGAGTATTTGATTCTATCATATCTGGGTCTTGAGAAGAAGATTTTTGAAATCCAAGTCAATTTGACCCTTTTTTGGCCCTCAGGCCCCTAGGGAGTTGGGACTGTATACTTCACAACTTTGGTTCATCTTAGGCCAAGGAACGTTTCTGCAAAACTTCATTGAAATAGGATCAGGGGTTTTAGAGAAGAAGTCGCAAATGTTAAATTGTACATGGACGCAAGATGCCAGATGAAGAAGATTAGAATAGGTTACCATGAGACTTTATCTCAGGTGATCAAAGAATATAGATACCAGTACTCAAGCACTTGATATGATCACTGTTTCTGATTTTCCTGATGGACTTCCATACACATTTCTGTACATACAATTCTACATTAAATCAACTCTATTTAATCAAAACACAACTTTCAAAACTCAAAGCATTCCAAATAACTGATTTCTAGTAGTTTGAAATTCACAGCTTAATAATGTAATGGTATTTGTCAAATTTCTATCTCTTAAATTCAATGAAATTGCTGGAAATGTTAATTAACATTCTGATGATGCCAGTTATATTTCAAAGATAATACAATAAACACTATATATACACATTACACTGGATTCTCCCAGTTTTGTAAACCTCATTAACGTGTGCAATATCACATTATGACCCTTCAATTAAGATAATGCTTGTCATTCAATCCATTTGTTTCCGAATTCATCAGAAAAATATACAAAAAACCTGGCAACAGCAGTGTTTCCTTTAAAGATAAATATATCAGCCGTTAGTCACTTTTTTTATTATTCTCAATTTTCAAATATGCACAGCTAGGTACCCAGAGAAGTTTACATGTGAAATTTCAGAATGATCCATTATGTACTTTTCAAAAAAAAAAGTGACAACTTTCAAATACAATATGTCCATCTGTCACCTGTTTTGTTTTTTCGAGAAGTCTCAAAATATAAGATTCACATCAAAGGACCAAGGAGAGTCTACCTAAGAAATCTCAGGTCAATCTAGTGTATGAAACAACAACAACTTCTTAAGAATAGGCAGACTGATGGAGGGAATATTGGACGGATGGACGACAGACCAATGACCAATGGCAATTTGAACAGCTCACCATATGGTGTTGGGGTAAAAAAATACTATAATATGTATAATGTGTAGTGCCTATGGACAGGGAAGTCAAATGGAACATAGAGCGTGCTGGAAGTTTTAACAATTACAACCTACTTCACCTGAAGGTAATCCAAGAAGTTATGAGTTTATCAGTGTTTGTTTACTAGTATGTATATTTTTCTATATACTACTTCATTATCTTCACTCTCAGGGATTGTTTTTGAGTTACCACAAAGGTAACATACATAGCCAAGGTTGGGCCAAATTAAAGAGAACATTTAGTCTACACAACGATAAGAGTACAATGGTAATTTTTCATGCTTTAAAATGTATTGCCTTCAGTTGGTACACATGAAATTAGTTTTCAAGACATTTACACTGGGGACTTCTAAGTTCTAGCTTATATGTGTAAAGGGGCATAACTCAGAGAAAAAAGTCAAATTAAAAACAAAACCACCTATCCGAAATAAATTCGCAATTAAGTCAATTTCTTACAATATTTTGTTATTAGTTCTGTATCTGTTTCTAGTTTAAAGAGATAGAGGACAAATATTGCATGTCCAAAACATTGAACAGGAGGACAAATGTTTATTTTACACATGTGATGATAAATAATCTGAATATTTTATTATTTTACCGGTAAAAAAAGAAATGGAGACGAAACATCATTAACTACATCGCATCATGTGTATGATGCAAAAATACACAGGAATGGTGTTAATTAATGAAGGACTTAGGCACAATCAAAATCATTCCTCACAAGTATACATGGACAGGTTAAACAAGACTACCATTTACCTTATCCATGTTAAAATATTACAAATAATTCCTAAAATATATAACTGCTATATATATGATAAATAGTAATACTACTGTTTTATCAATCAAATCAGTTTCACCTTCTGTTATATCTCTTCCTTAATCAATTTCCTGTCTGTGGTTTGCTTATCCATTTACTAAGAAAGAGATGTTTAAATGAAGAAACTTGATCACCAAACTTCCACCAAATTCATCTCATATAGTACAATCCCTCTTTATCATAATTCAAAGGGCTTCAATGCTACGCTACCAGTCACAGTATTTGAGAATAGTAACTTCAATCTTTTAACTTCAGAAATTTCAACAGCAGCACAGCTTGTAAGTCATTAAAATATGACGGGACTTATTTCCTTACACTAGCTATACATCAACAAGGGCTGTCCATGATACATTAATGACTGCTGACAGTTCATATATGTACAAGTATCAATGAGAGTTGATCATGACCCTTGTTGATAAACATTGTGATGAGAAACTGGCATCCTTTTCTGCATTTCTGCTGGATGTGCCACCAGGTTAGGAGTAGCACTGGTAGAATAGGGTGTTGTTTGTATGGGTACCATAGTGGGAGTGTGGGTTGCTTCCATTTGTATAACCCCACCCTGAGTGTTGGTTGGCAGATTCTCCAGGAATCTCAAAGTCTCCATGTAGCCAAGTAGTGTTGAGAACGTCTGTGCTGAGGGCGTCTGTCTAGCATCTGAGGTCTGCAAGACAGTCGGACGAGTACCTTGTTCTCGTACTGGCTGGTATTGAACCTGGTCCAACACTCCATTAGTACGTACTAGCTCCATGTTGGCATCCTTGTTGGCGATCATATGATGTTGCTGTGGCTGAGTCAGATACATAGTTGTACCCTGGTGCTGCATTGGTCTGTAGTCATTCCCGCCAATCACTCCTGCGTCCATTGTTTGGTTAACATTGACGTGACGGATTCCTTGATTACCAACTTCCACTGTGTACCGCTCAACCTGCATCTGATTGGCTGGGGCTATGTGTAGGGTCTGCTGCATCTGAGCTGGCTGCTGCTGCTGCTGCTGCGTCATGGTTGCCATAGTGATGACTGGTTGGGCATTGATATTTTCATAAAGGTGTATTGGAAGCGGTACATCACGGGTCTCTGTTGGTATAGCATGAATAGGGTACGGGTTATTCAGCGATGGTTGTGAGGTGACTAGTACAGCAGGCTCCTCTCTCATAGTTGGCATAGCAACAGCTGCCTCTATCCTCTCATAATGTTTCACCTGTCTTTCTTTCTTTTCCCCCCGGGGAGCACGGGGAGGCTTGGCATTAGGGTTGTCCCCAGAGTGAGATGACCGCAGGTGGCGTGTGAGATGATCTTTACGTCCAAACCTTTGTGGGCAATACTGACACAAAAAGTCTTTTTTCTTTGTATGCGTTATCATATGTCTACGTACATCTTTTTTAGTGTAAAACTTTTTACAACAATCTACGCACTCATGTGTTTTTTCTAAGCAGTTTTTCACAGACCTTGCACCACTATGAACTTTGAGATGATAGAGAAGTTCCTCACGAGTCTCATGTTCTTTGTGACAGATACCACATTCGGTCGTCCTCCCAGACTCTGCATCATGGAAAGCTTTGTGAGTTCTATATGAGAAATTATATGAATACTCCTTGCCACATTCCTCACAAACCCAGCGCTTCTTGTTGGGGTCATGTGTAATAAGATGGTTCTTTAGATGGTCTTTACGATTAAAGGACTTGTCACAGTAAGGACACTTGTGGTGACGTGGACAGGTGTGTATCAGACGATGTCGCTCTAGTTTGAACTTTGACATAAATCCTTTTTTACAGTCTTCGTCCTCACAAATAAATGGCTTAATACCAGTGTGTTCAGCAACATGTATCACATATATGGCTTCCTTGGTGAATTTCTCAGCACAATAGGGGCATGTCATAGGTTCCCTTCTTGGACCCCTGGGAGTTTTTGGCTTGGGAATTTTCAAAAGTTTACGTTTCCGACCCCTTCTTTTTGGGATGATAGGCTCATCCTCCTCTTCCTCATCATCTTCATCGTCATCATCAACACCAAGGATGTCATTAAGCAGTTGATCTGTGGTAGGTTCCTCTAGATCCTCAGTCTCATTGAATGGAATAGGTTCTTCCATTTCTGGTGAGGCTGGTTTTTCAACCACCATCACTGCAGGCTTAATTTTTGGGGGTCTACCTCTCTTTCTGGGAACATTTGGTACCATTGGATCTTGTACCCTTGCCTTAGACAGACGAGCCTTGTCAAGTCGTGCTCTCCATGTTTTGGACGGTTTTACATATTTTCTTGGCCTTCCTTTCCTTGGCCTTCCTCTCAGTCTTTTACCACCAGGTGGCACCCCTGGACACATGTGAGCTTCTAATTCAGCAAACGTGCTAAATCCTTCAAAACATACTGAGCACACCCATTTGGCAGGAAATTCTGAAAAAAGAAACATATTCCATGAATATTCATCATGTGACTACCTATTGCATTCAAATCATTGGTGTTATAGACCTACATATGTGTTCCCTCCAGAGAGTCATCATCAGGAAGTAAGTCATTGTCGGGGTTTGTTGAAGTATATCAGGGTGTTATAGACCTACATATCTGCTCCCTCCAGAGAGTCATCATCAGGGTGTTATAGACCTACATACCTGCTCCCTCCAGAGAGTCATCATCAGGGTGTTATAGACCTACATACCTGCTCCCTCCAGAGAGTCATCATCAGGAAGTAAGTTATTGTTGGGGTTTGTTAAGTATATCAGGTGTTATAGACCTACATTTTTGCTCCCTCCAGAGTCATCATCAGGGTGTTATAGACCTACATTTTTGCTCCCTCCAGAGTCATCATCAGGGTGTTATAGACCTACATACCTGCTCCCTCCAGAGTCATCATCAGGGTGTTATAGACCTACATACCTGCTCCCTCCAGAGTCATCATCAGGGTGTTATAGACCTACATATGTGGTCCCTCCAGAGAGTCATCATCAGGAAGTAAGTCCTTGTTGGGGTTTGTTAAGTATATCAGGTGTTATAGACCTACATACCTGCTCCCTCCAGAGAGTCATCATCAGGGTGTTATAGACCTACATATGTGCTCCCTCCAGAGAGTCATCATCAGGGTGTTGGGGTTTGTTAAGTATATCAGGTGTTATAGACCTACATACCTGCTCCCTCAGGAGATTCATCATCAGGGTGTTATAGACCTACATACCTGCTCCCTCCAGAGTCATCATCAGGGTGTTATAGACCTACATACCTGCTCCCTCAGGAGATTCATCATCAGGAAGCATTTCTTTTCCCATCTTCTCTGCATAATCAGCTGAGTACCATACCTTCAGCTCAGTGTTCGATGGAATTGGCTGTAAATTTTACAAAAGTTGTATCAGTCTTTTCAAAAGTTTTAAATAGTTTGGATCTGGTGTTATACACTTCTCAGTGATAATCGATTTCAGTCTTTCTTTCAGCATTGGGTCTGCAGTGTTTACCAGGTATATATACCAGCCAAATATCATACCTCTAAGCCTGTGACCTTGAATATAGGTCAATGTCATTTTTCCCAAAACTTTGTCATGCTTAAACATACGAGCATACAAGCCAAATATCACGTCTCTAGGTATTTGACTATTTAATTATAAATTTGACTACTGTGACCTTGAATATAGGTCAAGGACATTTCTTTTTGCAAACTTTGTCAGGCTTGAGAAGCATTGTATGAAGTTTGATTCTAATTGTCCAAAGAAAACTTAAGTGATCTCACAAAACAAACTTTCTGTTTACAGCTACAAGCTACCAGGTATCTGGTATGTGTCACCTTTGGCAGCCAGGAAACACAAAACTAATAGAAACATTTAAGGTGTCTCTATCTCTACTTTCATCAAATTACTATCTATTTGTCTATTTGAACACACCAGATTTGTAGAAATTGTCCAACTAAAGACACTGGAAATGCACATGTTTCATGTGGTTTATCCAATTTTCCTTAACTTACAGGTGGTACAATTTCATAAAGTCAGTGACAATAATTAAGCATCAGAAAAGAGCTATTCATCATAAATTTGACAAAATTTCTGAATAATACATCTGAATGTTACATCTCAAGATACTTCTGAAATAGTCAATCTAAACATAAAAGGTAAGATACCTTGGTAGAAACATAGAATACATAGTCCTGGAATTGGTAAGCTACAAGGTTTTGTTCAGAGGCTGTTTTTGCTGGACGGATAAACATCATCCAGTTGCACTTGTCCTCATCAGTAAAGTCAAGGGTGTCGACATAACCATCCTCCTTGAAGACCTGATCAAGATTATATAAACATTTTAAAATCATACATATCTCAAAAGATAATATTATCTATGAAACCGATAAATGAAATAATCACTCAAATAAACAAGAGGCCCAGTGGGCCTTTTAGGCCTTTAAGTTCGTGAAAAGCAGTCATTTGAAGTTTTAACAATTTTGACCAAAGTGGACTTAAATACTGGTAAAGGTAATTCATTTCGCAAACTTTTTGGGCTTCATCCTAGGAACAAATCAGTCAAATATTATGTCTCTAGGCTTTTTAGTTCATGAGAATAGTCATTTATAGGCTTTAACAAATTTGGTCAAGGTCACTTCTTTTCGCACACTATATCAATATGTTTAGGCCTTTGGTTAATAAGAAGAAGTTCTTTAAAGTCAAAAGTTGATGCCCGGCAGACGGACAACGGATGTTGCAACACAAGCTCACTTGGCCCTTTGTAATAACAACAATACCATATGCTTTTAGTTTCAAGTCATTAAGATGAGAAGTGCAACAAACTCAAATGTCAGAAATATAGCATTTTTTGCACTTGTTAACACAAGAATTTCAAGACCTCAATTTGATCAAATGGATTGAAGACATCAAATAAATAGGATATTCATCTTATGAGAGATAGAAGCAGAACAAAATCTTGCACACAAGTGGTCAATGATTAAAGCAATATCGAAAATTATACCACCTTCATAAATATGGCCTTGCTGACTGCTTCCTTAAGTTGGCTTATATAAGAACATAAAACCCTACCTTCAGTTCATATTCTTGCTCAGCTGCAGTGTTGACTGGTTTTGGAGGTACCTCAGCTGATTCCAGTTGTATGACTGAGGAGTCCTTTGGTTCTGCCTTCTCAGCATTAGACAACGTAACAGATGTCTGTACTGATGTAGTTCTGTCCCCATCAGGTCCCACCTCGGATGTCTCCTCCTGCTGTTGCAGCATCTCCTCTGGTTGTAACACTATATCATTTGGTTGTTGTGATATCAGCTGTCCAGACTCCTGTTGGGGCAGTAACTCATCAGGAGGATTTTGTTGTAACAATTCACCAGATTGATGTTGCAACAGTTCACTGGCCTGATGAGACATCAATTCACTTGACTGCTGTTGAATCAAGCCTGTAATATTGTTAGTGTGGGAGACCTGAGTCCGATGAGGTCCTGACAAGACCTCCCCAGTTGCAGGGTTCACCAAGAGGCTGTCCCCTGTTGGAGTCACAGTCAATCCCTCTGTCAACTGATTTTGTGACGCTCCTAGTGTTAGGTTATCACTGACAAGCATCTGTGTAGATACCAGACCATGTAAGGTATTTACCGGAACAGCATTAACAACAACACGCCCCTCACTGTCCACAGTTACACGTGTTTCAAAGGACTGGTTTGGTATGTGAGTTAGCTGCTGCTCAGCCGTTTGACCGAGTCCTGCATTTGAAGACAGACTGTCAGTCACTGGTAGACCTGTCTCAATAGATGTTTGTAGGTTCAGCTCAGACCCAAATTGTGTTTGACTGGATAGTATATCACCCCCACTATTAAAGGATGGGAGAGCATTGGCAACATCAGTGAGTGAGTTAGCCGTAGATAGGTAACACTGTAGGCTCTGTGTCACTTCGGTATCAGTAAACGATGCTGGCTGCAGAGTCTGGGAGCTAGCTATAGATACACCCACCGGTACAATCTGTTGATTGCTTTGATTTTCAGAAACCATTCCATCAAAAAGATCTCCATCTACCAGCACTTTGTGACTGGTGCCTGTATCAAAGTTCTGCTGCGATTCTAATGGTGTCATTTCTGCAGGCAAACTCAAAGAGTTTTCTCCCTTCTGTTCTACATTAGAAGACTCTACAACTTTTTCATCGTTAACGTCTTCCTTCTCCGCAGCTATTTTTTCTTTTTCTTTATTCTTCTCACTTTCTGCTTTGGCTTGTTCTGTCGATGAAACTTTTGCCATGAAAGGACCAAACTGTGACTTAACTTGAACAATCCGCTTGGCAAATACACCATATCCTGAAAAGACAGCATACTGAATTGAAAAATATTGAAAAAGAATATAGATATTCAATTTCTATACAATGATCAGATATCATAAGAAAAACACATAAATTTAGAAAATTTCTGTGTAAGACATATATACACCCTTCCGCCAAGGCCTTGACCTTGGACCCCTGAAACACATCAATGTCCAAAACTTACTCATACTTGGTCTTTATATAAAAATCCATAAAAGAATTGAGCCACTAAGTGTTTAAATTATATCAGTTAATAATTTTCTAAACCAAGGTGACCTTGGCTTGAATTAAGCCCTTAAAACACAACAACATCCAAAGTATACACATAATTGACCTTTGCATAAATTTGGAACAAAATCTGTCAAAAGACTGAAGTTGCCAGGTACTTACATTGAATCAGGACACGATGGGATACAATGGGATGGGACAGGACAGAAATGCCCCCCAATTTTATGGCAGGGACATAATGAAATCCCCTCATAATGATAATGCTATTATAATAGCCTACCAAGCTGTATACATGTAGGTCATGTAAACTAGAAGAAAGAACTTTGGCTGTGTATCATCTTTAGAAATGTACACATAAGTGTGTGTATATATAAAGATAGATAACAAGAAAATACAATATTATCATGTGATGGTACTGTATTCAGCATCACATTGAGTTAGACATTTTTACAGGTTGTCAGAATGTTAAAAGAAGTGAGAAAAAGATTACTGCAATGATGCATTTATTATTTAGGAAGGTAATAAAATACACATCCTATTTAGCTAAGCCAATTTGACTTTAACTTACAATCATTGTATATATTACCAGTTTCTTTCAGGAGGGCAAGTTATCACTTTCCTCAAATGTCTCAGTTTAAACGTCTTTTACACTCAAGATTGATATTCAGTCAACAGCACTCACATTTCGCTTTGGAGTAAATTAAAAATTTGTTGGATACTTACTTAATTTTCCATCCTGCGTTTTGACTGGCTTAATGACAAGCCCCTGTGGGAGTGTCAGCCTGGCTCGAGAAGGAATGACATTGTCATACACTTGGTGAAAACCACCATGCTTTCTACACATTCCAGGTACACTCTTGCTGCATTCAGAGCACCCTGAAACAATTAAAAAAAACAATAATCAGTGTTCCAGCAAGGACTTGAAAAGGGTTTCATGTGTGTAGTAGACCTTGAGGTAATCACTGTCACCTCCAACCAACAACCAGTTGTTCAAGATACAATGAAGGCATCTAACTCTAGTGAGAAAGGTTTGGTCAAGTCTATTATTGGTAAATAAACTGGTGTTCATTTCCAGATTTTGGTAACATTTATATCACCTGATTACTGTGTTCATTTCTAGATTTCGGTAACATTTATATCACCTGATTACTGAACTTAAATAGCCATAATAGTGTTAAGTTACATTTAATTGTGCCACAATGCACTTCCTGTTTTGAAGCAGACAAGATGCACACCTTTCAATCATATATTGGACATTCTATAACATGTACCTGCAATTCATTGTTTCCATAATTAAAACAGCTTTTGAACTTGAAATGATTCCATACTTACAAAAGTCATCTTTTTTCAATGACATTTTGGAGACTTCCAGAAAGAGGAGGCTGAAATGTCAAGGTAAGAAATTAGGATTAGAAACATGACCAGCATAAACTGAGATTACTTTCATTCTATTTATACAATTATTGAATTACTTTTATTTCTTCTTTTAAAATGTGAATCACATGTGAATTTTTAACATTCTATATTCAATATTTTATAGTGTCAGATATATGGTTTCTGCATAACACAACTCACTGTAGTAGTGGAGCATGCTTCCGTTAAAAGCTAAGCTTGCCACAGTACTTGGAGCTGATGTACATGTGTAGTTTTTATGTCAGCAGAAAGTCTTTCCCTGCAGGCAAGCTTGATTCTTGGTAGAGATTTGAACAGAAATGTGTTTTTCAATGTTCTTTCAAATGGTGCTTGGAGAAATCCCACGAGAACTAAAGAGGATTTGTTCCTCATTTTTCATTAATCCTGATTTCATTTTATAGTCTTACTGATGTCAGTGTGTAGTGTCTAAGATCCAATCTCCCTCTTCAAATGGATGACAGCAGGAGCTCTCTCAACACCCTTTACCTTAGACTGGTGTATACTCATATTTTGAGGGAGGAATGAGGTCATGTGATGTCAAAGTGTTACTTAAGTGATAACAAGCAACAATACCTATAAAAGTTCAACAAGCTACAGCTATTTTCATTTACATAGAAAATAATTTTGATGTGAGGTTATCCACGAATACAATTTATTTTTATCATTTTTTTTTTAGCAGGGTCTATGTTTATGCAGATTTCAACACATAACATCCTGCAATCGCTTGGGTTCAAACTAGTGACTCTTCTGTCTCTAGCCGGACTTTCTACCACTCAACTGCAGAGAAGTTCCCCCTAACTAATGGCGATAAAACTACCTGTACTCTTAACTTCAACAACAACCCAGAGTTGATATCTAAAAAGGAAGCATCCTATAGCTTCTACCTTTGGAGTGGTCAATAGCATCAAATCTGTAATAGGAAGGAGTAATGAAAAACATCTACCACTGCTGGGGTCAAAACAAGCAACTTTAGTGGGGAATTCCCATTAGCTTCAATGTCTCCATGGAAGCAACTCAATCTCCAATAGCTTTTGCCCTTGGAGTGGTCAATGGTACCAAATCTGTAATTTGTAATGAAAAACAGTGTCTCTGTCGGGCTTCAAACAAACGACCCTTCAATCTCTAGCTGGACACTCTACTGCTCAACTAAAGGGAAAAGATTCCCATTTAACAATGCTTGTAATACAACCTGTACTCTCAATTTCTACATATGCAAGGTGAGTACAGGTGCTGAATGCAAGTGTGTTGGGAGGTTGAATTATGTTTATGTAGTATTTGCCTCCTTGTAAGAGTCTGAAACTTTTATAGTGCTATCACAAAGAAGTATATTGCCGAGGGCCTCCAGCAGGGTCACACCATCTGGTCAAATATGGAAATATTATATTGCTTATTTAGCAACCAATTAACAGCTGGCTGTTGATAGGCTGTTAAGCAATACAAGTAAACTAAGCCAAACCAAACTTCCCCTCACTCTCCAGTGAAGTTCATCTGATGTTATTGTATATGTAGGTATGATGTGATGCAATTGTAACATACTCCCTGGGTTTCCATTCTCTGAACTGTCATGTGACCTGTCTGACCATTTAGATTTTCCCAGGTTCTATGGTTTCCTCCCACAGTAAGACCCCGTGAGAGTGACTAGTTGAAATTGTTACCAATAAAATAAGTAAAGTTTGTAATCAATAACGTCCACAGTATTGAATGTTTGGTAATGTATGGGAAGTATGCAAGTTTTAGTTCAAAGTTTCTATAAACTTCAGTTAATTATAAGAAAATCAGATTGGATAGAATCACATCAAAAATGCTAAATCATAATATGTTGATAAGATTTAGATATTGCAGAATGCAATAATAAAGTTTTCTACAAGTTGATGTGGAATACCATCAAAGTTTTAATTTGTATTATCCCCCTTTATTTCTCCTAGCATAATTTGGAGAAAACAATTTTCTATAAATTTTGTAACAATATGTTGCAATGATAAATCTGAAATTGTTGATGATTTTGTCAACCTCTTCCTTTTTATCAAAACTAATTTGCCATTTGATTTTTTCCGTCAGAAAAAGTAATGAAACTAGTTTATGTGTGGTTCGGCATATAGCTGATGCAAGCGAGTTTCGAGTCCAAGGTGATCGCGAGATTTCACTCTGTGGTATTTGAAATTAAGGAAATTAAGACCGATATTTACTGAAGGAATTCTGACAGCTTCTTTAATAGAAATTAACTCCGTCGTCTAATTAACAAAATCACGTTTTACTCCAGACAGTCTTTATACAGGGTTTTCGCAAATACAGTGCGACAATCGATTTTATATGGCAGATTGATTTGTCATCGCAGAAATCTGATTCAGTTAATGTGTGAAGAGTACCATCCGAGTATGTTTCCTGGTTTTCTTGAGGCCTATTTAAATCTCTGACCAATACTTTATGTAATACACACTCATTCGTAACCACACACTACTGTAAGGTTTTAGAAATGAATCCACTCTCGCGGCGCACAGTGCTCTTGAGGTACCAGGGAGGGGTCAGGGCCCACACCAGGGAAATGGCTTCATGTAAATTCATGTTACAGCCAAAAAACAGTTAATGCAAGCATATGGGTTTCATGATCAATATAAAAGAATCAATTATTGAAATCTTACCGTCCTTAAATGTGTATTTGACAAAATTCTTCAAAAATTAGGACAAAGAATAATTTAGTCCCGTTGGTAGCCATTACCGCAGTGCATGATGGTACGAAGACGTGTGTGACGTATCTGTCATGGCCGCCTCTACGGCATCCTTAAGTTTAAGTGAAAAGGAAAGCAAAGTAGAGAAGAAAACGAAACATAAACACAATACAGCCGACCATTCTCTCAATTCAGCATGTCTACGAGTAAGTTATGAACCAATTCATTCTATCGCATATGCTTAAACGTATATACTCAATGTCCATGCTCATGATAGTAAGACAACATCTATTTTTAGCTCTACTTTCGTTATTAATCAAAATGGAAGAGTTATAAAACCAGTGTACTTGGTCTATGTTTATTCCATTTCCCTATCAAAATTTAGAAGTGTATACGTCTCTATAAAATTGTGCTATGAGAAGAGCACTGACTTCGTTTTAATTCATCTATGAAAATGGCCATGCAATCCATATCTCCATGGAAGCAACTCAATCTCCAATAGCTTTTGCCCTTGGAGTGGTCAATAGCACGAAATCTGTAATTTGTAATGAAAAACGTTGTGTCTCTGCCAGGCTTCATACAAACGACCTTTCAATGTCTAGCTGGACACTCTACTGCTCGACTAAATGGAAAATATTCCCACTTGACAATGCTTGTAATACAACCTGTACTCTCAACTTCTACATATGCAAGATGAGTGCACGTGCTGAATGCAAGTGTTTTGGGAGGCTGAATTAAGTTAATGTAATATTTGCCTTCTTTGTTAGAGTGTGGAACTTTTATAGTGCTATCACAAAGAAGTATATTGCCGAGGGCCTCAAGGGTTTATGCCATTTTCCCCATAAAAATTTAGAAGTATATACATCTGTATAAGATTGTGCTCTGAGAGGAGCACTGACTTCGTCTTATTTCATCTAAGGAAATGGCCATGCAATCCATATCAAGGAGTCCAAATCACAGGCGATCTAAAATAAATAGCGCTCATCAACAACAACACCTATAAATCTGCAACAAAAGAATGTTGAAGAACAGCATATATATTCCTGGTCTGATGAAGCAATTATCAGGGACCAATGAGACAGCAAAAACATACCAGGACAATGTGCAAATTAGAAAGCATATTAGGATGATGTGCAAATTAGAAAGCATATTAGGACAATGTGCAAATTAGAAAGCATATTAGTACGATGTGCAAATTAGAAAGCATATTAGGATGATGTGCAAATTAGAAAGCATATCAGGACAATGTGCAAATTAGAAAGCATATCAGGACAATGTGCAAATTAGAAAGCATATTAGGACAATGTGCAAATTAGAAAGCATATTTGGACAATGTGCAAATTAGAAAGCATATCAGGACAATGTGCAAATTAGAAAGCATATCAGGACAATGTGCAAATTAGAAAGCATATTAGGACAATGTGCAAATTAGAAAGCATATTAGGACAATGTGCAAATTAGAAAGCATATCATTGTGATGTGCAAATTAGAAAGCATACCAGGGTGATATGCAAATTCAAAAGCATACAGGACGATGTGCAAAATTCATTTATCAAAACATCTCACCAGTGGCATTGCATCGGGAAATATTTGATTATCAAAACATCTCACCAGTGGCATTGCATTGGGAAACATTGGACTGTCAAAACATCTCACCAGTGGCATTGCATCGGGAAATATTTGATTATCAAAACATCTCACCAGTGGCATTGCATTGGGAAACATTGGACTGTCAAAACATCTCACCAGTGGCATTGCATCGGGAAACATTGGACTGTCAAAACATCTCACCAGTGGCGTTACATCGGGAAACATTGGACTATCAAAGTGGAAGAAAAGGCATTTTAACTTGATGACATTGGCTTTTCTTTTCTTTTCAAATGTAGATAATATATTTACTTTGTCTCAAGGACAGTATGGGTTTATATTTCTCTTCTTAAAACATGGCATTTTATCTTATATTCATTATTAAGTGAACAATAGTATACTTAATTCCAAAACAGAAAGATATATCTGTATAAATTTAGCAGTTTGTTCTTATTTGGTGTCATACCTTAACCTGTTGACAAATTACACTCCAAAATTCTGGGATGCTCTCTAAAAGATACAAGATATGAGAATCCTAAAATTCTGGTCCTTTTGAAAGGGTGTTAAATACTCTGAAATTCTTGTCCTTTGGAACAGATACTGAATGAACTTTCTAAAATTCTGGTCCATTGAACAAGGGTCTGGTGTAAATAGTCATGCCTTACATATTTAAAGATCACTCGGCTGATTTTCAAAAAACAGTAGATTGCTATCCAACCTACTGAGTTTAGCTTTTAGGTATTGAATAGGTTGACATAAGTTTAGAGATGGTGAGCATCAGCATAGGTGTTTCCATGACAGTCCAAAAAGGTATTTCTTTCATTTAGAACTATATCTATGTTTATGTGTCATTTTTAGCCTGCCATAATCAATCACCAATCGCCCTATGTCCGTGGTCTATCCATCCGTCCGGGCAATTGCTGTTATAGTTACTGTTACATGAACAATAGAGTACGAGGTAACATGTTACCGTACTGTAGGTGATACAGTAATGTGTAAAAGGAAGGAGTAATGAAAAACTACCTGATCCGGCGGGGTTCCAACTAGTGACCTTTCAGTCGCTAGTCAGACTCTTTACCACGATCTGTACTCTCAACTTCTACACTACTCCCTCCTTCACTAAATCTTTGACCCTAAAGACAACAACAACCCAATTTCAATATCTCCAAGGAAGCATCTCAATCTCCTATAGTACCCTTGGAGTGGTCAATGGTACCAAATCTGTAATAGGAATGAGTGATGAAAAACAACTTGCCACCACTGGGGGTTGAACTAGCAACCACTTTACCGCTAGACTAAAGAGAAAATCCCATTAGCCAAGGCGACCTGTACTCTCGACTTCTACAGCTGAATGTGACTTCACTTCTAATTATCAGTATAGTAACAGTATTCCAACTGATTCTGTTAAAATGTTTATCATTGAAGGTAAAGTATTTATGACAATATCTCAAATGGCTTTGTATTTCGACTTAATTTCAGAAACAAGTTGATTATTTTTCGCTGTCAAACTTTCACAGGTGTTTTCTATTGTCTTGTTTATTTACAGGAGAGCAAGATGAGTCTGGATTGTATAGCACGTCATAACTATGAAGACAACGCCAAATGTGAGCCAGAGTTTCAAAACTACAGAAATTGCAAGAAGTTTTGGGTAAGATTTCTGATTCAATGAGTCTGTTTCTGTTACAGTAAGCACAAAATTATTTTGAAGTTGAAGAACAAGATTGGGGACTTAAACAAGATTACAAGACAAATATCTTGACTTGTATCTCAGTATATTTTAAGCTCTCTTGCCCTAACGGCATGTGGTCATATGATGTGACGCAAAGTATATCATCCTGTGTCCATCATCCATAGTCAACTTTTCCTTTAAACAACTCCATCTCAAGAGCCACATCATGGATTTTGACCAAATTTGGTCTAATACACCTCTATAGGATAGGAGTTCTAAATTGTCAAAGAGAAATTGATAGGCCCTCTGACGGCTTAAGAGCAAAGTCTGTGATGGGAAAGTAGGTTTAAACAGTTTCCTCTTACCAGTACATTTTAATTCATTTGAATAGTGGTATGGTTCAGAAAATACACATGTACTTGATGCTGTTCGAGAATTATCTGATGTATGAAAATAACGAAATTTGTTTAATTATGGACCTGATGCACCTTCCAGTCTTGATTTTAACTTTTCTTTTGATCTCTGGATTTTCCTTAGATGCCTTCTAGGCTTCAAAATTTAGGACTTGAACATCACTGAAGAGTCGCAGAAGGACGAAACTGACATATAATGCAGTTTAATTCATTGCTTGACACTACTATATGTTACTCTAAATTAGGAAAAGGTGCCATTCTCTTGTGTGTCTTTGGTAAAATTTTCTTGAAACGAATTCACAGCTTTGATTCATTTTATCATATTGTTAAATCAGGCCCATTGTTCTGGGTCAGTATATGTTGTCAAGCCCAGGAGTCAGGATTTCAGCTTATGGACAAAGGGAGACAACTCATTCTGTAAATAATTAATACTATTTATTAAGACCTGCATGTGCTTATTACTGAGAGTGGTATGTGTTTTAAGTATTCATGATATATACAAAAATCATTCACATAATACAAATTCTCTTTTTAATCTTACTTAAGAGCAATAACAATTTTCATTTACCGTTATTTTGTGTTAATCACAAAAATCTGTCAATGTACAATATGAAACCTGTAATCTGAAATGCCAAACCTGTACAGAATTTTCTTACTTCTTCACATTAGATTCACATGAGAACTAAGAGAGTTTCACATTAGAAGTGTATGGAAATGAGATATTTCTCATGTGGAGAGGTTAGATCACTCTAGAATGAGTTTATAAACTGGACAATCTAAGTTAGAAATGGCTTCTCATGTAGTCTGTCCTCATTTCTGAGCGAGATTTGGATAGAAAACCTTTGATGCATTGTATATATCTACAAAAATTGGCAAAGTCCACACTTATTTTGTTATTGTATCTGATCTTGGGCAGGATCTAGTAGTTTAAGGTTTTACACAAGGAGTCATCCTATACGGCTACAGCCATTTGTACAAGACAGGGCACTAGGTCAGTACGTTTTCTGTAAAGATTCTCACTCTGACCAGTATTGCACTGCTAGTTCTTTACCCCTAGTTTAACAAACAGTACAACACTAGTACTGGACCTCTAGTTTAACAGACAGTACAACACTAGTACTGGACCTCTAGTTCAACAGACAGTACAACACTAGTACTAACAGACAGTACAACACTAGTACTGGACCTCTAGTTTGACAGACAGTACAACACTAGTACTGGACCTCTAGTTTAACAGACAGTACAACACTAGTTCTTGACCTGTAGTTTAACAGACAGTACAACACTAGTACTGGACCTCTAGTTTAACAGACAGTACAACACTAGTTCTTGACCTCTAGTTTAACAGACAGTACAACACTAGTACTGGACCTCTAGTTTGACAGACAGTACAACACTAGTACTGGACCTCTAGTTTAACAGACAGTACAACACTAGTACTGGACCTCTAGTTTAACAGACAGTACAACACTAGTACTGGACCTCTAGTTTAACAGACAGTACAACACTAGTACTGGACCTCTAGTTTAACAGACAGTACAACACTAGTACTGTTTAACACCAGTACAACACTAGTTTGGACCTCTAGTTTAACAGACAGTACAACACTAGTACTGGACCTCTAGTTTAACAGACAGTACAACACTAGTACTGGACCTCTAGTTTAACAGACAGTACAACACTAGTACTGGACCTCTAGTTTAACAGACAGTACAACACTAGTACTGGACCTCTAGTTTAACAGACAGTACAACACTACAACACTAGTACTGGACCTCTAGTTTAACACACAGTACAACACTAGTACTGGACCTCTAGTTTAACAGACAGTACAACACTAGGTTTTGACCTCTAGTTTGACAGACAGTACAGCACTAGTACTAACAGACAGTACAACACTAGTACTGGACCTCTAGTTTAACAGACAGTACAACACTAGTACTGGACCTCTAGTTTAACAGACAGTACAACACTAGTACTGGACCTCTAGTTTAACAGACAGTACAACACTAGTACTGGACCTCTAGTTTAACAGACAGTACAACACTAGTACTGGACCTCTAGTTTAACAGACAGTACAACACTAGTACTGGACCTCTAGTTTAACAGACAGTACAACACTAGTACTGGACCTCTAGTTTAACAGACAGTACAACACTAGTACTGGACCTCTAGTTTAACAGACAGTACAACACTAGTACTGGACCTCTAGTTTAACAGACAGTACAACACTAGTACTGGACCTCTAGTTTAACAGACAGTACAACACTAGTACTGGACCTCTAGTTTAACAGACAGTACAACACTAGTACTGGACCTCTAGTTTAACAGACAGTACAACACTAGTACTGGACCTCTAGTTTAACAGACAGTACAACACTAGTACTGGACCTCTAGTTTAACAGACAGTACAACACTAGTACTGGACCTCTAGTTTAACAGACAGTACAACACTAGTACTGGACCTCTAGTTTAACAGACAGTACAACACTAGTACTGGACCTCTAGTTTAACAGACAGTACAACACTAGTACTAACAGACAGTACAACACTAGTACTAACAGACAGTACAACACTAGTACTAACAGACAGTACAACACTAGTACTGGACCTCTAGTTTAACAGACAGTACAACACTAGTACTGGACCTCTAGTTTAACAGACAGTACAACACTAGTACTGGACCTCTAGTTTAACAGACAGTACAACACTAGTACTGGACCTCTAGTTTAACAGACAGTACAACACTAGTACTGGACTAGTACACAGTACTAACAGACAGTACAACACTAGTACTGGACCTCTAGTTTAACAGACAGTACAACACTAGTACTGGACCTCTAGTTTAACAGACAGTACAACACTAGTACTAACAGACAGTACAACACTAGTACTGGACCTCTAGTTTAACAGACAGTACAACACTAGTACTGGACCTCTAGTTTAACAGACAGTACAACACTAGTACTGGACCTCTAGTTTAACAGACAGTACAACACTAGTACTGGACCTCTAGTTTAACAGACAGTACAACACTAGTACTAACAGACAGTACAACACTAGTACTGGACCTCTAGTTTAACAGACAGTACAACACTAGTACTGGACCTCTAGTTTAACAGACAGTACAACACTAGTACTGGACCTCTAGTTTAACAGACAGTACAACACTAGTACTGGACCTCTAGTTTAACAGACAGTACAACACTAGTACTGGACCTCTAGTTTAACAGACAGTACAACACTAGTACTGGACCTCTAGTTTAACAGACAGTACAACACTAGTACTGGACCTCTAGTTTAACAGACAGTACAACACTAGTACTGGACCTCTAGTTTAACAGACAGTACAACACTAGTACTGGACCTCTAGTTTAACAGACAGTACAACACTAGTACTGGACCTCTAGTTTGACAGACAGTACAACACTAGTACTGGACCTCTAGTTTAACAGACAGTACAACACTAGTACTGGACCTCTAGTTTAACAGACAGTACAACACTAGCACTGGACCTCTAGTTTAACAGACAGTACAACACTAGTACTGGACCTCTAGTTTAACAGACAGTACAACACTAGTACTGGACCTCTAGTTTAACAGACAGTACAACACTAGTACTGGACCTCTAGTTTAACAGACAGTACAACACTAGTACTGGACCTCTAGTTTAACAGACAGTACAACACTAGTACTGGACCTCTAGTTTAACAGACAGTACAACACTAGTACTGGACCTCTAGTTTAACAGACAGTACAACACTAGTACTGGACCTCTAGTTTAACAGACAGTACAACACTAGTACTGGACCTCTAGTTTAACAGACAGTACAACACTAGTACTGGACCTCTAGTACAACAGACAGTACAACACTAGTTCTGGACCTCTAGTTTAACAGACAGTACAACACTAGTACTGGACCTCTAGTTTAACAGACAGTACAACACTAGTACTGGACCTCTAGTTTAACAGACAGTACAACACTAGTACTGGACCTCTAGTTTAACAGACAGTACAACACTAGTTCTTGACCTGTAGTTTAACAGACAGTACAACACTAGTACTGGACCTCTAGTTTAACAGACAGTACAACACTAGTACTGGACCTCTAGTTTAACAGACAGTACAACACTAGTACTGGACCTCTAGTTTAACAGACAGTACAACACTAGTTCTTGACCTCTAGTTTAACAGACAGTACAACACTAGTACTGGACCTCTAGTTTAACAGACAGTACAACACTAGTACTGGACCTCTAGTTTAACAGACAGTACAACACTAGCACTGGACCTCTAGTTTGACAGACAGTACAACACTAGCACTGGACCTCTAGTTTAACAGACAGTACAACACTAGTTCTTGACCTCTAGTTTAACAGTTCTTTAACCTCTTAGCTTTTGTATTTTCTTCTCTTTATTTTTTTGCTTTGTTGTTAATTTTTAGACACAAGTCCAGTGGCGACGTTTCTTTCGAGGACAAAGACCTACACTTCCACTTCCAGAAGACAGAGAACAAGCTAAAAAGGACAATGCTGATATTATGGAAAAAATCCTTGCTTCTAGTCCTAAATACAAACTAAGTGAGGAATCTAGTGAACCGCTCGTC
This sequence comes from Ylistrum balloti, assembly GCF_031769215.1. Classification (NCBI taxonomy): domain Eukaryota; kingdom Metazoa; phylum Mollusca; class Bivalvia; order Pectinida; family Pectinidae; genus Ylistrum; species Ylistrum balloti. Next base: position 878,044 of record NW_026782123.1, on the reverse strand, counting down.
TTCAGATATAAAGATCCAGACATGAAATAAAATGGAATAATGTGATGTGAACAGACAAAGAAAGTTTTCTTCAGAAATCGTTTTTTATATCAAATTGCTGTGACATTGTACATAAAAATTTTGTGATAATAATGATAATAAAAAAAAAATCTCAATCATATGGATGTCTTTAACTTTTTATAAACATATGGTAGTATATAGGTAGGTATTGTGAGGTACATGTAGTATATAGGTAGGTATTGTGAGGTGTGTATGGTACATGTAGTATATAGGTAGGTATTGTGAGGTGTGTATGGTACATGTAGTATATAGGTAGGTATTGTGAGGTACATGTAGTATATAGGTAGGTATTGTGAGGTGTGTATGGTACATGTAGTATATAGGTAGGTATTGTGAGGTACATGTAGTAAATAGGTAGGTATTGTGAGGTGTGTATGGTACATGTAGTATATAGGTAGGTATTTTGAGGTGTGTATGGTACATGTAGTATATAGGTAGGTATTGTGAGGTGTGTATGGTACATGTAGTATATAGGTAGGTATTGTGAGGTGTGTATGGTACATGTAGTATATAGGTAGGTATTGTGAGGTACATGTAGTATATAGGTAGGTATTGTGAGGTGTGTATGGTACATGTAGTATATAGGTAGGTATTGTGAGGTACATGTAGTAAATAGGTAGGTATTGTGAGGTGTGTATGGTACATGTAGTATATAGGTAGGTATTGTGAGGTGTGTATGGTACATGTAGTATATAGGTAGGTATTGTGAGGTATGTATGGTAGATGTATGATATAGGTAGGTATTGTAAGGTGTGTATGGTACATGTAGTATATAGGTAGGTATTGTGAGGTACATGTAGTATATAGGTAGGTATTGTGAGGTGTGTATGGTACATGTAGTATATAGGTAGGTATTTTGAGGTACATGTAGTATATAGGTAGGTATTGTGAGGTACATGTAGTATATAGGTAGGTATTGTGAGGTACATGTAGTATATAGGTAGGTATTGTGAGGTGTGTATGGAACATGTAGTATATAGGTAGGTATTGTGAGGTGTGTATGGTACATGTAGTATATAGGTAGGTATTGTGAGGTACATGTAGTATATAGGTAGGTATTGTAAGGTGTAGTATATAGGTAGGTATTGTGAGGTACCTGTAGTATATAGGTAGGTATTGTGAGGTACATGTAGTATATAGGTAGGTATTGTGAGGTACATGTAGTATATAGGTAGGTATTGTGAGGTGTGTATGGTACATGTAGTATATAGGTAGGTATTGTGAGGTGTGTATGGTACATGTAGTATATAGGTAGGTATTGTGAGGTGTGTATGGTACATGTAGTATATAGGTAGGTATTGTCAGGTGTGTATGTTACATGTAGTATATAGGTAGGTATTGTGAGGTGTGTATGGTACATGTAGTATATAGGTAGGTATTGTGAGGTACATGTAGTATATAGGTAGGTATTGTGAGGTGTGTATGGTACATGTAGTATATAGGTAGGTATTGTGAGGTGTGTATGGTACATGTAGTATATAGGTAGGTATTGTGAGGTACATGTAGTATATAGGTAGGTATTGTGAGGTACATGTAGTATATAGGTAGGTATTGTGAGGTACATGTAGTATATAGGTAGGTATTGTGAGGTACATGTAGTATATAGGTAGGTATTGTGAGGTAGTATATGTAGTATATAGTATATAGGTAGGTATTGTGAGGTGTGTATGGTACATGTAGTATATAGGTAGGTATTGTGAGGTGTGTATGGTACATGTAGTATATAGGTAGGTATTGTGAGGTATGTATGGTACATGTATGATATAGGTAGGTATTGTAAGGTGTGTATGGTACAATTAGTATATAGGTAGGTATTGTGAGGTACATGTAGTATATAGGTAGGTATTAGTATAGAGGTATTGTGAGGTACATGTAGTATATAGGTAGGTATTGTGACGTACATCTAATATATAGGTAGGTATTGTGAGGTGTGTATGGTACATGTAGTATATAGGTAGGTATTGTGAGGTATGTATGGTACATGTAGTATATAGGTAGGTATTGTGAGTGTGTATGGTACATGTAGTATATAGGTAGGTATTGTGAGGTGTGTATGGTACATGTAGTATATAGGTAGGTATTGTGAGGTGTGTATGGTACATGTAGTATATAGGTAGGTATTGTGAGGTGTGTATATAGGTACATGTGTATATAGGTAGGTACATGTAGTATATAGGTAGGTATTGTGAGGTACATGTAGTATATAGTGTGTATGGTACATGTAGTATATAGGTAGGTATTGTGAGGTGTGTATGGTACATGTATATATAGGTAGGTATTGTGAGGTATATAGGTAGGTGTGAGGTATATAGGTACATGTAGTATATAGGTAGGTATTGTGAGGTGTGTATGGTACATGTAGTATATAGGTAGGTATTGTGAGGTGTGTATGGTACATGTAGTATATAGGTAGGTATTGTGAGGTGTGTATGGTACATGTATATAGTATATAGGTAGGTATTGTGAGGTGTGTAGTATATAGGTAGGTATTGTGAGGTGTGTATGGTACACGTAGTATATAGGTAGGTATTGTCAGGTGTGTATGTTACATGTAGTATATAGGTAGGTATTGTGAGGTGTGTATGGTACATGTAGTATATAGGTAGGTATTGTGAGGTATGGTACATGTAGTATATATATAGGTAGGTATTGTGAGGTACATGTAGTATATAGGTAGGTATTGTGAGGTGTGTATGTAGGTAGGTATTGTGAGGTGTGTATGGTACATGTAGTATATAGGTAGGTATTGTGAGGTACATGTAGTATATAGGTGTGTATGGTACATGTAGTATATAGGTAGGTATTGTGAGGTACATGTAGTATATAGGTAGGTATATTGTGTATATAGGTACATGTAGTATATAGGTAGGTATTGTGAGGTGTGTATGGTACATGTAGTATATAGGTAGGTATTGTGAGGTACATGTAGTATATAGGTAGGTATTGTGAGGTACATGTAGTATATAGGTAGGTATTGTGAGGTGTGTATGGTACATGTAGTATATAGGTAGGTATTGTGAGTATATAGTACATGTAGTATATAGGTAGGTATTGTGAGGTACATGTAGTATATAGGTAGGTATGTAGGTATATATATAGGTAGGTATGGTACATGTAGTATATATAGGTATTGTGAGGTGTGTATATAGTATATAGGTAGGTATTGTGTGTGTAGGTACATGTAGTATATAGGTAGGTATTGTAGTATATAGTATATAGTAGGTATTGTGAGGTACATGTAGTATATAGGTAGGTATTGTGAGGTATATATAGGTAGGTATTGTGAGGTACATGTTGTATATAGGTAGTATATAGGTAGGTATTGTGAGGTACATGTAGTATATAGGTAGGTATTGTGAGGTACATGTAGTATATAGGTAGGTATTGTGAGGTGTGTATGGTACATGTAGTATATAGGTAGGTATTGTGAGGTACATGTAGTATATAGGTAGGTATTGTGAGGTACCTGTAGTATATAGGTAGGTATTGTGAGGTACATGTAGTATATAGGTAGGTATTGTGAGGTACATGTAGTATATAGGTAGGTATTGGTATTGTGAGGTGTGTATGGTACATGTAGTATATAGGTAGGTATTGTGAGGTATGTATGGTACATGTAGTATATAAGTAGGTATTGTGAGTGTGTATGGAGTATATAGGTAGGTATTGTGAGGTACCTGTAGTATATAGGTAGGTATTGTGAGGTACATGTAGTATATAGGTAGGTATTGTGAGGTACATGTAGTATATAGGTAGGTATTGTGAGGTACATGTAGTATATAGGTAGGTATTGTGAGGTATGTATGGTACATGTAGGTAGATATTGATCCACCAATTTGATCACCTGGGAATATTCTAATATAGTGTTACTGACTCTGAATAATTTTCATCTGTGTTGGAGAATATGTTTCAGATGCAATAATCTCACATAAATTGAACACGTATTTCGTCTTCTATAAAACACTCCAAAAAAAGGAGCAGGTGCGTAGGGACGGGGATTTAAGGCGTCGTACACAATACACATCGTTCATGAATAATTCAGTGTTGGTTACCTGTTAAAATGCAGTGGTTGATGTTATTTACTTTACATATTACACGACAATCAACACAGCTGAATCGTGTCTGTTATTGATGTATTGATTGTGGGAAACGTCTCATCAATCCAGATATCAAATTTCGCCGAGATTGATGTGATACTCCGTTCGATAAGAAAGAATCCTGCTACATGTACCTTATGTAACATTCTCCACAGTAAGTGATATTTACAAACACTGTAAAACCTCTGTCAGCTGGGATAGATAAGTGATATTTACAAACACTGTAAAACCTCTGTCAGCTAAGATCGATAAGTGATATTTACCAGCATTGTAAAACCTCTGTCAGCTGGGATAGATAAGTGATATTTACAAACACTGTAAAACCTCTGTCAGCTGGGATCGATCAGTGATATTTACAAACACTGTAAAACCTCTGTCAGCTGAGATCGATCAGTGATATTTACAAACACTGTAAAACCTCTGTCAGCTGGGATAGATAAGTGATATTTACAAACACTGTAAAACCTCTGTCAGCTAGGATAGATAAGTGATATTTACAAACACTGTAAAACCTCTGTCAGCTGAGATCGATCAGTGATATTTACAAACACTGTAAAACCTCTGTCAGCTGGGATAGATAAGTGATATTTACAAACACTGTAAAACCTCTGTCAGCTGAGATCGATCAGTGATATTTACAAACACTGTAAAACCTCTGTCAGCTGAGATCGATCAGTGATATTTACAAACACTGTAAAACCTCTGTCAGCTGAGATCGATCAGTGATATTTACAAACACTGTAAAACCTCTGTCAGCTAGGATAGATAAGTGATATTTACAAACACTGTAAAACCTCTGTCAGCTGAGATAGATAAGTGATATTTACAAACACTGTAAAACCTCTGTCAGCTAGGATAGATAAGTGATATTTACAAACACTGTAAAACCTCTGTCAGCTGGGATAGATAAGTGATATTTACAAACACTGTAAAACCTCTGTCAGCTGAGATAGATCAGTGATATTTACAAACACTGTAAAACCTCTGTCAGCTGAGATCGATAAGTGATATTTACAAACACTGTAAAACCTCTGTCAGCTGAGATCGATCAGTGATATTTACAAACACTGTAAAACCTCTGTCAGCTGAGATCTATCAGTGATATTTACAAATACTGTAAAACCTCTGTCAGCTGGGATAGATAAGTGATATTTACAAACACTGTAAAACCTCTGTCAGCTGGGATAGATAAGTGATATTTACAAACACTGTAAAACCTCTGTCAGCTGGATAGATAAGTGATATTTACAAACACTGTAAAACCTCTGTCAGCTGGGATAGATAAGTGATATTTACAAACACTGTAAAACCTCTGTCAGCTGGGATAGATAAGTGATATTTACAAACACTGTAAAACCTCTGTCAGCTGAGATCGATCAGTGATATTTACAAACACTGTAAAACCTCTGTCAGCTAAGATCGATAAGTGATATTTACCAGCATTGTAAAACCTCTGTCAGCTGAGATCGATCAGTGATATTTACAAACACTGTAAAACCTCTGTCAGCTGAGATCTATCAGTGATATTTACAAACACTGTAAAACCTCTGTCAGCTGAGATCGATAAGTGATATTTACAAACACTGTAAAACCTCTGTCAGCTGAGATCGATCAGTGATATTTACAAACACTGTAAAACCTCTGTCAGCTAGGATAGATAAGTGATATTTACATAGATTGTAAAACCTCTGTCAGCTGGGATAGATAAGTGATATTTACATAGACTGTTAAACCTCTGTCAGCTGAGATCGATAAGTGATATTTACAAACACTGTAAAACCTCTGTCAGCTGAGATCGATAAGTGATATTTACAAACACAGTAAAACCTCTGTCAGCTAGGATAGATAAGTGATATTTACATAGATTGTAAAACCTCTGTCAGCTGGGATAGATAAGTGATATTTACAAACACTGTAAAACCTCTGTCAGCTGGGATAGATAAGTGATATTTACAAACACTGTAAAACCTCTGTCAGCTGGGATAGATAAGTGATATTTACAAACACTGTAAAACCTCTGTCAGCTAGGATAGATAAGTGATATTTACATAGATTGTAAAACCTCTGTCAGCTGGGATAGATAAGTGATATTTACAAACACTGTAAAACCTCTGTCAGCTGGGATCGATCAGTGATATTTACAAACACTGTAAAACCACTGTGAGCCGTGATCTATGAGTTCTTCTTACAACCTCTGTTAAACCTCTGTCAGCTGGGATAGATAAGTGATATTTACATAGATTGTAAAACCTCTGTCAGCTGGGATAGATAAGTGATATTTACAAACACTGTAAAACCTCTGTCAGCTGGGATAGATAAGTGATATTTACAAACACTGTAAAACCTCTGTCAGCTAGGATAGATAAGTGATATTTACATAGATTGTAAAACCTCTGTCAGCTGGGATAGATAAGTGATATTTACAAACACTGTAAAACCTCTGTCAGCTGGGATCGATCAGTGATATTTACAAACACTGTAAAACCTCTGTCAGCTGAGATCGATCAGTGATATTTACAAACACTGTAAAACCTCTGTCAGCTGAGATCGATCAGTGATATTTACAAACACTGTAAAACCTCTGTCAGCTGAGATCGATCAGTGATATTTACAAACACTGTAAAACCTCTGTCAGCTGAGATCGATCAGTGATATTTACAAACACTGTAAAACCTCTGTCAGCTAAGATCGATAAGTGATATTTACCAGCATTGTAAAACCTCTGTCAGCTGAGATCGATCAGTGATATTTACAAACACTGTAAAACCTCTGTCAGCTGAGATCGATCAGTGATATTTACAAACACTGTAAAACCTCTGTCAGCTGAGATCGATCAGTGATATTTACAAACACTGTAAAACCTCTGTCAGCTGGGATAGATAAGTGATATTTACAAACACTGTAAAACCTCTGTCAGCTGGGATAGATAAGTGATATTTACAAACACTGTAAAACCTCTGTCAGCTGAGATCGATCAGTGATATTTACAAACACTGTATTTACAAACACTGTAAAACCTCTGTCAGCTAGGATAGATAAGTGATATTTACAAACACTGTAAAACCTCTGTCAGCTGGGATAGATAAGTGATATTTACAAACACTGTAAAACCTCTGTCAGCTGGGATAGATAAGTGATATTTACAAACACTGTAAAACCTCTGTCAGCTGGGATCGATCAGTGATATTTACAAACACTGTAAAACCTCTGTCAGCTGAGATCGATCAGTGATATTTACAAACACTGTAAAACCTCTGTCAGCTGGGATAGAAAAGTGATATTTACAAACACTGTAAAACCTCTGTCAGCTGAGATCGATCAGCGATATTTACAAACACTGTTAAACCTCTGTCAGCTGAGATCGATAAGTGATATTTACAAACACTGTAAAACCTCTGTCAGCTGGGATAGATAAGTGATATTTACAAACACTGTAAAACCTCTGTCAGCTGGGATAGATAAGTGATATTTACAAACACTGTAAAACCTCTGTCAGCTGGGATAGATAAGTGATATTTACAAACACTGTAAAACCTTTGTCAGCTGGGATAGATAAGTGATATTTACAAACACTGTAAAACCTCTGTCAGCTGAGATCGATCAGTAATATTTACAAACACTGTAAAACCTCTGTCAGTTGAGTCAGTCAACAGTACCGTACCGTGTTATAGGGAGAAAGACGATGGTCAATAGTACCGTGTTATAGGGAGAAAGACGATGGTCGATAGAACCGTGTTATAGGGAGAAAGACGATGGTCAATAGAACCGTGTTATAGGGAGAAAGACGATGGTCAATAGAACCGTGTTATAGGGAGAAAGACGATTGTCAATAGTACCGTGTTATAGGGAGAAAGACGATGGTCAATAGTACCGTGTTATAGGGAGAAAGACGATGGTCAATAGTACCGTGTTATAGGGAGAAAGACGATGGTCAATAGTCAATAGTAACGTGTTATAGGAAGAAAGACGATGGTCAATAGTACCGTGTTATAGGGAGAATGACGATGGTCAATAGTACCGTGTTATAGGGAGAAAGACGATGGTCAATATTACAGTGTTATAGAGAGAAAGACGATGGTCAATAGTACCGTGTTATAGGGAGAAAGACGATGGTCAATAGTCAATAGTACCGTGTTATAGGGAGAAAGACGATGGTCGATAGAACCGTGTTATAGGGAGAAAGACGATGGTCAAGGGAGAAAGACGATGGTCAATAGTACCGTATTATTGGGAGGAAGACGATTGTCAATAGAACCGTGTTATAGGGAGAAAGACGATGGTCAATAGAACCCTGTTATAGGGAGAAAGACGATGACCAATAGTACCGTGTTATAGGGAGAAAGACGATGGCCAATAGTACCGTGTTATTGGGAGAAAGACGATGGTCAATAGTACCGTGTTATAGGGAGAAAGACGATGGTCAATGGTCAAAAGGACCGTGTTATAGGGAGAAAGACGATGGCCAATAGTCAAAAGTACCGTGTTATAGGGAGAAAGACGATGGTCAATAGTACCGTGTTATAGGGAGAAAGACGATGGCCAATAATCAAAAGTACCGTGTTATAGGGAGAAAGACGATGGCCAATAGTCAATAGTACCGTGTTATAGGGAGAAAGACGATGGCCAATAGTCAAAAGTACCGTGTTATAGGGAGAAAGACGATGGCCAATAGTCAATAGTACCGTGTTATAGGGAGAAAGACGATGGTCAATAGTACCGTGTTATAGGGAGAAAGACGATGGTCAATAGAACCGTGTTGTAGGGAGAAAGACGATGGTCAATAGTACCGTGTTATAGGGAGAAAGACGATGGTCAATAGTACCGTGTTATAGGGAGAAAGACGATGGCCAATAGTAACGTGTTATAAGGAGAAAGACGATGGTCAATAGTCAATAGTACCGTGTTATAAGGAGAAAGACGATGGTCAATAGTCAATAGTACCGTGTTATAGGGAGAAAGACGATGGTCAATAGTACGGGTTATAGGGAGAAAGACGATGGCCAATAGTCAAAAGTACCGTGTTATAGGGAGAAAGACGATGGCCAATAGTCAATAGTACCGTGTTATAGGGAGAAAGACGATGGCCAATAGTCAAAAGTACCGTGTTATAGGGAGGAAGACGATGGCCAGTAGTACCGTGTTATAGGGAGAAAGACGATGGTCAATAGTACCGTGTTATAGGGAGAAAGACGATGGTCAATAGAACCGTGTTGTAGGGAGAAAGACGATGGTCAATAGTACCGTGTTATAGGGAGAAAGACGATGGTCAATAGTACCGTGTTATAGGGAGAAAGACGATGGTCAATAGTAACGTGTTATAAGGAGAAAGACGATGGTCAATAGTCAATAGTACCGTGTTATAAGGAGATTGACGATGGTCAATAGTACCGTGTTATAGGGAGAAAGACGATGGTCAATAGTCAATAGTACCGTGTTATAGGGAGAAAGACGATGGTCAATAGTACCGTGTTATAGGGAGAAAGACGATGGCCAATAGTACCGTGTTATAAGGAGAAAGACGATGGTCAATAGTCAATAGTACCGTGTTATAGGGAGAAAGACGATGGTCAATAGTACAGTGTTATAGAGAGAAAGACGATGGTCAATAGAACCGTGTTATAGGGAGAAAGACGATGGTCAATAGTACCGTGTTATAGGGAGAAAGACGATGGTCAATAGAACCGTGTTATAGGGAGAAAGACGATGGTCAATAGTACCGTGTTATAGGGAGAAAGACGATGGTCAATAGAACCGTGTTATAGGGAGAAAGACGATGGTCAATATTCAATAGTACCGTGTTATAGGGAGAAAGCCGATTGTCAATAGTACCGTGTTATAGGGAGAAAGACGATGGTCAATAGTCAATAGTACCGTGTTATAGGGAGAAAGACGATGGCCAATAGAACCGAGTTATAGGGAGAAAGACGATGGTCAATAGTACCGTGTTATAGGGAGAAAGACGATGGTCAATAGTACAGTGTTATAGGGAGAAAGACGATGGTCAATAGTACCGTGTTATAGGGAGAAAGACGATGGTCAATAGTACCGTGTTATAGGGAGAAAGACGATGGTCAATAGTCAATAGTACCGTGTTATAGGGAGAAAGACGATGGTCAATAGTACCGTGTTATAGGGAGAATGACGATGGTCAATAGTACCGTGTTATAGGGAGAAAGACGATGGTCAATATTACAGTGTTATAGGGAGAAAGACGATGGTCAATAGTACCGTGTTATAGGGAGAAAGACGATGGTCAATAGTCAATAGTACCGTGTTATAGGGAGAAAGACGATGGTCAATATTACAGTGTTATAGGGAGAAAGACGATGGTCAATAGTCAATAGAACCGTGTTATAGGGAGAAAGACGATGGCCAATAGTACCGTGTTATAGGGGAAAAGACGATGGTCAATAGTACCGTGTTATTGGGAGGAAGACGATTGTCAATCGAACCGTGTTATAGGGAGAAAGACGATGGTCAATGGAACCGTGTTATAGGGAGAAAGACGATGGCCAATAGTACCGTGTTATAGGGAGAAAGACGATGGCCAATAGTACCGTGTTATAGGGAGAAAGACGATGGCCAATAGTACCGTGTTATAGGGAGAAAGACGATGGTCAATAGTACCGTGTTATAGGGAGAAAGACGATGGCCAATAGTACCGTGTTATAGGGAGAAAGACGATTGTCTATAGTCAAATGTACCGTGTTATAGGGAGAAAGACGATGGTCAATAGTACCGTGTTATAGGGAGAAAGACGATGGTCAATAGTACCGTGTTATAGGGAGAAAGACGATGGTCAATAGTACCGTGTTATAGGGAGAAAGACGATGGTCAATAGAACCGTGTTATAGGGAGAAAGACGATGGTCAATAGTACCGTGTTATAGGGAGAAAGACGATGGCCAATAGTCAATAGTACCGTGTTATAGGGAGAAAGACGATGGCCAATAGTCAAAAGTACCGTGTTATAGGGAGAAAGACGATGGCCAATAGTCAATAGTACCGTGTTATAGGGAGAAAGACGATGGTCAATGGTCAAAAGGACCGTGTTATAGGGAGAAAGACGATGGCCAATAGTCAAAAGTACCGTGTTATAGGGAGAAAGACGATGGTCAATAGTACCGTGTTATAGGGAGAAAGACGATGGTCAATAGTCAAAAGTACCGTGTTATAGGGAGAAAGACGATGGCCAATAGTCAATAGTACCGTGTTATAGGGAGAAAGACGATGGTCAATAGTACCGTGTTATAGGGAGAAAGACGATGGTCAATAGTACCGTGTTATAGGGAGAAAGACGATGGTCAATAGAACCGTGTTATAGGGAGAAAGACGATGGTCAATAGTACCGTGTTATAGGGAGAAAGACGATGGCCAATAGTCAATAGTACCGTGTTATAGGGAGAAAGACGATGGCCAATAGTCAAAAGTACCGTGTTATAGGGAGAAAGACGATGGCCAATAGTCAATAGTACCGTGTTATAGGGAGAAAGACGATGGTCAATGGTCAAAAGGACCGTGTTATAGGGAGAAAGACGATGGCCAATAGTCAAAAGTACCGTGTTATAGGGAGAAAGACGATGGTCAATAGTACCGTGTTATAGGGAGAAAGACGATGGTCAATAGTCAAAAGTTCCGTGTTATAGGGAGAAAGACGATGGCCAATAGTCAATAGTACCGTGTTATAGGGAGAAAGACGATGGCCAATAGTCAAAAGTACCGTGTTATAGGGAGAAAGACGATGGCCAATAGTCAAAAGTACCGTGTTATAGGGAGAAAGACGATGGTCAATAGTACCGTGTTATAGGGAGAAAGACGATGGTCAATAGAACCGTGTTGTAGGGAGAAAGACGATGGTCAATAGTACCGTGTTATAGGGAGAAAGACGATGGTCAATAGTACCGTGTTATAGGGAGAAAGACGATGGTCAATAGTAACGTGTTATAAGGAGAAAGACGATGGTCAATAGTCAATAGTACCGTGTTATAAGGAGAAAGACGATGGTCAATAGTACCGTGTTATAGGGAGAAAGACGATGGTCAATAGTCAATAGTACCGTGTTATAGGGAGAAAGACGAAGGTCAATAGTACCGTGTTATAGGGAGAAATACGATGGCTAATAGTACCGTGTTATATGGAGAAAGACGATGGTCAATAGTCAATAGTACCGTGTTATAGGGAGAAAGACGATGGTCAATAGTACAGTGTTATAGAGAGAAAGACGATGGTCAATAGAACCGTGTTATAGAGAGAAAGACGATGGTCAATAGTACCGTGTTATAGGGAGAAAGACGATGGTCAATAGAACCGTGTTATAGGGAGAAAGACGATGGTCAATAGAACCGTGTTATAGGGAGAAAGACGATGGTCAATAGTACCGTGTTATAGGGAGAAAGACGATGGTCAATAGTACCGTGTTATAGGGAGAAAGACGATGGTCAATAGTACCGTGTTATAGGGAGAAAGACGATGGTCAATAGTCAATAGTACCGTGTTATAGGGAGAAAGGCGATGGCCAATAGTCAAAAGTACCGTGTTATAGGGAGAAAGACGATGGTCAATAGTACCGTGTTATAGGGAGAAAGACGATGGTCAATAGTACCGTGTTATAGGGAGAAAGACGATGGTCAATAGTACCGTGTTATAGGGAGAAAGACGATGGTCAATAGTACCGTGTTATAGGGAGAAAGACGATGGTCAATAGTACCGTGTTATAGGGAGGAAGACGATGGCCAATAGTACCGTGTTATAGGGAGAAAGACGATGGTCAATAGTACCGTGTTATTGGAGGAAGACGATTGTCAATAGAACCGTGTTATAGGGAGAAAGACGATGGTCAATAGAACCGTGTTATAGGGAGAAAGACGATGGCCAATAGTACCGTGTTATAGGGAGAAAGACGATTGCCAATAGTACCGTGTTATAGGGAGAAAGACGATTGTCAATAGTCAAAAGTACCGTGTTATAGGGAGAAAGACGATGGTCAATAGTACCGTGTTATAGGGAGAAAGACGATGGTCAATAGTACCGTGTTATAGGGAGAAAGACGATGGCCAATAGTCGATCCTGTTTGATATGGAGGAATACAATTGTACGAGGGCGAATAATAAACACCTTTTCAGACGAGTGAATATGAGGACGAATAATCATTAATATTGACTACGAAGGAATATACTGGCATGAGAGCGAATAATCAATATTTCAAGTTTTTATGAAGGAATATAATTACACAAGGGTGAAAGTGGGAGGACAAACAGAACGCCTATCTATTGATGATTAAGTAGGGACTCCGTGGACGAAGTTAACTTGAGAACAGTTACTACATGTTTATAGGGAAGTAACACAATAACGAGTGACAATATTGAACTGTTATATACAGTACACTGTTGTAATATACCCGAGACAGATCCTATCATCAACTCCGTCTAGTGAGAGGGCGTGGCTTAGTGGTGTGTATACACATGGGACTGCCGATCATACCTAGCTAGTTAGCAGACGGGACGGGTGCCAGAAGCTTCAAGTAATCTCGTGAGATGTTTCATAAGAAAGCAAATTTTGAGCTCGTGCTAGTAGTACCTGTCATGTCTATTCAAGTGTTTTAGATTTGTTAGAATTACCACAGTATTTCTCCGAATTACCACCCGTTTTGTGAATTTTGGACAATTGACAACTATTTGAACTAAGGTGAGCTGTTCTTTGTGTTGGACTTGTCAAGATACCACATAAGATTTTTAATAGGGATTAAAACACTATTGGTACTGACAATTGTTTCAGGTTTTTCGCCAGGAGTGATTGTATATCAACTAGCGACAAGGAAATGACGGATGTAGAGGACGGAAATAAAGAATTCGAAGCAGTATTTAAGAAATTCGATGAAATCCAATTTAGCAGACGAAATATCGAGGAACTGACGCTACACACAATTCCAACGGGCTCCCAAGAGTTCCAGAAGGTGTTATGTATTTGCGACGACTCGGAGAAGAAAACAAACAATGAGAATGAAGAGACGACGTTTAGACAGCGAAGTCACACCATAGATAGTACTTACGCCAAACCTAGGAAACACCACGTTCATTTCCCGTCAAGTTTGGAGACCAAACCAATTAAACTGGGGTCTAGTGAGAGTGTTGACGGCACACGGCATGGTATTCTGATCAGACATGACGAAAGAAACAACTCTGTTACGGAGTTTAGGGAAAGAAGCAATACTATCGACACGGTTTATAAGAAAGAAAGGAAATTCTTTACCATTCCACATAATGTCGTGACGCATCATTCGTCTACTGACTCCATAGAGGAGGACCAGACGACACACCAAGGCAGTAAACAATCTCAAAATGTTCAGTGTTCAAAACGAAAAACCAGTGTTGGGGAAAAGAGGAATTCCAAATATGTTGGAGGGAAAAGTTCAACCTCGATATCTCAAAGGAGAACTAGTACAGACGAGTCACCGTTATCTCGAACTAGTACTGGATCTCCACAACGGAAGCATTCACAGAACCATCGTGTCCACTGAATCTACGTTAATGTATAAGGTAATCGCCTCCGGTATGACGCACTTGGGCGATATCAGAAATGATTGGATTCAGGATGATCTATGTGCCGTTGTCTAGCAAAGGAAGTAATTACTAGGTGTGTTTCTGTGCTAAGACGAAATATTTCACCAAGACTGACGAACAAGAATTGCAGGTAATATGTTTAATAAAGGGAGCTGCTTGGCAATAACCAGACCCTTTTCAGAAGAATATTGTACTTTTGATCAAATATTTTTTACAAGGATTAAATAAACATATTTCTTGTCTTTGAGTTGGGTACTTTTTGAATCGGTAACGAAACTTTACTCTTATGCAGGGCCTTATAAAAACTGTGACAACTTGATAAGAATTTTCTCTGTGTTATCTTTAGTATGATGTTTTTTCCATATAACAGTGATAGATAAACAGCATTGTGAGAGTACACATTATTACATAGTAAACAATGACGGTCCTCGTGTGGTATTTTATTTTCAGGTTGAACGCACTCGATAACTACCCTCCGTACAGAACGTTTCCCTGTTAATCTATTTTAAGTTGGTGATTATCTAAATAAATACAGCGTAAGTAATGAGTTCACCGACTTGTGTCCAGTCTGTGATCCCACAAATGTTTTGTTACTTAGTTCTTAAAAATAAAACCACTTAAACACCAAATCCGGACATATCGAGATCGCTGATTTCGATATGACGACACTGATCAGGTGAAAAAGTTAAGAATGAAGTGTAATTTACTTAGTATGTCTTATTGTTGTGCAGGTGGAGTCTGTTGCCTTAAAAAGTTCTCAGACATAACCCACCTTTATAAGACGTTAGTTCTCAGACATAACCCACCTTTATAAGACGTTAGTTCTCAGACATAACCCACCTTTATAAGACGTTAGTTCTCAGACATAACCCACCTTTATAAGACGTTAGTTCTCAGACATAACCCACCTTTATAAGACGTTAGTTCTCAGACATAACCCACCTTCGTAAGACGTTAGTTCTCAGACATAACCCACCTTTATAAGACGTTAGTTCTCAGACATAACCCACCTTTATAAGACGTTAGTTCTCAGACATAACCCACCTTTATAAGACGTTAGTTCTCAGACATAACCGACCTTTATAAGACGTTATTTGATAACCCACCTTTATAAGACGTTACACATAACCCACCTTTATAAGACGTTAGTTCTCAGACACAGCCGACCTTTATAAGACGTTATTAGACATAACCCACCTTCGTAGACGTTACAACATAACCCACCTTTATAAGACGTTAGTTCTCAGACATAACCCACCTTTATAAGACGTTAGTTCTCAGACATAACCCACCTTCGTAAGACGTTAGTTCTCAGACATAACCGACCTTTATAAGACGTTATTAGATATCAGACACAACCGACCTTCATAAGACATCAGATCTCGGACACAACCGACCTTCATAAGACATCAGATCTCGGACACAACCGACCTTCATAATACGTTAGTTCTCAGACACAGCCGACCTTTATAAGACGTTATTAGATGTCAGACACAACCGACCTTCATAAGACATCAGATCTCGGACACAACCGACCTTCATAAGACGTTAGTTCTCAGGTATAACCGACCATTATGACTCCAGTTTTGCCTAAATTTGTCCCGACACACGCTTGTCGGCGGTAAGATTTTCTTCTGTACTCAACAGTAATTAAGATTAGGTTTAAACCTGTTCAAAATGAAACTCAAAGCCGAAACATAAATGATTTTTTAATAAACGGGTCAAACTTTGATGTATACATTTAAAACGAGTTATACACGAGTAAGGTTTTTTGTTGTTGTGTCGGTCAGAATACTATTACAAACAGGCATTTAACTGTCCCAGAAAAACAGCAAGTCTTATGTAAATGAAAATCGGAATTCTAACAATTCTCCGCCTTTATTTGTCCTCAATGTTAGCAGTGTTGTTTGACTACTTGGCATGTCTCAGTAGGGGAATGTGACAAACTTTAATTTAAACCTACAACTGGTTTCTTACCTAACCTTGTAATAATGGATCAATTTTAGAATCTGGAGTATTATCACTGATAGTTGATTTAAACCAATATTTACAAACCCGATAAATATTTCGGCTCGCTGACACATATATCAAAGAAACATAATCCACTTATAACGTACACATACTAAGGAAATTCTTTTCTTTCCTCTGTGTTTTCTTTCACTGTGTTTGGAACTTAACTAGTCATTATCTACTTTTAATAAGTATTTTCCTCACTTCATTGTTAATGAGACTGCATATCTTCGGAAAACGACTGTTAAGCTGACAATTTATTCACGCTACCATAAAACAAATACATTGTTTCGATTTAATGAATTTGGGCGTGTCATATTCCCTTCCGTATTTAGGGTGCTAGTTTGGCACTCGGCGGGAGATCACGAGCCTACATAACGCGTCCATTTAGATATACTGTCGCCACGCGATATGTACTGATAAAACAATCTGCTTTACAAATGCCATAAATGGTCAAATAGAAAAAGGAAGAGAGAAAAAACAAACGAGTTAGGATGGAGCAATAAAAAAGGCTAAAATATCGCTGATACGTCGTACTGTCCAAGTTACAAGATATGTTGGCTTATGTATATCTAGTAAAGTTAATGTTTTGTGATGACCCTATGATAACCTAGTAAAGTTAGTTTTCGGTTATGTCCGTATGTCATCCTAGGAAAGTTAGTGTTCGGTTATGTCCGTATGTCATCCTAGGAAAGTTAGTGTTCGGTTATGTCCGTAAGTCATCCTAGCAAAGTTAGTTTTCGGTTATGTCCGTATGTCAACCTAGGAAAGTTAGTGTTCGGTTATGTCCGTATGTCATCCTAGGAAAGTTAGTGTTCGGTTATGTCCGTATGTCATCCTAGGAAAGTTAGTGTTCGGTTATGTCGGTATGTAAACTTTGTAAAGTTAGTTTTCGGTTATGGCCGTATATTTAACCTTGTTCATTCAATGAAGTAGAGACACATTTAAATATTTAATCTACACAGACACACGTTCATAACATAAAAACATTTCTCAAGATTTATTTCTAGATTTGATGAAATTTTTGAAATTTCTGAACAATCAGAACTACCAAGGCATTCATGAAACACAGTACGTCTTCACTCGAAAAAGATAATATTAGAGGTTACTACAATTGTGCCTCCGTGTATAACATTTTAGCTTATTCACACTCCCCCGCGGTTTCCTTTCCAGATTTTCCCTTCCGGCCCTTCCTTAAACGGACTTGATTTTCTCCTCGTATACCTCTCACAGTGTTGCAATAGTCGATAGAAAAGGGGAGATTTCTCCGTGTAAAGTTCTAACATTGTTGAAATAGTCGATAGGAAGGGAGAGATTTTCTCCGTGTAAACCTCTAACATTGTTGAAATAGTCGATAAGAAAGGAAAGATTTTCTCCGTGTAAACCTCTAACATTGTTGAAATAGCCGATAGGAAAGGGAGATAATTTCTCCGTGTAAACCTCTAACATTGTTGAAATAGCCTATAGGAAGGGAGAGATTTTCTCCATGTAAACCTGTAACATTGTTGAAATAGCCGATAGGAAAGGGAGAGATTTTCTCCGTGTAAACCTCTAACGTTGTTGAAATAGTCGATAGGAAAGGGAGAGATTTTCTCCGTGTAAACCTCTAACGTTGTTGAAATAGTCGATAGGAAAGGGAGAGATTTTCTCCGTGTAAACCTCTAACATTGTTGAAATATGCTCTGAAGTAATACATCTATATCATATGCCATTATTCCTCTGCTTTACTCCTGACATCCTTGTGGCAGCCGTTCAAAACTTTTATACCTAAATATCTTCAACATCACAGTCATTTACATTTTATAATGAAGATGTAACAAAAATATTGGTGAGTGTAGTCGATGCTCCAATCCTTTTAGCCGAGACTTTTGGATTTTAGGGAATGTGTAACATTGATGAGTCAATGGTAAACATGTAAGGTTCTGTTGACCGACAATATTTATCACGGTAGAGAACAATTCTAACTTGTAATGTGATTTTTTATCAAAGGTTAATCTCCACATTTAAACAACAATCAAAACCACGTTAAACTAATGAGTCTGATAAGGTCCTTGTCAGCACTGTTTATTGGTAACTACCAATAGTCCAAATGTATACCGTCAAACACGCATCAAAAGGAAAACTCTTCCGACAAAAGGAACTTTAACCGAAGTTTTATTTCATTTAAATAGGACAGGAGATTCGTGGAACAAAACATTATTGATGTGTTCCAGGTATAAACCAAACATGTTTAGAAGGAAAAGTTAAATCAGGATATTAACTAGGACGTAGATGCAACTAAAAGGAATTGAATATTCAACCCCCAAAAATATCAAAACTAAATAAAATACACACATTTGTCGCAGCTGCGTACACTCCAGACACATTTGTCGCAGCTGCGTACACTCTACCCGCTATGTCGTAACTGTGTACACTCTAGACACATTTGTCGCAGCTGCGTACACTCTACACGCTATGTCGTAACTGTGTACACTCTAGACACATTTGTCGTAGCTGTGTACACTCTACACGCTATGTCGTAACTGTGTACACTCTAGACACGTTTGTCGCAGCTGCGTACACTCTACACGCTATGTCGTAACTGTGTACACTCTAGACACATTTGTCGTAGCTGTGTACACTCTAGACACATTTGTCGTAGCCGTGTACACTCTAGACACATTTGTCGTAGCTGTGTACACTCTAGACACATTTGTCGTGGCTGTGTACACTCTAGACACATTTGTCGTATTATGTACACACTAGAAACGTTTGTCGTAGCTGTGTACACACTAGACACATTTGTCGTAGCTGTGTACACACTAGCCACGTTTGTTGTAGCTGTGTACACTCTAGACACGTTTGTCGTAGCTGTGTACACTCTAGACACGTTTGTCGTAGCTGTGTACACTCTAGATACGTTTGTCGTATCTGTGTACACACTAGACACGTTTGTTGTGACCGTGTACACTCTAGACACGTTTGTCGTAGCCGTGTACACTCTAGACACATTTGACGTGGCTGTGTACACTCTAGACACGTTTGTCGTGGCCGTGTACACTCTAGACACGTTTGTCGTATGTCTGTACACACTAGACACGTTTGTCGTAGTTATGTACACTCTAGTCACATTTGTCGTATCTCTGTACACACTATATACGTTTGTCGTGGCCATGTACACTCTAGACACGTTTGTCGCAGCTGTGTACACTCTAGACACATTTGTCGTAGCCGTGTACACTCTAGACACATTTGTCGTAGCCGTGTACACTCTAGACACGTTTGTCGTAGCCGTGTACACTCTAGACACATTTGTCGTGGCTGTTTACACTCTAGACACGTTTGTCGTAGTTATGTACACTCTAGACACGTTTGTCGCAGCTGCGTACACTCTACACGCTATGTCGTAACTGTGTACACTCTAGACACATTTGTCGTAGCTGTGTACACTCTAGAAACATTTGTCGTAGCTGTGTACGCTCTAGACACATTTGTCGCAGCTGTGTACACTCTAGACACATTTGTCGTAGCCGTGTACACTCTAGACACATTTGTCGTAGCTGTGTACACTCTAGACACATTTGTCGTATTTGTGTACACTCTAGACACATTTGTCGTGGCTGTGTACACTCTAGACACATTTGTCGTATTATGTACACACTAGAAACGTTTGTCGTAGCTGTGTACACACTAGACACATTTGTCGTAGTTGTGTACACACTAGACACATTTGTTGTAGCTGTGTACATACTAGACACGTTTGTCGTAGCTGTGTACACTCTAGACACGTTTGTCGTGGCTGTGTACACTCTAGACACATTTGTCGTAGCTATGTACACTCTAGACACGTTTGTCGTAGCTGTGTACATTCTAGACACGTTTTTCGTGGCTGTGTACACTCTAGACACATTTGTCGTAGCTATGTACACTCTAGACACGTTTGTCGTAGCTGTGTACATTCTAGACACGTTTTTCGTGGCTGTGTACACTCTAGACACATTTGTCGTAGCTATGTACACTCTAGACACGTTTGTCGTAGCTGTGTACACTCTAGACACGTTTGTCGTAGTTATGTACACTCTAGATACGTTTGTCGTATCTCTGTACACTCTAGACACGTTTGTCGTATCTCTGTACACTCTAGACACGTTTGTCGTAGCTGTGTACACTCTAGACACGTTTGTCGTAGCTGTGTACACTCTAGACACGTTTGTCGCAGCTGTGTACACTCTAGATACGTTTGTCGTTGCTGTGTACACACTAGACACATTTGTCGGGGCCGTGTACACTTTAAACACATTTGTCGTAGCTGTGTACACTCTAGACACGTTTGTCGTAGTTGTGTACACTCTAGACACGTTTGTCGTAGCTGTGTACACACTAGACACGTTTGTCGTATCTCTGTACACTCTAGACACGTTTGTCGTAGTTGTGTACATTCTAGACACGTTTGTCGCAGCTGTGTACACTCTAGATACCTTTGTCGTATCTGTGTACACTCTAGACACGTTTGTTGTGACCGTGTACACTCTAGACACGTTTGTCGTAGCTGTGTACACTCTAGACACATTTGTCGTAGTTATGTACACTCTAGATACGTTTGTCGTAGTTATGTTAACTCTAGACACGTTTGTCGTAGCTGTGTACACTCTAGACACGTTTGTCGTAGCTGTGTACACTCTAGACACATTTGTCGTAGTTATGTACACTCTAGATACGTTTGTCGTAGTTATGTTAACTCTAGACACGTTTGTCGTAGCTGTGTACACTCTAGACACGTTTGTCGTAGTTATGAACATTCTAGACACATTTGTCGTAGTTATGTAAACTCTAGACACGTTTGTCGTAGCTGTGTACACTCTAGACACATTTGTCGTAGTTATGTACACTCTAGATACGTTTGTCGTAGTTATGTAAACTCTAGACACGTTTCTGGTAGCTGTGTACACACTAGACACGTTTGTCGTAGCTGTGTACACTCTAGACACGTTTGTCGTATCTCTGTACACTCTAGACACGTTTGTCGTAGTTGTGTACATTCTAGACACGTTTGTCGTAGTTATGTACACTCTAGACACGTTTTTCGCAGCTGTGTACACTCTAGACACGTTTGTCGTAGCTGTGTACACACTAGACACGTTTGTCGTAGCTGTGTACACTCTAGACACGTTTGCCGTATCTCTGTACACACTAGACACGTCTGTCGTAGCTCTTTCTGTTGATGAGGAAGAGGAGAGGATCCTCATTCAAAATGACCGAGGCATCGTAAATGTTACTAAAAAGAATTCGACAGTATCAACCTCGATTGTGCATCATAGCATCAGTGCCCATCTTGAGACATTAACACAGCTTACGGTTTTCATCAAAGTAAATGGAATGTATTCAAAATATTTTCCAGTCTAGTAGATAAGTATAAGACGGGGCCTAAAGTCTGATAGTAGCTGCCATGAATAACCCACTATATACAGAAGCTAAACACGTATCACCACTACAGTTTTAAAGTGTCTATACCAAGGCCCGCTTTCTCTCCGGAGTTCTTTAAACAAAATACTCAACAGTTTTTTTCATTGATGCACAGTATACCTCTCCTAAAACATTTCACAATGGCCTTCTGACTTTGAACGAATATTTTAGAGAACTTACAAAGAGCAAATATTGATGTACCTCTCCAAAACTTTCATAATGTAGATTTATAAGAGCTGTACGTTACCAGACATATGCAGGATGTACAGAATGCCGTTATCATGATTTTTTCCTATTTAGTAATGGTATTCCGATTCGGTTTATTGATAATTCTATGTTAGGAAAATGTACCTAACGATATGTATTTAACTTGTAAAATATAAGGGCTGCAATAGCTCAGTCGGTATAACGCTGGTCCACGTAACCTTAAGTTCTCTGCCCGTCGCGGTTTGTACTTCTCTGAAAAGATTATCACAATGGTTTGACTGTGTTCTTGAGACATTACATTTATTGCAGTGTATGACATGATTAGGGCCTCCAGCATGATATTCAGTGAAGTGTTCACCAGCTACTACAATGAGTATATATATAACTGTAATGAAACAGTCAGACCTGGGATATATATCTGTAATGTAACAGTCAGACCTAGGATATATAACTGTAATGTAACAGTCAGACCTGTGATATATAACTGTAATGTAACAGTCAGACCTAGGATATATAACTGTAATGTAACAGTCAGACCTAGGATATATAACTGTAATGTAACAGTCAGACCTAGGATATATAACTGTAATGTAACAGTCAGACCTAGGATATATAACTGTAATGTAACAGTCAGACCTGTGATATATAACTGTAATGTAACAGTCAGACCTGTGATATATAGCTGTAATGTAACAGTCAGACCTGTGATATATAACTGTAATGTAACAGTCAGACCTGTGATATATAACTGTAATGTAACAGTCAGACCTGTGATATATAACTGTAATGTAACAGTCAGACCTGTGATATATAACTGTAATGTAACAGTCAGACCTGTGATATATAACTGTAATGTAACAGTCAGACCTGTGATATATAACTGTAATGTAACAGTCAGACCTGTGATATATAACTGTAATGTAACAGTCAGACCTGTGATATATAACTGTAATGTAACAGTCAGACCTGTGATATATAGCTGTAATGTAACAGTCAGACCTAGGATATATAACTGTAACGTAACAGTCAGACCTAGGATATATAACTGTAATGTAACAGTCAGACCTGTGATATATAACTGTAATGTAACAGTCAGACCTGTGATATATAACTGTAATGTAACAGTCAGACCTAGGATATATAACTGTAATGTAACAGTCAGACCTGTGATATATAACTGTAATGTATATATATACTGTAATGTAACAGTCAGACCTGTGATATATAACTGTAATGTAACAGTCAGACCTGTGATATATAACTGTAATGTAACAGTCAGACCTAGGATATATAACTGTAATGTAACAGTCAGACCTAGTGATATATAACTGTATATAGACCTGTGATATATAACTGTAATGTAACAGTCAGACCTGTGATATATAACTGTAATGTAATGTAACAGTCAGACCTGTGATATATAACTGTAATGTAACAGTCAGACCTGTGATATATAACTGTAATGTAACAGTCAGACCTGTGATATATAACTGTAATGTAACAGTCAGACCTGTGATATATAACTGTAATGTAACAGTCAGACCTGTGATATATAACTGTAATGTAACAGTCAGACCTGTGATATATAACTGTAATGTAACAGTCAGACCTAGGATATATAACTGTAATGTAACAGTCAGACCTATATATAACTGTAATGTAACAGTCAGACCTGGGATACATACCTGTACTGTACCAGTCAGACCTGTTATATATAACTGTAATGTAACAGTCAGACCTAGGATATATAACTGTAATGTAACAGTCAGACCTAGGATATATAACTGTAATGTAACAGTCAGACCTGTGATATATAACTGTAATGTAACAGTCAGACCTAGGATATATAACTGTAATGTAACATAACATATATAACTGTCAGTCAGACCTGTGATATATAACTGTAATGTAACAGTCAGACCTAGGATATATAACTGTAATGTAACAGTCAGACCTGTGGTATATAACTGTAATGTAACAGTCAGACCTAGGATATATAACTGTAATGTAACAGTCAGACCTGTGATATATAACTGTAATGTAACAGTCAGACCTGTGATATATAACTGTAATGTAACAGTCAGACCTAATAACAATGTAACAGTCAGACCTAGGATATATAACTGTAATGTAACAGTCAGACCTGTGATATATAACTGTAATGTAACAGTCAGACCTGTGATATATAACTGTAATGTAACAGTCAGACCTGTGATATATAACTGTAATGTAACAGTCAGACCTGTGATATATAACTGTAATGTAACAGTCAGACCTAGGATATATAACTGTAATGTAACAGTCAGACCTGTGATATATAACTGTAATGTAACAGTCAGACCTGTGATATATAACTGTAATGTAACAGTCAGACCTGTGATATATAACTGTAATGTAACAGTCAGACCTGTGATATATAACTGTAATGTAACAGTCAGACCTGTGATATATAACTGTAATGTAATGTAACAGTCAGACCTGTGATATATAACTGTAATGTAACAGTCAGACCTGTGATATATAACTGTAATGTAACAGTCAGACCTAGGATATATAACTGTAATGTAACAGTCAGACCTGTGATATATAACTGTAATGTAACAGTCAGACCTAGGATATATAACTGTAATGTAACAGTCAGACCTAGGATATATAACTATATCAGACCTGTGATATATAACTGTAATGTAACAGTCAGACCTGTGATATATAACTGTAATGTAACAGTCAGACCTGTGATATATAACTGTAATGTAACAGTCAGACCTGTGATATATAACTGTAATGTAACAGTCAGACCTAGGATATATAACTGTAATGTAACAGTCAGACCTAGGATATATAACTGTAATGTAACAGTCAGACCTGTGATATATAACTGTAATGTAACAGTCAGACCTGTGATATATAACTGTAATGTAACAGTCAGACCTGTAATGTAACAGTCATATATATAACTGTAATGTAACAGTCAGACCTGATATATAACTGTAATGTATATATATAACTGTAATGTAACAGTCAGACCTAGGATATATAACTGTAATGTAACAGTAACAGTCACCTGTGATATATAACTGTAATGTAACAGTCAGACAGACCTAGGATATATAACTGTAATGTAACAGTCAGACCTGTGATATATAACTGTAATGTAACAGTCAGACCTGTGATATATAACTGTAATGTAACAGTCAGACCTAGGATATATAACTGTAATGTAACAGTCAGACCTGTGATATATAACTGTAATGTAACATATATAACTGTAATGTAACAGTCAGACCTGTGATATATAACTGTAATGTAACAGTCAGACCTGTGATATATAACTGTAATGTAACAGTCAGACCTGTGATATATAACTGTAATGTAACAGTCAGACCTGGGATATATAACTGTAATGTAACAGTATAATATATAACTGTAATGTAACAGTCAGACCTAGGATATATAACTGTATATATAATATATAACTGTAATGTAACAGTCAGACCTGTGATATATAACTGTAATGTAATAGTGTAATGTAACAGTCAGACCTGTGATATATAACTGTAATGTAACAGTCAGACCTAGGATATATAACTGTAATGTAACAGTCAGACCTGTGATATATAACTGTAATGTAACAGTCAGATATATAACTGTAATGTAACAGTCAGACCTAGGATATATAACTGTAATGTAACAGTCAGACCTGTGATATATAACTGTAATGTAACAGTCAGACCTGTGATATATAACAGTAATGTAACAGTCAGACCTGTGATATATAACAGTAATGTAACAGTCAGACCTGTGATATATAACTGTAATGTAACAGTCAGACCTGTGATATATAACTGTAATGTAACAGTCAGACCTGTGATATATAACTGTAATGTAACAGTCAGACCTGTATATAACTGTATATATAACATATAACTGTAATGTAACAGTCAGACCTGTGATATATAACTGTAATGTAACAGTCAGACCTGTGATATATAACTGTAATGTAACAGTCAGACCTAGGATATATAACTGTAATGTAACAGTCAGACCTGTGATATATAGCTGTAATGTAACAGTCAGACCTGTGATATATAGCTGTAATGTAACAGTCAGACCTGTGATATACAACTGTAATGTAACAGTCAGACCTGTGATATATAACTGTAATGTAACAGTCAGACCTAGGATATATAACTGTAATGTAACAGTCAGACCTAGGATATATAACTGTAATGTAACAGTCAGACCTGTGATATATAACTGTAATGTAACAGTCAGACCTGTGATATATAACTGTAATGTAACAGTCAGACCTAGGATATATAACTGTAATGTAACAGTCAGACCTAGGATATATAACTGTAATGTAACAGTCAGACCTGTGATATATAACTGTAGTGTAACAGTCAGACCTAGGATATATAACTGTAATGTAACAGTCAGACCTAGGATATATAACTGTAATGTAACAGTCAGACCTGTGATATATAGTGTTATTTTTTCAGTCCTGTGATATATAACTGTATTGTAACAGTCAGACCTGTGATATATAACTGTAATGTAACAGTCAGACCTGTGATATATAACTGTAATGTAACAGTCAGACCTGTGATATATAACTGTAATGTAACAGTCAGACCTGTGATATATAACTGTAATGTAACAGTCAGACCTAGGATATATAACTGTAATGTAACAGTCAGACCTGTGATATATAACTGTAATGTAACAGTCAGACCTAGGATATATAACTGTAATGTAACAGTCAGACCTGTGATATATAACTGTAATGTAACAGTCAGACCTGTGATATATAACTGTAATGTAACAGTCAGACCTGTGATATATAACTGTAATGTAACAGTCAGACCTGTGATATATAACTGTAATGTAACAGTCAGACCTGTGATATATAACTGTAATGTAACAGTCAGACCTGTAATGTAACAGTCAGACCTGTGATATATAACTGTAATGTAACAGTCAGACCTGTGATATATAACTGTAATGTAACAGTCAGACCTATGATATATAACTGTAATGTAACAGTCAGACCTGTGATATATAACTGTAATGTAACAGTCAGACCTGTGATATATAACTGTAATGTAACAGTCAGACCTGTGATATATAACTGTAATGTAACAGTCAGACCTGTGATATATAACTGTAATGTAACAGTCAGACCTGTGATATATAACTGTAATGTAACAGTCAGACCTGTGATATATAACTGTAATGTAACAGTCAGACCTCAAGGATATAACTGTATATAGACCTATATAACTGTAATGTAACAGTCATATATATATACTGTAATGTAACAGTCAGACCTGTGATATATAACTGTAATGTAACAGTCAGACCTGTGATATATAACTGTAGTGTAACAGTCAGACCTGTGATATATAACTGTAATGTAACAGTCAGACCTGTGATATATAACTGTAATGTAACAGTAAGACCTGTGATATATAACTGTAATGAAACAGTCAGACCTAGGCTATATAACTGTAATGTAACAGGCAGACCTGTGATATATAACTGTAATGTAACATATATAACTGTCAGACCTGTGATATATAACTGTAATGTAACAGTCAGACCTGTGATATATAACTGTAATGTAACAGTCAGACCTGTGATATATAACTGTAATGATATATAACTGTAATGTAACAGTCAGACCTGTGATACATAACTGTAATGTAACAGTTAGACCTGTGATATATAACTGTAATGTAACAGTCAGACCTGTGATATATAGCTGTAATGTAACAGTCAGACCTGTGATATATAACTGTAATGTATATATATATAACTGTAATGTAACAGTCAGACCTGTGATATATAACTGTAATGTAACAGTCAGACCTGTGATATATAACTGTAATGTAACAGTCAGACCTAGGATATATAACTGTAATGTAACAGTCAGACCTGTGATATATAACTGTAATGTAACAGTCAGACCTGTGATATATAACTGTAATGTAACAGTCAGACCTGTGATATATAACTGTAATGTAACAGTCAGACCTAGGATATATAACTGTAATGTAACAGTCAGACCTGTGATATATAACTGTAATGTAACAGTCACCTGTGATATATAACTGTAATGTAACAGTCAGACCTGTGATATATAACTGTAATGTAACAGTCAGACCTGTGATATATAACTGTAATGTAACAGTCAGACCTGTGATATATAACTGTAATGTAACAGTCAGACCTGTGATATATAACTGTAATGTAACAGTCAGACCTGTGATATATAACTGTAATGTAACAGTCAGACCTAGGATATATAACGGTAATGTAACAGTCAGACCTAGGATATATAACTGTAATGTAACAGTCAGACCTGTGATATATAACTGTAATGAAACAGTCAGACCTGTGATATATAACAGTAATGTAACAGTCAGACCTAGGATATATAACTGTAATGTAACAGTCAGACCTAGGATATATAACTGTAATGTAACAGTCAGACAAACAAGGGATAAGTGAAGTAAAATGTTTATTGAGTGTTACTGATGGCAAAAATAATTTGATATCTTATTTTATTACAAACTTTATTTATTTTTGCTTTGTCATCTTTATATATTTTTCTCATTATTTATGATTCCAGTTAAATTAGTTTGTCTTGAAAAAAATTAACTGCAAAAACGATTATTTATTTATTTTTCAATTAGAAAAAGATTATGAAGTAATAAAGCAGTCACAGACATCTGCGAATTATTTCATTATTATAACACACGGAAACAATAGGCATATTGGTCATCTGATCAAAATACACTGAAAATATAGGTACCCTTCAAAATACACTGAAAATATAGGTACCCTTCAAAATACACTGAAAATATAGGTACCCTTCAAAATACTTCACATGAAATATATATATATATACATATACTTGAATAAGTGAATATATATCATCATTCCGGTAATATTGGGGGAATGATTGTCCTCTCAATTCCCCTCTTTGGTTGAAATCTGTTCCGGCTTATGAAAGAAGAATTTTTAAGCCTAATCTCCCAATTTCCCCTGAGGGGACATGTCCCTTCTTTAGTGCCCATAGGTCACAATGCATTCAGATATATGAATTATGATGACCCTCCCCCAAAGATGTTTCGGGGCAAAGTTGGGTCAAATCTGTATTGACGTGTCAGAGAAGAGGTATTTTAAAGGCTAATTCTCTGAGTAATATTACATGATTGGTCTCGCCCCTTTGCCCCTCAGGGTCGATATAACTTCTGGTGTATAAATCATATATTGGAATGATATATCAGGCAAATTCAGTTTAGATTTGTTCAGTAATATTGGAGGAGAAAAAACTCCCCTAATATATCTAGTCCTTGGACTCCTTAGGATTGAATACCTTCAGGTAAGATGTTTCAATCCAAAGGCTAAAAACTGTTTAGGCATTTGGGAGAAGAATTTCACAAATATCCACTAATAGGCATCACCACTTAGCCACGAGGCTCTCGATACCTTCACCTATATAAATCACCGTTTATCAGAGAGATAAGTAAAGGTGATGATGTCATATGAGTGGTCGGTGGCATAGTGGTAACGCATTCGCCTTTCATTAAGGCCTCCAGGGTTTGATCCCATCTGCCACATTTCCCAGGGTACACTGGTTTCCTTCCACAGAAAATCCCATGGTGTACTTTATTCTAGGACAACCAGAGTGATTATTAAAGTTGTTGAAAAAAAAATTGATATAGATCAGATACAAAAAGATTTCAACTGAACATCTACAAACATACAGAATCCTGTAATTAACATCTACAAACATACAGAATCCTGTAATTAACATTTATAGACACACAACATTCTATAATTAACATTTATAGACACACAACATTCTATAATTAACATTTATAGACACACAACATCCTGTAATTAACATTTATAGACACACAGCATTCTATAATTAACATTTATAGACACACAACATCCTATAATTAACATTTATAGACACACAACATTCTATAATTAACATTTATAGACACACAACATCCTATAATTAACATTTATAGACACACAACATCCTGTAATTAACATTTATAGACACACAACATCCTATAATTAACATTTATAGACACACAACATTCTATAATTAACATTTATAGACACACAACATCCTGTAATTAACATTTATAGACACACAGCATTCTATAATTAACATTTATAGACACACAACATCCTATAATTAACATTTATAGACACACAACATCCTATAATTAACATTTAAAGACACAACATCCTGTAATTAACATTTATAGACATACAACATCCTATAATTAACATTTATAGACACACAACATCCTATAAATATCATTTATAGACACACAACATCCTATAATTAACATTTATAGACACACAACATCATATAATTAACATTTATAGACACACAACATCCTGTAATTAACATTTATAGACACACAACATCCTGTAATTAACATTTATAGACACACAACATCCTATAATTAACATTTATAGACACACAACATTCTACAATTAATATTTTTGAATTAGGATTTTCATATATCGTCCTACAAATGAAGAAATGTATTCCACTGTCTTTGTTGAAAGATCGTCTGTCGTCATGACCTCGTCTGATCGTTACAGACAGATCTTCACCACAAGAACCATGAGTGACACTAGGCTACCCATAGTCACGTGAGATATCCCTCCGCTCGTCTGTCTTCATGACCTCGTCTGATCGTTACAGACAGATCTTCACCACAAGAACCATGAGTGACACTAGGCTACCCATAGTCACGTGAGATATCCCTCCGCTCGTCTGTCTTCATGACCTCGTCTGATCGTTACAGACAGATCTTCACCACAAGAACCATGAGTGACACTAGGCTACCCGTAGTCACGTGAGATATCCCTCCGCTCGTCTGTCGTCATGACCTCGTCTGATCGTTACAGACAGATCTTCACCACAAGAACCATGAGTGACACTAGGCTACCCGTAGTCACGTGAGATATCCCTCCGCTCGTCTGTCTTCATGACCTCGTCTGATCGTTACAGACAGATCTTCACCACAAGAACCATGAGTGACACTAGGCTACCCGTAGTCACGTGAGATATCCCTCCGCTCGTCTGTCGTCATGACCTCGTCTGATCGTTACAGACAGATCTTCACCACAAGAACCATGAGTGACACTAGGCTACCCGTAGTCACGTGAGATATCCCTCCGCTCGTCTGCCGTCATGACCTCGTCTGATCGTTACAGACAGATCTTCACCACAAGAACCATGAGTGACACTAGGCTACCCGTAGTCACGTGAGATATCCCTCCGCTCGTCTGTCGTCATGACTCCGTCTGATCGTTACAGACAGATCTTCACCAGAAGAACCATGAGTGACACTAGGCCATTCGTTGTCACGTGAGATATCCCTCCGCTCGTTGGCGTGCTATTTGGTTGGTCCCTCTCCATCACTAGAAATGATAAAAATAAACAAAAATTCACGAGAGGAAAAGCAAAATCCATAATGTCACCTACAATACACTGGCAGCTTAATATAGACATTCTGTTCAATACTGCACACATCAAAGCAGAGCCAGCAGGAAATTCACCTTGCAGTACAATTGCTGGACACTTTTCATTGAAGAAATCAATCATATGGATTGATAGCGGTGAATTAACAACATTTCACAAGTTGAAATCAACCTCGTCTGAAAGGCTCAGTAATTTGTTGGTGAAACAAAACGACGTTCAAATAAATAATATCAATGGATATATATTGCATTATTACAATATTACCACAAAACACAAGGAAAAAAACTAATCGACTATTTTGTAGTTCAGCATACCAGATATATATCTTTTTTTTCTAAATTTTGAGCAAATGTTATGTTATATCATATAGTTCGCTTCGTCTCGATGTATAAGTGTGGTATATTTACACAAAATGCAGAAAACAATTAATTGGGAAACATGGCGAGTATAATGTGTTTTATTAGAAAATGTAATTCTCTCCCTTTGCTGACGTGGTCAGCACAGCAAACGTTTAATTCTGTATAGATCTTATAAAAGTGGTGGAAAAGACGAAAACTGTATTACTGACCTGTTTGTACACTCAGTACCTACATACCTAGGTAACTATACAAGTGGTGGACGAAAACTGTATTACTGACCTGTTTGTACATTCAGTACCTACATACCTAGGTAACTATACAAGTGGTTGACGAAAACTGTATTACTGACCTGTTTGTACACTCAGTACCTACATACCTAGGTAACTATACAAGTGATGGACGACAACTGTATTACTGACCTGTTTGTACACTCAGTACCTACATACCTATGTAACTATACAAGTGGTGGACGACAACTGTATTACTGACCTGTTTGTACACTCAGTACCTACATACCTAGGTAACTATACAAGTGGTGGACGACAACTGTATTACTGACCTGTTTGTACAGTCAGTACCTACATACCTAGGTAACTATACAAGTGGTGGACGAAAACTGTATTACTGACCTGTTTGTACAGTCAGTACCTACATACCTAGGTAACTATACAAGTGGTGGACGAAAACTGTATTACTGACCTGTTTGTACACTCAGTACCTACATACCTATGTAACTATACAAGCGTCGCTGATAATTTCAGGGGTGATTTATCGTTCGTATCGTCCATCGATATCGTACAGACATTATAAGTTTTTATCTATTAAGTTTGGCCATCCCTGCCATTGACATGCCAGATAACAGGTCCTTCTAGATATCAATTCTCTGCTGGTGCTTTTCTCTTGCGTCTTGACAATAAAGGTTTCGTTTGTTAAGTCTGTATTAACAATTTTGAAATGAAAAGAAATTCACACTTCAATTAACACTTGCTCATTTACATGCCCGGGAGATGCTTCGTTGAACCTAGACGTTTCGTCACAATTTGTGTACATAAATAATAATTTGTTCGTAAAAATAACGATAATAAAAATAATGATAAAGCGAAACTTGCAATCATGATATTTGTTAAAACTGTCATTAGGTGTAACAATAGTTTGTCTCCAATGAGGGAGATCAATTATTATCCTACGGAACTCGGTCTTCATTATTGCAGATAAATGATCACAGAGACAGCCAAGTAATAATTTCATATTTTCATCAGTCGAGTTCAATCTCAACTTGGAACAAGCCGATCTAACATTTAAGCATCACTGGATTGAGTCAAGCAACGTTCAGGCAGCTATAACAGTTCTTTCTAGGTTGGCAGCCAGAAGGACCCAGAAACAGGGTTATTTGGTCAGTCGTCAGGATAAAAAAACAGGGTTATTTGTTCAGCCCTCAGGGTCCAAAAAAAGGGTTATTTGGTCAGCCGTCAGGGTCCAAAAAAGGGGTTATTTGGTCAACCGTCAGGGTTCAAAAAAGGGTTATTTGGTCAGCCGTCAGGGTCCAGAAACAGGGTTATTTGGTCAGCCGTCAGGGTCCAAAAAAGGGTTATTTGGTCAGCCGTCAGGGTCCAGAAACAGGGTTATTTCGTCAGCTGTCAGGGTCCAGAAACAGCGTTATTTGGTCAGCCGTCAGGGTCCAAAAAACAGGGTTATTTGGTCAGCCGTCAGGGTCCAAAAAAGGGTTATTTGGTCAGCCGTCAGGGTCCAGAAACAGGGTTCTTTCGTCAGCTGTCAGGGTCCAGAAACAGGGTTATTTGGTCAGCCGTCAGGGTCCAAAAAACAGGGTTATTTCGTCAGCCGTCAGGGTCCAGAAACAGGGTTTTTTGGTCAGCCGTCAGGGTCCAGAAACAGGGTTATTTCGTCCGCCGTCAGGGTCCAAAAAAAGGGTTATTTCGTCAGCCGTCACGGTCCAGAAACAGGGTTATTTCGTCAGCCGTCAGGGTCCAAAAAAGGGTTATTTGGTCAGCCGTCAGGGTCCAAAAAAAGGGTTATTTCGTCAGCCGTCAGGGTCCAGAAACAGGGTTTTTTGGTCAGCCGTCAGGGTCCAAAAAAGGGTTATTTTGTAAGCCGTCAGGGTGCAAAAAAGGGTTATTTGGTTAGCTGTCAGGGTCCAGAAACAGGGTTATTTGAGTAGCCATCAGCAATAGGGTTATTTTTAGCAGATTCTTTTGGTTAGGCATCTGATTTCTGAAACTGCCCTTTTTCCACGAAATATAGACAGCAAACTAAGCTCGCGGAATAAAGTACGGCCAAATATGATACCACTACCCTTTCATGGTATCGTATACATAGAATACTGACATTACCATTTGTACGAGTGTTTCCATATTAAACTCTTATAAAGCCATGTGTTTCACTTCTAAATCTTATTGGACCTATGGCTTTATAGACTTGAAAACCTCTATTTGATCAGATATTGATTAAATTGATGACGTCACACTAGCATATTAAAATGGCCTTCATAAATCAATTAAGTGACCTTCGGCTGGGACCATCAACTGGGTGATGTTTGTTTAGTTTGACAGTAAACACATTAATAAGACCAGCACGAGAAGATATACAGGATTAAACTGTGTAACGTCAGTTGACTACAGGAAATGTCAAGGATGGCGACTTATTGACATTTTCCATCAATTTTGAAGTTCTATAGAAATGATGTGTACCATTCAATGAGAGAACACCAATCGCTTTCTCTGAAGTGTCCTTGTACAGATGTATATGTTTTATCGTAATAAAGAGCTATTTGTATGGTATTGATCAGTACCACTATACAATAGTCAGAGTTACTCCGATAAAAGGCCCTTAAGGAAGCATTGATAAGGCACATTTATCCTAGGAATAGCATATCATTAAATTTTATAATGAAAAATGATAATCAAATCAAATCAGTTGTTTGTATCAAGAAACCAAGCATAAAAGGACCATCAAAGACACGATATCTGTTGTCAGTATCAAATAGAGGCAACGCTAGTCCGGACATAGAAATGTAATGAACAGTTCAAATAAAAAGTCAATATATTCTGTGCTGATATTTACTTAAATCAAACAACCCGATACTAAATACATAGATAGGAAATGTATGTCCCCTAACATGATACATGGTACAGCTTTGTCCCCTAACATGATACATGGTAAAGCTTTGTCCCCTAACATGACAGTTGGTACAGCTGTGTCCCCTAACATAATACACGGCACAGCTTTGTCCCCTAACACGACACATGGTACAGCTGTGTCCCCTAACATGATACATGGTAAAGCTTTGTCTTCTAACATGACAGTTGGTACAGCTGTTTCCCCTAATATAACACACGGCACAGCTTTGTCCCCTAACACGACACATGGTACAGCTGTGTCCCCTAACATGATACACGGTACATCTGTCCCCTAACACAACACATGGAACAGCTGTGTCCTCTAACATGATACACGGTACAGCTATGTCCCCTAACACAACACATGGTACAGCCATGTCCCCTAAAATGATACACGGTACATCTGACCCCTAACATGACACATGGTACAGCCATGTCCCCTAACATGATACACGGTACATCTGACCCCTAACATGACACATGGTACAGCCATGTCCCCTAACATGATACACGGTACATCTGACCCCTAACATGACACATGGTACAGCCATGTCCCCTAACATGATACACGGTACATCTGACCCCTAACATGACACATGGTACAGCCATGTCCCCTAACATGATACACGGTACATCTGACCCTTAACATGACACATGGTACAGCCATGTCCCCTAAAATGATACACGGTACATCTGACCCCTAACATGACACATGGTACAGCCATGTCCCCTAACATGATACACGGTACATCTGACCCCTAACATGATACACGGTACATCTGACCCCTAACATGACACATGGTACAGCCATGTCCCCTAACATGATACACGGTACATCTGACCCCTAACATGACACATGGTACAGCCATGTCCCCTAACATGATACACGGTACATCTGACCCCTAACATGACACATGGTACAGCCATGTCCCCTAACATGATACACGGTACATCTGACCCCTAACATGACACATGGTACAGCCATGTCCCCTAACATGATACTATACGAACTATTCACTCTAAATATTGACCAAATATTCAATATGATGAAGATACTTTCCATCCGGATAGGAAACTGGAATATACTATAGAGAAGATATTACAGCATGGTGACATCAGCACAGACTAGGTAGTGTCTTGATATAAATAATGTTTTAAATTCGTTCGGCACATCTCATTACTGAAAACGATAATCCAGCATTTATCCAAGTAACGTCTACTCCAGATTTACATTACAAGGCCAAGTGATTGCACCTACTTTAAGTACCTTACATTAATTACACAAACGCCCGTAGCACTTGTTGGTACTGCTAATGTATTTTGCTATCATGCTGTCTGTCCTTGCCATTAGAGGGTTGATGTACGTCCTAATGAGAGTCTGAATATAACATTATGTTAAACAGGAGATGTGATATTTCATACAAAATGTCGTTATGATGTCACGTGACTAAAGGAATGTGTAATGATGCGTCGACACCAAGGAAACCAGAGTGATATGATACATAGGCAGTGCAGAGGAATTTCATATGTTGATTATAACATTAAAACGAAATAAGATTATTTCGTATAAATTTATCGACTGATATATCTTATGTACATACTCAGATATGGTCCGGACATAATTGTCAGGTATGAAACAGATCTACCGGGATAAAGATAGTCCGGGGATTTACGAATTGGTGTAATTCTAATTTACATAGTACTCTATATGAAATGGTGTAATATTTAGTGTACTCTATATGAAATGGTGTAATATTAAGTGTACTCTATATGAAATGGTGTAATGTTTAGTTTACTCTGTTTGAAATGGTGTTATGTTTAGTGAACTCTATATGAAATGGTGAAATGTTTAGTGTACTCTATATGAAATGGTGTAATGTTTAGTGTACTCAATATGAAATGGTGAAATGTTTAGTGTACTCTATATGAAATGGTGTTATGTTTAGTGTACTCTATATGAAATGGTGTTATGTTTAGTGTACTCTATATGAAATGGTGTTATGTTTAGTGTACTCTATATGAAATGGTGTAATGTTTAGTGTACTCTATATGAAATGGTGTAATGTTTAGTGTACTCTATATGAAATGGTGTAATGTTTAGTGTACTCTATATGAAATGGTGTAATATTTAGTGTACTCTATATGAAATGGTGTTATGTTTAGTGTACTCTATATGAAATGGTGTTATGTTTAGTGTACTCTATATGAAATGGTGAAATGTTTAGTGTACTCTATATGAAATGGTGTAATGTTTAGTGTACTCAATATGAAATGGTGTTATGTTTAGTGTACTCTATATAAAATGGTGTAATGTTTAGTGTACTCAATATGAAATGGTGAAATGTTTAGTGTACTCTATATGAAATGGTGTAATATTTAGTGTACTCTATATGAAATGGTGTTATGTTTAGTGTACATATTTAAAACATTAAACCTACGTGTATCTGTTTGTCTTTCCAAGTTAGTAGTTTTTGAAATTTTGGTCCCTATACACAAAAAAGTATGTTACACTAGAAAACAGCTAGGATGATTAATAATCAATTAAATGCAATGTATGAGAGATCCTTGAACTTGAAGAAGACGATGACTATATAATGACATTTAAACCTCATTTCATTCAAGACTCCCACAAAGTCTAATAGCCGTTCATATCATGCTCAATACCTAGAAACCCCATTTTACTAAACAATTATATTCTATAATAACGGTATGGAGTTAATTGTGCCAGTCAACGCTGTTTTCTAGTGGATTTTGTGGTGCCATGATTTCAATATTTTAAATGTTGGCGAAATTATTGCCCATCAATAGAAAAAAACAAAAAAATATCGAGACTAGACATGATCAAATGACAACACTATATCATCCTATTTACTTGGAATCACTGATATCGATCTCTCAGCTGTGAGAATGAAAAGGACATGATATAAATGTACAAACGACTCAATAGGAACACACTGTACATTGTAACTGGGTAGATGGACATTAAACATTCCACTTTAAATGACGAGGTTTTAACTTAGATTGATATGTTATCTGATGACTACACAACAAGATAAAGAAGTACACTCACAGAAACTTTGTTTAGGAGTAAATAATAACGGGTTTCTGACGGGGGATACTGTTTGATATGTTCTTTGTGTTTGTTTTTTTATGGTTGCAAGGGAGGTACACGGGAAAACAAATTTAGATTCAGTTTCACATGCGAGTCATTTGTCTCGATGTCACAGGTTGTAATCATTTCAAGTTTTCATTTAGTCCCAAAGGTTTCCCTTCAGGCTTGACACGTTTCAATGAATTCAAACAGTGACACGGTTCAGAACAAACACATGTACTTAATTTTAAAAAAATAAAGTAAAGTTTTAAAATCTACTGCATTATTGGATTATTGCATCTCAACTTTTCCCCAGCCGCCTCCTTCAGAAAGTGAGTTTCTTAGCACCAACGGCTAGTCCTAGGTGGAATACCAGTTTTTAATTCATTATTTGGTTCTACAGTGTCCGATTCCAAATTTGGACTCTTCTCTTGTGTGTCTTTTGCACAATCTTCCCAGTTATATTTTGTTGAAATTCTCCATCTTTTGACTTCAAAACTGGTGCCTCTAGAAAAATCTCAAGAGCAAACGGAAGCTTTGCGTCTCTGCACGAGCAAACGTTTTTTTATCTGATACCCCCAAACGAAAGAGGAAAACATTTGTCCAAAACGTATCCGTTGCCGGCTTTCTAATAACCGGTTCTACAGTGACGATAATGCCTCTAAACAAGATGGCGGGAGAGAACAGACTTGCCGTTCTTCTTCTTTGGCTGCATTTCTTTCTCCTGGTTATGTCAAACATTCGCTTCATGTCGTGGAACGTGACTGGCATAATGTCGGCTGCCTCTCATCTTCATGAAGCCGTAAACATGGAAGTCTTTGACATTTGTGGAATGGCAGAACACTGGCTTATCAAAGAAAACATTTATTCACTAGAATTCACAAGATCTATAACTCTAACAATAGCTGGACGAGCTGTGCACGACCATTTCCCTGCATGGTTCTGTAATTATCGTGGGGGATTCCAATGCCCGTCTACATAACTCGCGTATTCCTGATGAACATGACCGACTTCTTCAGAACTGCCTTGACCGTTTTCAGTTGTATGCGCTATCAACCTGCAGCCTGTGTAAAGGTCCATTATACTCGTATGTTCATGCCAAGGATGGTCCACCTTTCCTAATAGATCGTCAACTCCTCTAGATCAGACCTTGTGAGTGAATGTTCTATTTGGATGGAAGTTACCTGGACGTGTCTAACCATAAGCTGTTGCTTTGTGAATTGGTTTTCCTCAATCGACTCCTCAATAGACACAAAGTTCTCCATTGTAAATTGTGGAGGTGTCGTCCGATCTGGGTATCTCAAGGTCATCCGCACGACTCCGTCACTTTCATAATTACAAAGATGCGAGATGTTTATTAAGGAGAAGACACAGACAGGTGTAAAATAACCTCATTGCCTTGTCCTCCTTTGAGAGTGTTTTGCAGTTATTTACTCCGAATCATCCAGTGAATTTTTTGAGGCTCAATTTAAAACATTGACTGACGAATCTGTTCCTCGAAGTTTTTTGTCTAAACAAGATTCAGATAAAAGGCTGCTTTGATGATTTTTCATTAGGTGATGTGAAGTGCATCTGTAAAACACGCGGGAAAAACTGGTGGCTAGATCACATTGTTTATGAACACTTGATAAATGCGGATGACATTTTATACAACTGTGTGTTGTTCAATGCGTTCCAAGGTTAGAGGATGTTCCATCACTGTTTACAAAAGGTCTTATTTGTACATTGTACAAAGGTCACAGCAAGCCTAAATGTAATCTCGTGGATATCTGATAAACTTACAGCTGTAAGTGGCGGTTCAGTTACAATACATCTAAATCTGTTGTGATTATCTTCAATTAAAGTAAAAATGTTTTTTCAAGGATGACTTGGCGCTGGTTTTTCGGTAATGAGTTCGTCGGAGAGGATGACGGGACATAGTCTGGGAGCTAGAAGGGTCCATCGTCAACGTCATCACGATGGCCGCCATAGTGAAATTTACCCAAAATGTGAAAAAAACTCATAAAATCGTTATTTTTCAATTAAATTTAACAAATGAGGTATCAAAATGACCACAATAGCACAAACAGATCTGTTAACAAAACAAATTACTATGAATAGATTCATTTCAATAAAAAATGAATTTATATCGTTTTTGAGGTCAAAATTTATCATTTTCACATTTTTGTCATCATGTTTTTGGGAGGTCAAATTTCTTACATGCCTCTTTTTCAATCCCAATTCAACCAACATAAAACACAGATTAATGACAATTTTCCGGAGCAGTCAATCACAACTTCATGAAGACGGAAGCCATCATATAACCTAAAGTATCAGCTTTCTTGTTTCATTTGGGTAGAATATAATATAAGATTCTCAAATTTTGGGGCACCGTATGTGACACATTTCGAAAACTAATTTCTCATCAGCGATGCTCAAAAGCGAAAAGTTTGTAAAGCCAAATACCATGTAAATGACATTGGAGCATGCATGCCAAAACGACCTCAAAAGCAAGTGTAGGATAGCATTTTTTGTATGAAAAAGAACAAGCATATAGTGATTGGTTTTAATACATACAAGGACAGTGATGCAAGGTTTCTCTGAGCCCCAGGATTCCCTTAAAGATGATGGCCCGCCGTCAAAGAGAAGGCATGGTGAAAATTGTAAAACATCAACGTCCGATATGAAAACAAGATGTGTCATCCATATTCAAGGATTAAAATGTGCACAACTGGAGTTATTCGCGAACATGAAATAACAGAATTTTTCCTCTCAAACATGGAAACGTCTGACAAAAAGACGCTCTATTTTGTAAGTATACTACTGACTGGAGACAGCGTCTCCTCCTCAGCAGAGATTTTTCTAGATCTATGTATCTACAGTATGATATCAGTCCTTTGTTTATTTGGTGTTTATCAAAACGTTTCCCCTATTTTTGCAGAACCTGTGTTACAAAATTATGGATTGTTTCTCCAGACTGTGAATTAGTAGGTACACAACGTTATAAGCTTGTATCAGACAAAGTTACTCGTTATATCTTGGACAGCTGTCATGAATGATAAAATTTCCTGAACCTTCTTAGGAAATTTCAGCCTCGTAAACTTGATCACAGTTCCCTTAGTCATCATATCCGTGAAGTTTTTACGGGGAGATAATTGAAAAAAAAATCAGTTACAACAAAGTTTTGATCAAAGGAGGATAGCCCTACAATAGTTCTGACACGAGGGAGGCACGAGACACAGAATATCTCTTGCAGGGTCAGAGAGCGGTCAGATCCTATCTAAGGATTATGCTGTATTGGCGTTCTGCTGTTGTCAACAAAGCCTTGTACGTCTAAACATGATATATAATATACACAAATGTAGAAGGAAAACTGTATTGGTTTATAAATAAAACGATTACTTGTCGATATCAGAAAGCTGAGGATAATGATTTTTTTATTGGTGTATCATGTAAATATAAAGTATATAAGTAATAGTAAGTATTAATCTATAAATATACATCTGAAGTATTCAAGGATTTTATGTGTTGGATAGAAAAAAATCAGCATTGAATACCGAGCCGCGTTACATTTGGTAAGGATATACGAGTTATTTCCCTTGATATGTAACCTTATTTTACCGGAGAGAAAAATAATGTGAAAGTCCGACTACTCACAACAATAACTATGTTATATGCTTTATAGGGTGAATACCTGTATCTTAAAGGTCTTCTTATACCAAAGGTTTAGATATTGACCGTGAAGTTAGAAGATTTATCATAAAGTTTCACCGGATGCGTTGCATTAAAATCAAACGCGACTTCAATACGGCTTTTTAAACAGGGCAAACTCTTTAAACCGTAAAATTAAGTAAACGATATCAATTCTATATAATCTCTTTTTCTCTTCTATTCTTTCTATCTTCTCATCTTTTCCTTCTTATGACAAAATGATTTAAGGTTACAATTTTACATCTACGAATCATATATCTTGTTTATAGTATAAATACGTGTCACGTTCAGTATATTAATAATTTGTGAGTTTATTTACTGAGAAGAGTTCAGAAGTTGCTTGAACTATGATCCTTTTATCTGCTTCTGATAAAAATAGGTTTAAACCAAGTAACCGATCTCTATAGGGAGTCGATTTCTTTAAATACGACACTTTATTTCGTACATGACAAACGGTTCTTTTATACACCAAAACAATGGCGCTAACTTTGTGTACATGGGATATACATGAATGATATATATATATATATTGTATTTATATACAAAATGTACACGAGATATAAATTTCACGCATATTGTATATACTAATGTTTTATATGGAAACTCTATGTGTTGTGTATCGATTTTGAGACAGCCTTATTTGAAATACACAAAATGTACAGGAGATCATTTAACACTGAAGTAAATTTGTACACGTACATTTCA
Organism: Ylistrum balloti; assembly: GCF_031769215.1. Lineage (NCBI taxonomy): Eukaryota > Metazoa > Mollusca > Bivalvia > Pectinida > Pectinidae > Ylistrum > Ylistrum balloti. The sequence continues at coordinate 835,165 of NW_026782123.1, read as the reverse complement.
CGTCCCGTTAAAACTGATCTAGATGATAATATCGCATCATTTCACTCCGGTTTTCTGTTAAACAACATTCGATTTATCTCCCTTTATCCAGAACACATTGTTGAATACATAATGCGGTACGTGAATGTAATCGACTGACCAATTAATTATGTAATACTAATCGGAACATCTCTGGTACAACAAGATCAGTGACGTCATAGATTGTGGGGCCCATCCAATGTGTATGAGATTGTCGTCTTTACGGAGACAAAACATACAATGTATGTTGTAAAAGTAACAAATAAAGAATGATTTAATTATTTCTGACCAAGACTTTACTGGCCTGTCTAGACGGAGAGAGTATGATGTAACCATGTTAACAAGGAGACATACACAGTGCCCCGTCATTTAAGGGACGATCGTGTGAATCGACACTTGTTAATATGTCATTTTAAGAAATCGTCCGTATTAAAGAAAGCTAGTTTTATTTATGTGTAAAGACTGTAAACTGTCACGAGAGAAGCTATCCTTGTTAACTGTTGGAACCTTGGGGAACATATCAAGATAAAAGTAAACTCAATCCTTACAGCCATTTCATTGTTACCAGACAAAACTGAATAAAATTGACCATAGAATAAAAAAATTACCCCTTAACCATATCACAGCGATTTGATCTGCCGTTTTACACCTAAACCAAATTGCTGGTTATAATCACTTTCGCTCTCTATAGCCCTGGAACCATGAACGATACTCTGGGGTTACGATCACTTTCGCTCTCTATAACCCTGGAACCATCCTCGATACTCCAGGGGTTACGATCACTTTCGCTCTCTGCATCCCTGGAACCATCCTCAATGTTCCGTGGTTACGATCACTTTCGCTCTCTGCACCCGTGGAACCATCCTCGATACTCCAGGGGTTACGATCACTTTCGCGCTCTGAACCCCTGGTATGTGCTACACCTTGTGGACAACACGAAAAGGCTACTTATATCCTTTGATGATAAGGGTATGTATGTGTCACTCCATTGTATTCTACACAACGAGATGATATCTACTACTACAGTAGACTGACGATTCTACGACCTGTCCCTATATTCACTATTCTGGCGTATGAGGAAATAACAATAAAAAAGATACTACACGGTCACCTCCATCTTATAACACAACCAGCAGAAGATTAGAGTGTGACGTTTCGATAACTACACGGTTACCTTATCGTTCTTGTAACACAACCAGTAGAAGATTAGAGTGTGACGTTTCGATAAATACACGGTCACCTTCATCTTACAACACAACCAGCAGAAGATTAGAGTGTGACGTTTCGATAAATACACGGTCACCTTCATCTTATAACACAACCAGTAGAAGGTTAGAGTGTGACGATGACTACACGGTCACCTTCACCTCATAACACAACCAGTAGAAGATCAGAGTGTGGCGTTTCGATGACTACACGGTCACCTTCACCTTATAACACAACCAGCAGAAGATTAGAGTGTGACGTTTTGATGACTACACGGTCACCTTCACCTTATAACACAACCAGTAGAAGGTTAGAGTGTGACGATGACTACACGGTCACCTTCATCTCATAACACAACCAGTAGAAGATTAGAGTGTGACGTTTCGATGGCTACACGGTCACCTTCATCTCATAACACAACCAGTAGAAGATTAGAGTGTGACGTTTCGATGACTACACGGTCACCTTCATCTTATAACACAACCAGTAGAAGATTAGAGTGTGGCGTTTCGATGGCTACACGGTCACCTTCATCTTATAACACAACCAGCAGAAGATTAGAGTGTGACATTTCGATGACAACGTGGTCACCTTCATCTTATAACACAACCAGTAGAAGATTAGAGTGTGACGTTTCGATAAATACACGGTCATCTTCATCTTATATCACAACCAGTAGAAGGTTAGAGTGTGACGTTTCAATGATTACACGGTCACCTTCATCTTATAACACAACCAGTAGAAGATTAGAGTGTGACGTTTCGACGACTATACGGTAACCTTCATCTTATAACACAACCAGTAGAAGATTAGAGTGTGACTTTTCGATGACTACATGACCACTTTCATCTTATAACACAACCAGTAGAAGATTAGAGTGTGACGTTTCGATGACTACACGGTCACCTTCACATTATAACACAACCAGTAGAAGGTTAGAGTGTGACGATGACTATACGGTCACCTTCATCTCATAACACAACCAGTAGAAGGTTAGAGTGTGACTTTTCAATGACTACACAATCATCTTCATCTTATAACACAACCAGTAGAAGATTAGAGTGTGACGTTTCGATGACTACACAGTCACCTTCACATTATAACACAACCAGTAGAAGATTAGAGTGTGACTTTTCAATGACTACACAATCATCTTCATCTTATAACACAACCAGTAGAAGATTAGAGTGTGACGTTTCGATGACTACACAGTCACCTTCACATTATAACACAACTTGTAGAAGGTTAGAGTGTGACGATGACTACACGGTCACCTTCATCTCATAACACAACCAGTAGAAGGTTAGAGTGTGACGTTTCGATGGCTACACGGTCACCTTCATCTTATAACACAACTTGTAGAAGGTTAGAGTGTGACGATGACTACACGGTCACCTTCATCTCATAACACAACCAGTAGAAGGTTAGAGTGTGACGTTTCGATGGCTCTTTACCAGCCTAAAGCCAAACTTTACACAAATATTTACAATCTTAACTAGATAAAGCCAAACTTTATACAAATATTTACAATCTTAACTAGATAAAGCCAAACTTTATACAAATATTTACAATCTTTACCAGATAAAGCAAAACTTAATACAAATATTTACAATCTTTACCAGATAAAGCCAAACTTAATACAAATATTTACAACCTTTACCAGATAAAGCCAAACTTTATACAAATATTTATAATCTTTACCAGTTAAAGCCAAACTTTATACAAATATTTACAATTTTTACCAGATAAAGCCAAACTTTATACAAATATTTACAATCTTTACCAGATAAAGCCAAACTTTATACAAATATTTACAATCTTTACCAGATAAAGCCAAACTTCATACAAATATTTACAATCTTTACCAGATAAAGCCAAACTTCATACAAATATTTACAATCTTTACCAGATAAAGCCAAACTTTATACAAATATTTACAATCTTTACCAGTTAAAGCCAAACTTCATACAAATATTTACAATCTTTACCAGATAAAGCCAAACTTCATACAAATATTTATAATCTTTACCAGTTAAAGCCAAACTTTATAGAAATATTTAAATTATTTATTTGATACTTCTTATAGTCAACTTATTCCCAAACGATTGAAATATGTCGACAGATACCATCATAATGTATGTACATTTATTGTATGTAAGATATAAAATGGCTGACTGCCAACATATACCAGTACTCACGGCAGTAATTATATCCCACGGTTAAACGATATTTAAACAGTTCATTTTTACAGGTGAATTGAGACAAACACCAACTTTAATGGGAAACCTTTCCGAAACATTAAACTATTATCAACTTTTTATTGTGACAGCCGGACAATGTTGTGTTAACTTAAACCTAATCGGTATTTCGCGAGATCAACACCCCCTATTTATAAAATGTATATATCCCCGGCTACATTAATTAATAGGTAAAATAATTGACAATTATAAAATGTTGTGTACATATTGAAACTGTCAAATTATGTTGTTAAAAAGATACGCCAACACAGAATGTGTCCAAGGCACCCAGTTCTAAATTTGTTAATTGAAAGTGATTAACTGACGCTCCGAAAATTCCTGTAAACTCTGATGCCACATTTTTGACGTAAATACTTGGAAATTTTGTTTTGATATTACAGGATATATATATGTATCGTGCAACTGGCAACTCATTGTTGGAATACATATGCCATATAGTTTTGCTGTATTCGACAGTGACGGAAAGCAGCTGTATTATTACGCTAAAAATATAAATAAGTGTTGAAATAACTGATTTTATATGTTGTAATGAATAAGTTTATTTACGAAAATTCATAAAATCGCTGTCATATCCGTTGAAGTTTAGAGCTACATTCGTACGCCATCAGGCAAAATTCAGCGTGACGTCAAGGGCAGGCAAACAAAAGTTGATTAACAAAACTGCTGAAGTTTTGATTGTCTGATTGTCAATCAATGTTGCAGGATAAATAGAATACATGGTCAGTGTCTTGAAATATAGGCTGTATTTTGGCTCGGGACGGAAAGACAAAAGTGGCTCACTATTTTATCTTTCTTCACCCTCGCCAAAATACAGCTTACATTTTAAGACACTGACTATGTATTCTATATATACAAAACATGAACGAGAGGCCTATGTACCTTTTGACTATAAAAGTCAATACGTGACATGTAAAAGACATGTAAAAAGACCTGACAAAGGCTAACGATCTTAAGGAATATATTTACAGGACAACCTCAGGTTAAGACGATTTTGAATCCTCGTTGATCTGAAATCCTTGTTTTACCAGCAGGTAGTATATTTCTTTCCAATTCCGTCATGAACACATTTAAGGAAGAAAGTCCACGTTTACCACTCTAAGAACGATCAGTCATTTTTTTCAGGTTCTTACTACAGTCAATAGGTTTCAGTTATGAAGTTCGTAAACTTTTATTTTTAAGTGACGATAAAGAGTAGAATGGAATAAGATGACATGTATTTTATCTTGAAAGCCTCCTGGCGAGACAGAAAATTCAAACTCATAGCTTAGATATAATCCATACATTTAAATGATTACATACAATACACTGATAATGGCAGTGGTCCCTTGTAAAAGCACAACCCTCCAACTGACAGATATTTAACGGAGCTGAAAAGGTATCTATTTTATACACCATGCACAGCTCTGTTGCTGTTGTAAGAGAGCTGTGGCTAGTAAATAACTCACACTACGTACGGTTTTAGTCTGTAGAAGTTAATACTCCAGTCTATATGTCAATCCTCCGGGTGTCAACACATTTTAACATTTGTTAATTTTTCACCTTTCGGATCAACATCCGTATTTGTCTCTGTCGTTGGCCTATGATACTGACAACCGACGAATCGGTTTTTTTACAAAACAGATGGAATTAGAAAATTATTAATAGAACTCATCACCAAATCACATTTCCCTGTCCTGAATAACATTCATTACCGAATCACACTTTCCCTGTCCTTAATGGATCCAAGGATCACTCATTTCCAAATAACACTTTCCCTGTCCTGAATAGCATTCATCACCAAATCACATTTTCCCTGTCCTAGACAACATTCATTACCGAATGACGCATTCCCTGTCTTGGGTGGATCCAAACGCAAGGTCGTGTGTGCTGATACTGTTTCTCCTGCCTGGAGTCTGTGTTAGAGGTGAGAGAGATCGTGTTCTTGTCGTCATTGCTTCTATAACTACGCCTAGGTTTGGTGATGGGGAACGACTACGGTACTTTGACATGCCCGGTATCAGCGACGCTTTTCTCGTATCAAAATGAACCGACTTACGACGACCGCTACCGAACGCCTCTCCGACAGTGTTTCTCCGTCGACTCATATATTTTTCACTTGGTTTGACAATTTCCTCCTCTTCATCTGCATCAATTTTCTTCTCTTCTTCGCAATCTGTCACTACTAGTTGGAAGGTAGCTGAACCTTTTGGTATTTCCTTTTCTTGAAATTTATACGTTTGTTTTACACCATTCTGAAAAATGTCTTCCAAACTTCCTTGCCTGTTCATGATACACACCTAGTAATATCTACTAAAAGTCAAGCGAAGTGACGACGAGTCTGATGGTGAGTAGGGTCTGGATTGTTCTAATCTAACGCCTACACGCTCAGTCAAACGAGTTCGGGTTCTTATACAATGCGTTCGACCATCCGAGCACAGGAACTACAATCGGTAACAGACTAGGGCGCTTTAAATACCCGATATTGTTCGTATCGCATTCTCATTAATTAAACACAGCGATTGTTTATGCTGACGAATTGCAGTGTCACATGATTAAGTCTGTTGGAGTGAGGGTAAACAAACTAAGCGGATTGACGAAGAGTTTAGGGTACTACAACAACACAGGGTAGTATGAGGACAATAACTAATCCCTTTAAATGTGTCCCGTGTTGATCTCTGTAGACTGGTGGCGGTAATCCTAAGTGTGATTAAATCATACATAATAACAAAATGAATAAATACACAAAAACGGCGTCAATCACCAGGTCTAGTAATTAACGTGGACTGTACGTCTGGGATTGTCACCCTGTTCATGCGTGAAACAATATATCTGTAATTATGTGAAATTTAGTGTCACAACTAAACAATACTCTTAAACAGACGTACTGTAAACTTTTTACTTTTTGCGAGATTTTCATTTTCTCATCGATTCAAGAGGAATTCATACCAACAGCATTGAAATAGCACCATCATAATCACGAGCCGGGGGAAAATGAACGGAAAATAACCAAACTTACAGAAATATGGACACGTGAATAACTTACATAAATATGGACACGTGAATAAACTTACATAAATATGGACACGTGAATAAACTTACATAAATATGGACACGTGAATAAACTTACAGAAATATGGACACCTGAATAACTTACAGAAATATGGACACGTGAATAACTTACAGAAATATGGACACGTGAATAACTTACAGAAATATGGACACGTGAATAACTTACAGAAATATGGACACGTGAATAACTTACAGAAATATGGACACGTGAATAACTTACAGAAATATGGACACGTGAATAACTTACAGAAATATGGACACGTGAATAACTTACAGAAATATGGACACGTGAATAACTTACATAAATATGGACACGTGAATAACTTACAGAAATATGGACACGTGAATAACTTACAGAAATATGGACACGTGAATAACTTACATAAATATGGACACGTGAATAAATTTACAGAAATATGGACACGTGAATAACTTACAGAAATATGGACACGTGAATAAAGACAGTTTTATTCTGATTATCCCTCCTCCCTCTAAAAAAACACTGAAAAACAAAAAGGAACAATCACTGAACACAAATAAGACGAGCTGGTTTATATCTAGATAAATTCTCATAGGCTAGCCATTCTAAGCCTCCTCATTCTGAAAGCCTCCTCATTCTGATTGCCACGCCATTCTGATAGCGCCGCCATTCTGATAGCCTCGCCATTCTAATAGCCCCGCCATTCTGATAGGCTAGCCACTCTGGTACAAACGTACCAATAGTGTCGAGAGCGGAACCATGCGATCTTCATTTTGAAGAAAGAAGAACAGTGGAAGTCAAATGTAAGGATTAGGTCCTTAACGGTACTTATATCACCTATAAAGGAAATGACGTCGAATCTTAAATAACCCATACAGGAAATGACGTCAAATCATAAATAACCCGTACAGGAAATGACGTTGAAACTTAAATAACCAATACAGGAAATCGCATCAAATCATAAATAACCAATAAAGGAAATGACGTCAAATCTTAAATAACCCGTACAGGAAATGACGTCAAATCTTAAATAACCCATACAGGAAATGACGTCAAATTATAAATAACCCATACAGGAAATGACGTAAAATCTTAAATAACCCATACAGGAAATGACGTAAAATCTTTGATAACCCATACAGGAAATGACATCATAATTTTATATAGTCTATAGTCCCTTTTTTATTGTTTGTCCTCTTACATAAATATCTAAATCAGAGTAACTTATACGGATGTTGTTTACTACAAGTATGATACAAGTATTCTGTGATAAATATGCTTTAATGGAACACCACATGTTTAAGGTAAATACACAGTGTATACACAGGTAGAAATAGAGCCTTTTACCTGTGTGAACAGGTACAGAAACGTCCAACTGATTTAATTACTAGTCTACATCCATAGACAATTGGCGTCTCGACAAAGCTTACTTTAATTGTAAACACCCGTCTCTTAATATTTTTCGACCGACTCTTTTGAAATGACACGTTGAGTACACATCGTCTCTAACCAAAGTATGACCGAGGTTGAGAGATTCTGAAATTATTTTCTCGTCACAATAAACGGATTACCAAATATAGCGCGCAATAGGTGTAAACCAGCACGAATTATAATGTTTAACATAAAAACGATTTTAATAATGTCAGATTAATCTGATTTTTATTTAAAAATTGTCCATAATAATTTCCCATAAGTACAGCTTTGGGTACATAGATCGATGCAAGATCACACAGGAACAACAATCTGCTCTTGTATCTGATATATAATGACACGACGTCAGGTGTTCCTCGAGTGTAAGCACAGCTTTGTTAAGATGGTCGTGTTAATATAATAAAGTTTCTCAGAGATTTCACTAGGGAACTTGCACAATAAAATTCTACGTGTCAAATATATTTGACTTCATGTTAAGGATTATTGTTACTTTCATACAATTGTCGATAAAATGGACGTACATCATGTTTTATATTTTATTTATTTAATATTCATCCACACCTATTTATATTTTTTTAGTATCAGTATACCTACATAATGTTTACTTTTTTGTTATTATTGGGTCTTCGACTCCACGATCGCTGCATAGTCTCCATATATATATGATTATAGAGACATGGATACTACAGATAGAGACATGGGATACTACAGATAGAGACATGGGATACTACAGATAGAGACATGGATACTACAGATAGAGACATGGGATACTACAGATAGAGGCATGGGATACTACAGATAGAGACATGATATACTATATATAGAGACATGGGATACTACAGATAGAGGCATGATATACTATATATGGAGACATGGGATACTACAGATAGAGACATGGGATACTACAGATAGAGACATGGATACTACAGATAGAGACATGGATACTACAGATAGAGACATGGGATACTACAGATAGAGACATGGGATACTACAGATAGAGGCATGATATACTATATATAGAGACATGGATACTACAGATAGAGACATGGGATACTACAGATAGAGACATGGGATACTACAGATAGCGACATGGGATACTACAGATAGAGGCATGATATACTATATATGGAGACATGGGATACTACAGATAGAGACATGGGATACTACAGATAGAGACATGGGATACTACAGATAGAGGCATGATATACTATATATGGAGACATGGGATACTACAGATAGAGACATGGGATACTACAGATAGAGACATGGGATACTACAGATAGAGACATGGGATACTACAGATAGAGGCATGATATACTATATATGGAGATATTATATATAGATAGAGACATGGGATACTACAGATAGAGACATGGATACTACAGATAGAGACATGATATACTATATATGGAGACATGGGATACTACAGATAGAGACATGATATACTATATATGGAGACATGGGATACTACAGATAGAGACATGGGATACTACAGATAGAGACATGGGATACTACAGATAGAGACATGGGATACTACAGATAGAGGCATGATATACTATATATGGAGACATGGGATACTACAGATAGAGACATGGGATACTACAGATAGAGACATGGGATACTACAGATAGAGACATGGGATACTACAGATAGAGGCATGATATACTATATATAGAGACATGGGATACTACAGATAGAGACATTGGATACTACAGATAGAGACATGGATACTACATATAGAGACATGGATACTACATATAGAGACATGGATACTACAGATAGAGACATGGATACTACAGATAGAGACATGGGATACTACAGATAGAGACATGGGATACTAGAGATAGAGGCATGATATACTATATATGGAGACATGGGATACTACAGATAGAGACATGGATACTACAGATAGAGTCATGGGATACTAGAGATAGAGACATGGATACTACAGATAGAGGCATGGGATACTAGAGATAGAGGCATGATATACTATATATGGAGACATGGGATACTACAGATAGAGACATGGATACTACAGATAGAGACATGGGATACTACAGATAGAGACATGGGATACTACAGATAGAGACATGGATACTACAGATAGAGACATGGGATACTACAGATAGAGACATGGGATACTACAGATAGAGACATGGATACTACAGATAGAGACATGGATACTACAGATAGAGACATGGGATACTACAGATAGAGACATGGGATACTAGAGATAGAGACATATAGAGACATGGATACTACAGATAGAGACATGAGACATGGGATACTACAGATAGAGACATGGGATACTACAGATAGAGACATGGATACTACATATAGAGACATGGATACTACAGATAGAGACATGGGATACTACAGATAGAGACATGGGATACTACAGATAGAGACATGGATACTACAGATAGAGACATGGGATACTACAGATAGAGACATGGGATACTAGAGATAGAGGCATGATATACTATATATGGAGACATGGATACTACAGATAGAGACATGGGATACTACAGATAGAGACATGGGATACTACAGATAGAGACATGGATACTACATATAGAGACATGGATACTACAGATAGAGACATGGGATATTATATATAGATACATGGCATACTACATATAGAGACATGGGATACTACATATAGAGATATGGGATACTACATATAGAGACATGGGATACTACAGATAGAGACATGGATACTACATATAGAGACATGGGATACTACAGATAGAGACAAGGGATACTACAGATAGAGACATGGGATACTAGAGATAGCGACATGATAGAGACATGGATACTACAGATAGAGACATGGGATACTACAGATAGAGACAAGGGATACTACAGATAGAGACATGGGATACTAGAGATAGCGACATGATATACTATATATAGAGACATCGCTATAAACTTGAAAAGTGTTTAAAATATGTTGTCAATAACTGGCTTTAGTGCAATTTACTATGCAAAAAATGGAAACCATGATAAGACTCCGTGGATAGGTGCTAGCATATGTCGATGTATCAGATATCCCTCTACTATCCCAATACGAGTGTATATGACGGATATCAATAGGTCAGTCACCGACGGACATCAATAGGTCAGTCACCGACGGACATCACTAGGTTAGTTACCGACGGACATCAATAGGTCAGTCACCGACGGACATCAATAGGTCAGTTACCGACGGATATCAATAGGTCAGTCGCCGACGGACATCAATAGGTCAGTCACCGACAGATATCAATAGGTCAGTCACCGACGGACATCAATAGGTCAGTTACCGTCGGATATCCATAGATCAGTTACCGATGGATATCAATAGGTCAGTCACCGACGGATATCCATAGATCAGTTACCGACGGATATCAATAGGTCAGCTACCGATGGACATCAATAGGTCAGTCACCGACGAATATCAATAGGTCTGCTACCGATGGACATCCATAGATCAGTCACCGATACATATCAAAATGTCACTCACCGGCGGTATCTGGCACGCAAGTCTTTTTGTCAGCATCAAGTATGTAGGCATTACGACAAACACAGGTGAATCCGTTTGCTTTGTGAGAATCATTCCTTACACAGGGTCCCTGGGGGGACGGAAGACAGAGGTCACTGCACTGTCCATTGTTGCTACCACAAGCGTTGGTGCCTAAAAAGATTGAATACTCATTCATTATTATATGTTGTATATAAGTGATATCAAAACCTTTTTTAAGGCCACAATACAAGCACACCAGAAACACAAACATACCATTCATTTGTGAATCATCAATATATGCAAAAATGTCCCGAGGGGAGTGAAGGTCAATGGCTATTTGGCGGTATCCGTCACCCCGGAACTTGTTCACTGTACGGACAGAATCCGTTTTCCAATCAGTCCAGTACAGGTTGTCTTCTAACACAACGATACCAAAAGGATTGAGGATTTTCTGTGTATCGTGAAGAACAGTGTGAACAGATCCACCATCGGTATCGGCGGATCTGATCGTCTGTAACCCGGCATCTATCCAAAACAGGCGCTGATCGACGTAATCTGAAACAATACTGAACTACAGTCTCATCTCATATGTCTGGTTTCCTTACATTGGATCAATTACATATGTATAGTGGCGAATAGATCAATACCTCTGATCGGTGATTGTTGACGTTTGATCGGTGCTTATTGACCATAGATCGGTGATTATTGACCTTCGATCGGTGATTATTGACCTTTGATCGGTGATTGTTGACCTTTGAGCTTTGATAGGTGATTATTGACCTTTGATCGGTGATTATTGACCTTTGAGCTTTGATAGGTGATTATTGACCTTTGATAGGTGATTATTGACCTTTGATCGGTGATTATTGACCTTTGATTGGTGATTGTTGACCTTTGATCGGTGATTACTGACCTCTGATCGGTGATTGTTGGCCTTCGATCGATGATTATTGACCTTTGATCGGTGATTATTGACCATAGATCGGTGATTATTGACCTTTGATCAGTGATTATTGACCTTTGATCAGTGATTATTGATCTTTGATCGGTGATTATTGACCTTTGATCAGTGATTATTGACCTTTGATCGGTGATTATTGACCTTTGATCGGTGATTATTGACCTTTGATCGGTGATTATTGACCTTTGATCGGTGATTATTGACCATAGATCAGTGATTATTGACCTTTGATCAGTGATTATTGACCTTTGATCGGTGATTATTGACCTTTGAGCTTTGATAGGTGATTATTGACCTTTGATCAGTGATTATTGACCTTTGATCGGTGATTATTGACCTTTGATCGGTATTATTGACCTTTGAGCTTTGATAGGTGATTATTGACCTTTGATCAGTGATTATTGACCTTTGATCGGTGATTATTGACCTTTGATCGGTATTATTGACCTTTGATCGGTGATAATTGATATTTGATCGGTGATTATTGACTTTTGATCGGTGATTATTGACCTTTGATCGGTATTATTGACTTTTGATCGGTGATTCTTGACCTTTGATCGGTATTATTGACCTTTGATCGGTGATTATTGACCTTTGATCGGTGATTATTGACCTTTGATCGGTATTATTGACCTTTGATCGGTATTATTGACCTATGATCGGTGATAATTGATATTTGATCGGTGATTATTGACCTTTGATCGGTATTATTGACCTTTGATCAGTGATTATTGACCTTTGATCGGTGATAATTGATATTTGATCGGTGATTATTGACCTTTAATCGGTGATTATTGACCTTTGATCGGTGATTATTGACCTTTGATCGGTATTATTGACCTTTGATCGGTGATAATTGATATTTGATCGGTGATTATTGACTTTTGATCGGTGATTATTGACCTTTGATCGGTATTATTGACTTTTGATCGGTGATTATTGACTTGACCTTTGATCGGTATTATTGACCTTTGATCGGTGATTATTGACCTTTGATCGGTGATTATTGACCTTTGATCGGTATTATTGACCTTTGATCGGTATTATTGACCTATGATCGGTGATAATTGATATTTGATCGGTGATTATTGACCTTTGATCAGTGATTATTGACCTTTGATCAGTGATTATTGACCTTTGATTGGTGATTACTGACCTTTGATCAGTGATTATTGACCTTTGATCAGTGATTATTGACCTTTGATCAGTGATTATTGACCTTTGATTGGTGATTACTGACCTTTGATCAGTGATTATTGACCTTTGATCGGTGATTATTGACCTTTGATCAGTGATTATTGACCTTTGATCGGTATTATTGACCTTTGATCGGTATTATTGACCTATGATCGGTGATAATTGATATTTGATCGGTGGTTATTGACCTTTAATCAGTGATTATTGACCTTTGATCGGTGGTTATTGACCTTTGATCGGTGATTATTGACCTTTGATCGGTGATTATTGACCTTTGATCGGTATTATTGACCTTTGATCGGTATTATTGACCTTTGATCGGTGGTTATTGACCGTATCATGGTCTTGACGAGAACTATCAAGACTTTTCTATCTGTTTAAAAATGTAAGAATGAAAAATGAATAAGACTTAATATTTAGGTTGAATGTGTCAGAGGTTCCAAACAAGGGCATATTTTGAACTTTGTGTAGGGAACTTCAAAATGTGCAGATCGATGTGCTAGCTGTTTATGTGTTACTTACCAAGAGTTACACTAATTGGCCTCAAGATCTCCTCGTCAATTATCACACTCCGGTGTTTGCCGTTAAGTCCACAACGAGAAATCATAGGCTTCTTTCCGACATCGGTCCAATACATCCAACTTCATGTACATGAAAAAGAATCAGGACTAATACAAGTTATTCAATGAGAAGATATCTTTAATACTTTTTTAAGATATTTTCATACTTTTCAATTACATTATTGTTCCCTGTATAAAGACAATTGGTGAAACTCACCTTTGTAAAGGATCTACAACAATGGACTGTGGTTTATCCAAACCTTCTGTGACAGGGATTGTAGAAAGGTTTAAAGCAATGCTTGTTACATTGATTTTGTGGGAACAGTAATCTATAGAATATATATTTCCGTGTATCCAGTCAAAAGCCACACTGTCTAAGTATATTGGGTCACTAGAATCAACACCTTCTCGTTCTCCAGTCGAACTTCGCATTTCATCGGCACTACAGGACAAAAAAATAGGGCCATTTCATTTAGTCTCTGAAAACCATTAATATACAATAATTATATTTTTATCACGCATGCCTTCATACTTTTGACGGTTTGTTTTATCAGACGAAATAACTTTACTGAGAAAGAGGGAAGAGCATTAAGCGATCACAGCTAAACGAGATAAGCATTTGGGTTAAAAAAAACCCACCAGAATATCCTTAAAGTCTGGACTGAGGCTGTTGTTATTACTGGCAGAATCGATGTCCGTCCTCTCCTCCGCGATTAAAGCAGTTATACAAACGGAATGATGTCGATTCGTCCTGCATATCCAAGACACTCTGTCCTGCCATTTCATCGACTTCAAATTTTCTGGACACGGTATTGTTAGCTATCCACAAATAGGAACGTCTTACTGAAATACAGACAAATAACAATGAATCATTACAACGTAGTTGACACACATGATCACAGATATATATATGGTACTTAATGGTGGTATGGCACTTCATTCCTCCGGATTCAAAGATCGGGGATATATTGATTTTGTGCTGTCCGCTGTCAACTTTACCCTACACCTATTTAATATACTGTAAGAAGTATGGCTTTCATATTTGGCATGTGCATTCCTTGTGAACAGACCTTTCCGGTGGTACCAAAAGTTTTGTCTATGTGATCTTGACATTTGACGTTCATTAGCAAAAAATGTGCTTGAAATCAGCACATGCCTTACACAGTATAGTTTTCATGTCAAACTTCAGAATTTTGTTCCAGCTGTGGATATAGTGTTTCATAAACACATCTTGTTTTCATACAAACAGCAGTCAATAATAAATACCTGTCTTTAATCACACATTCTTGAACATATTCCAAGTGCTATCTCTAGATATAATGGGACTAGGACTTTCTGGTGGAGTTTTGAATAATCGTTAAATAATTCCTACCCCCTCCCACCTCTTTGTCCCCTCTCACCTCCTACCCCCTCCCCTCCCACCTCTTATCCCCCTCTCACCTCCTACACCCTCCCCTCCCACCTCTTAGCCTCCTCTCATCTCCTACCCCCTCCCCTCCCACCACTTAGCCCCTCTCACCTCCTACGCCCTCCCCTCCCACCTCTTAGCCTCCTCTCATCTCCGACCCCCTCCCCTCCCACCACTTAGCCCCTCTCACCTCCGACCCCTCCTCTTCTCGCTTCTGACACTGTCAGTGTCTCTCACCAATAGTTAACGACTATTCATCTATAAATAGTTATTCTGGTAGGATAAAGTATCTCGTTTAAACCGGGTGTGTTTAGGCTTGACTATCATGCCGTTTAAACCCGGTGTGTTTAGGCTTGGCTATCATGCCGTTTAAACCGGTTGTGTTTAGGCTTGGCTATCATGCCGTTTAAACCGGGTGTGTTTAGGCTTGGCTATCATGCCGTTTAAACCCGGTGTGTTTAGGCATGGCTATCATGCCGTTTAAACCCGGTGTGTTTAGGCTTGGCTATCATGCCGTTTAAACCCGTGTGTTTAGGCTTGGCTATCATGCCGTTTAAACCCGGTGTGTTTAGGCATGGCTATCATGCCGTTTAAACCCGGTGTGTTTAGGCTTGGCTATCATGCCGTTTAAACCCGGTGTGTTTAGGCTTGGCTATCATGCCGTTTAAACCAGGTGTGTTTAGGCTTGGCTATCATGCCGTTTAAACCCGGTGTGTTTAGGCTTGGCTATCATGCCGTATATCTAAATACCTGTTGTTTGCCGCGACGTGATACTTACGTCCCTAAATGTTATACATCACAACAACATTACAACATGATACAGCCACTAAACCAGAGATCCTAGAGGGATCTTGTTATACATCACAACAACATTACAACATGATATAACCACTAAACCAGAGATCCTAGAGGGATCTTGTTCTACATCACAACATTACAACATGATACAGCCATTAAACCAGAGATCCTCGAGGGATCTTGTTATACATCACAACATTACAACATGATATAACCACTAAACCAGAGATCCTAGAGGGATCTTGACAACAACCATTGTTTTATCTTACTCTCCTAAAGTTAAAGTTGGATCGTTTCCTTTCTTTCTCTTCTCTGCTTTTGCTCATAATGATAATGAATTTGAACACTACTTTTCAGGAATACCGATAACAGTCTTTTACTGCAAAACCCAAGATGGCCGCCTGGAAGCCATTTTATGTTCCGATCAATCCCAAAATAAAGCAGTCACAACAAGGGACGCAAGGGGAATCTATCTAATGAAATTAGAGAGAGATCAATCTAGTACTTAAAAGAAAAAGTCATAACTTTTATTGTTGAAATCCAAGATGGCCGCCTGTTGGCCTTTTTTTTTCTGAAATATTTATTGATCACTCATAAAATCAATCGGACACAACTAGGAACCAAGGGGAACCTAAATATGAAATTTGAGAGAGACCCATCCCGTACTTCTTAGGGAATAGCGAAAACAAACCTTACTACGCGAAATGCAAGATGGCCACCTATTTGGCATTTCGTTTTTCTGATCAATTCCTATGTCAAAAGGACATAACAAGGGACCATGGCATACATACTTATAAAATTTGAGAAAGATCCATTCAGTACTTCTTAAGAAATAGTGATAACTGGAATTCCTTATGGAGGAACGGACGAAGAAGGACAGACCTCGGACGTAGGGCGATTTGATTAGCCCACTATCTGATGATGGTGGGCTTAAAAGATAAAAATCAAACACTCTTGGAACTTTTTTTAAGCTGTTGACGTTTTAAGGGACGCCAAAGTGGTGCCTCCTACTACTGCCAGTATGATATCACAATGGAATCGTTCTGTATACAAGTAAAGTTGTATTAATTTGTGATGAAATCCGCCGGTATCATACGTTAACATAAGGATTGTAATTCTCTCCATCTGCATCGAAGTGTGTAGTACCTTAGGGTAAATACCTATTTCTTGGTTTAACTGGGCATCACAGAACAAACCAGTTGTAAATATAGATGATTTGTTTAATCAGAATGTTGTTATTTTTTATAAAATCATGGCAAACGTTTCAGCAACGTATAGAAATCTTAATTCTGGCTTCTTCCTAATTTAAGAATTTCATAAACAAATTATTAAGAAAACCTAAATTAGCTGTTAAACGCTCGGAATATCACAAGATTCAAGGTAATGCCTACACGTTCCTACATTAATATAAAATATCTTCCAAAGTTCAAGTTCGTCCCGCTTACCACATGTCCTTTCGTCCGTGTCAAGTTTGTATCCATCTCGACAACCACACGTGAATCCTCTGGCCTTGTCCGTATCATTCGGTACACTGTTTCCCTGAGGGGATGGAAGACAGCTGTAACTGCACTGTCCATTGTTGCTACCACACTTGTTAATGCCTAGAAAAACAAAAAGACTGAAAAATACAACTGACACATTTTTCTTCCTACATTTGTGGTAACTCCAATAGCACCAACATTTTTGTGCGCACATCGTGTGTACGCATGCACTGTATAGTATTGTTGGTAAAATTGTTGGATAAATATTGAGGATTGAAAATTAAACGGAGAATTCATAATAATAATAATAATAATAATAAACATTCTTTATTGAGGATAAAACATCTTTAGCCAAAGACTAATCTACCACATGGTCCTCTTGTTAGTAAAATACAAAAATTAGTTACAAAAATTAGCTAAAGACAGCACAGATAATAAGATAAAATTAGTAATACAGCACTATAAGATAATTATAAGATTACAAATCAATATCACAGCATTTGTTACTAAAAATGTAACTTAATTAAGAGACTGAGTTGTTTAAAAGCTATGAAGATATTTGACAAGCTTTTGCTTAAAACTGGGAAATGTATTTACGGTCTTCAACTCATCTGAAAGACCATTCCAAAGTTGGATGCCGGCGATAAAAAACTGTTTGGAATATAATGTTGTTCTGTGTTTCGGAATATTAATGTTATTTGCATCTGAGAACCTAGTATTTCTGGAATGGACATTTCTTACTAAACAAAAATTCTCTGATAGGTAATTTGGTATAGCTCCATGTAGACATTTCAAAATCATACATAACGTTCTGAATTTTAGATATGTCTCAATAGGCATCAAATTTAAAGTTAAAAACATGTCCTTAGAAGGGGTGTCATATGGAGCCTCCAGAATAGTTCTGGCCGCTTGCTTTTGAGCCATTGATAACTGATTGATCAACTTAGCTGTGCACCCTGACCAAACCCTGCTACAATAAATGAAATTTGGAAATACGCATGAGTTATAAAACTTTAGTCTCCCACTAATTGGGAGATATTTACGAATTCTACGCAGCAATCCTTAGCGCTGTCTAATTTTGGTAACAATGGATGAAATATGTCCATGGAAGGACAAACACTCGTCTATATTTACACCCAAAAGTTTTTTCTTGGCAAACCTGCTCTAAAAGAACATCCTCCACATATAAGTTTAAAGAATAAACATTTCGTGATATTTTTTGTTTTGAAGTAATTAACATGCATTTGGTCTTACTTGCATTCACAATCATTTTATTTTCGTTGCACCAAGTCTCAACGTGACATAAATCATGCTGAAGTTGTAATTGAACACTTTCTATAGAGACACCAGATGTAGTTAAGCTAGAGTCATCTGCATACATATCAGTTTGGGATTTCATACACAAGGGTAAGTCATT
The DNA here is from genome assembly GCF_031769215.1 of Ylistrum balloti. Classification (NCBI taxonomy): domain Eukaryota; kingdom Metazoa; phylum Mollusca; class Bivalvia; order Pectinida; family Pectinidae; genus Ylistrum; species Ylistrum balloti. Next base: position 815,897 of record NW_026782123.1, on the reverse strand, counting down.
AATAAAAATTTAAAAAAAAATGAATTCATGAAGTTATTACTAAATAGCGATCACATGAACATTAAAATTTATCGGTGATTATAAAAGTCATTTTTAATTTGACAGTTTTCGAACTAACACTGGACCTGCATTAATTAGTCTTATCGTTTATAGTTTCACACCTCAGAAGGTGGTGAGTAGTGGTGTCCCGGGCAACAAAACGTTTACCTGTACACGGGTATAAATATGACATTTCCGGATCTGTATTGGCTGGGCCCCCCATGTAACTAACATAACACTTAAGATTTACCAGAGCATATCTTTTTTGTTTACAAAGTGACTGAATAATTAAAGTAACACAGAAGTAATGAAAATGAAATTTCCTTTCTGACGGTATGAGATTTTAAATGATTCATTGCTGTGACATAATGAGGCTTCCATTTAATGTTTACATATAAAATGTATATATAATATGTTTTTGTACACTAAGGCTGGTCATGTAAACAAACACTAAAAATTACGACTGATCTAAGTACTAAGTGTGTATCTGATATAACAACAAATGTCACACCTATCTATTAATGGCTAAATTAGGAAATATACTTAGTTATATTCTTATACATTTAGAAAATAAACACTATCCACACTTCTTTATAATTCATTTCTAATTTGCTTTTCAACCGCGATTGAATCGTGCGCACAAACGCGCGATAGTTTAGTTCGTCCAATTATCACAACGTGCGTTGTGGGATCCCTTAAACCGTATAACGTAATTGTAATAAAGAGGTATGCTTATGTTCAATCAGAGACGAAAAATTCTGATAAATCTTACCATTTTGTAAATGATCAAGATATACAAAAATGTCCCGAGGGGAGTGAAGGTCAATGGCTATTTGGCGGTATCCGTCACCCCGGAACTTGTTCACTGTACGGACAGAATCCGTTTTCCAATCAGTCCAGTACAAGTTGTCTTCTAACACAATGATACCAAAAGGATTGAGGATTTTCTGTGTATCGTGAAGAACAGTGTGAACAGATCCACCATCGGTATCGGCGGATCTGATCGTCTGTAACCCGGCATCTATCCAAAACAGGCGCTGATCGACGTAATCTGAAACAATACTGAACTACAGTCTCATCTCATATGTCTGGTTTCCTTACATTGGATCAATTACATATGTATAGTGGCGAATAGATCAATACCTCTGATCGGTGATTATTGACCTTTGATCGGTGATTATTGACCTTTGATCAGTGATTATTGACCTTTGATTGGTGATTATTGACCTTTGATTGGTGATTACTGACCTCTGATCGGTGATTGTTGACCTTCGATCGATGATTATTGACCTTTGATCGGTGATTATTGACCTTTGATCAGTGATTATTGACCTTTGATCAGTGATTATTGACATTTGATCAGTGATTGTTGACCTTTGATCGGTGATTATTGACCTTTGATCGGTGATTATTGACCTTTGATCGGTATTATTGACCTTTGAGCTTTGATAGGTGATTATTAACCTTTGATCAGTGATTGTTGACCTTTGATCGGTGATTGTTGACCTTTAGTTGGTGATTGTTGACCTTTGATCGGTGATTATTGACCTTTGATCGGTATTATTGACCTTTGATCGGTGATAATTGATATTTGACCGGTGGGTATTGACCTTTGATCGGTGGTTATTGACCTTTGATCGGTATTATTGACCTTTGATTGGTGATTACTAACAACATCCTCTGTGTTGCCTGTTTACACGACCGTCACTGTAACATTCTCCCGATCGACGTAACGTTCTCCCGACCGACGGTACACTCTAACACGACAGTTACTGTAACGTTCTCCCGACCGACGGTACACTCTAACACGACCGTCACTGTAACGTTCTCCCGACCGATGGTACACTCTAACACGACCGTCACTGTAACGTTCTCCCGACCGACGGTACACCATAAACCGACCGTCACTGTAACATTCTCCCGATCGACGTAACGTTCTCCCGACCGACGGTACACTCTAACACGATCGTCACTGTAACGTTCTCCCGACCGACGGTACACCCTAACACGACCGTCACTGTAACATTCTCCCGATCGACGTAACGTTCTCCCGACCGACGGTACACTCTAACACGATCGTCACTGTAACGTTCTCCCCACCGACGGTACACCCTAACACGACCGTCACGGTAACGTTCTCACGACCGATGGTACACCCTAAGACGACCGTCACTGTAACGTTCTCTCGACCGACGGTACACCCTAACACGACCGTCACTGTAACGTTCTCCCGACCGACGGTACACCCTAAGACGACCGTCACTGTAACACGACCGTCACTGTAACGTTCTCTCGACCGACGGTACACCATAACACGACCGTCACTGTAACGTTCTCCCGACCGACGGTACACCATAACACGACCGTCACTGTAACGTTCTCCCGACCGACGGTACACTCTAACACGACCGTCACTGTAACGTTCTCCCGACCGACGGTACAACCTAACACGACCGTCACTGTAACGTTCTCCCGACCGACGGTACACCATAACACGACCGTCACTGTAACTTTCTCCCGACCGACGATACACTCTAACACGACCGTCACTGTAACATTCTCCCGATCGACGTAACGTTCTCCCGACCGACGGTACACTCTAACACGACCGTCACTGTAACGTTCTCCCGACCGACGGTACACCATAACACGACCGTCACTGTAACGTTCTCCCGACTGACGGTACACCCTAACACGACCGTCACTGTAACGTTCTCCCGACCGATGGTACACCATAACACGACCGTCACTGTAACGTTCTCCCGACCGATGGTACACCCTAACACGACCGTCACTGTAACGTTCTCCCCACCGATGGTACAACCTAACACGACCGTCACTGTAACGTTCTCCCGACCGACGGTACACCTAACACGACCGTCACTGTAACGTTCTCCCGACCGACGGTACACTCTAACACGACCGTCACTGTAACGTTCTCCCGACCGACGGTACACTCTAACACGACCGTCACTGTAACGTTCTCCCGACTGACGGTACACTCTAACACGACCGTCACTGTAACGTTCTCCCGACCGACGGTACACCCTAACACGACCGTCACTGTAACGTTCTCCCCACCGACGGTACACCCTAACACGACCGTCACTGTAACGTTCTCCCGACCGACGGTACACCCTAACACGACCGTCACTGTAACGTTCTCCCGACCGACGGTACACCCTAACACGACCGTCACTGTAACGTTCTCCCGACCGACGGTACACCCTAACACGACCGTCACTGTAACGTTCTCCCGACCGACGGTACACCCTAACACGACCGTCACTGTAACGTTCTCCCGACCGACGGTACACCATAACACGACCGTCACTGTAACGTTCTCCCGACCGACGGTACACCCTAACACGACCGTCACTGTAACGTTCTCCCGACCGATGGTACACCCTAACACGACCGTCACTGTAACGTTCTCCCCACCGACGGTACAACCTAACACGACCGTCACTGTAACGTTCTCCCGACCGACGGTACACTCTAACACGACCGTCACTGTAACGTTCTCCCGACCGACGGTACACTCTAACACGACCGTCACTGTAACGTTCTCCCGACCGACGGTACACCCTAACACGACCGTCACTGTAACGTTCTCCCGACCGACGGTACACTCTAACACGACCGTCACTGTAACATTCTCCCGATCGACGTAACGTTCTCCCGACCGATGGTACACCCCTGACTGACGGTACACCCTAACACGACCGTCACTGTAACGTTCTCCCGACCGACGGTACACCCTAACACGACCGTCACTGTAACGTTCTCCCGACCGACGGTACAACCTAACACGACCGTCACTGTAACGTTCTCCCGACCGACGGTACACCCTAACACGACCGTCACTGTATCAAGATGAAATCTAGATATATCTGCGAATAGCATTTCAGACAAATCCCTGTTGGTGAATCGCAGATGGTAAACGAATATATGCTAAACAAAAAAAGAAAAGTAACACTTCTTTATTCTGTGATTAATTAATTAACCCCTTCATAAATCCTTACCAATCCTGTACGAATAAAGTAATTGATCAATTCTGATAAAACTGCAGTCATGGTTCATTATAAAACTTTGCGTTCACTTGATTTTATTCGACTGTAAAGGACGTTGGGGTCAATTTAAAAGGTAACACCATTCGTAACGGGTATGGCCACCCTTTGCGAAGTAAACCGCATTGCAGCGTCGTCGCATGGAACTCGTTTATCGGCGGATAATTCGAGGAGAGATGTTGTTCCATTCAGCGATCAAGACTTTGGCCAGCTCCTGCAAGTTTGACGGCTGATTTTGACGTTCTCTCGCGCGTCGCCCAAGAACGTTCCAGACATGCTCAATCGGTGACAAATCAGGTGATTTAGATGGCCAATCTAACACCTGTACGTTATTCTGCTGCAAGAAAATTCTGCTGACGCGACTGATGTGCGCTGGTGCGTTATCCTGTTGAAAAATGGCGCCAACGCCATGGCGTCTTAAGAATGGCAGAACCACTGGTCTTAAAATTTCGTCCCGATATCGAATGCCGGTTAAATTGCCATTTAACACAACAAGCCTGGTACGAGTCCCCCCAAAAATACCACCCTAAACCATTACACTTCCGCCGCCAAAGCGGTCCCGTTCTGCGATGCAGCAGTTCGTAAAACGCTCCCCTCGTCGCCTCCACACTCTGCGCCTTCCGTCACCGTGTTGCAGACAAAACCTGGACTCATCTGAAAACAGAACATTGTTCCATTGTCGTAAGGCCCAACGACGGTGAACATGGGTCCAGTTACGCCGATTATTACGGTGACGTCGCAACAAATTGGGTCCAGTGTAGGGACGCCGCGCTTTCAATTGGTAGGCGCTCAACCTGTTGCGGACTGTTTGGGGAGACACACGACACCCAAACAATGTCCTTGTAGTCTCTACTGCGGTTACGAATCGATTGCGCAAGTGTATCAATCGTATACGACGGTCATCCCTGGCGGTCGTTTTACGGGGTCGGTCGCTTCGGGGACGATCGGATGTTGACCCAGTTTGGTTTAAACGACTTACCAACTGGCAAATTGTCTTAACACTGCAACCAAAATGCCCTGCAACTCGACGGCGAGACTCCCCAGCCTGGATCATGCCTACAGCCCTTTCTCTCTGTACTTGTGACAGCCGGGGCATAATGATAAAGTTGATAGATAGCAAGATTCGGTGATTTCTAAGTCCTAAGGATCTAAGGAACAGTTGTCAGTTTGAATGTTTATGAAATTCAAGCGAAGATACAAGTTAGTCGCAGAAAACCTCGTGCAGCTCTTTCGCTAATACAGACTTTCACGCTTGAATGATTTTGGTAATCCCCTTGGATTTTGTAATGTAAAACATTACCATTTTCTAATATTGCACAAACGTCATTTTGTTTTCACTCATTTACAGGTATTCGCCAAGGAAACATGTTAACCTTTCTTTTTTTGTTGAGTATATACCTATTCTATTTTAGGAGAATGGGCCATCCCATTTAGCTTTTCTAGCGTGACTTTGAATTACGATGATGCAGTACAATTTATGTTGGAGAGGGTCACACTGTACTTGAACACTGTTACATGCCATCGTGTCCTGGGATTTATAGCTATTGTGTACATACAATTTCCTTATCCCTGACATTTTTTCTCTCGGTGTATTATGTAAGATCATCGGTTGTTCAGCTTTTATTACTGTAATATTCTATGGTTTGGTGGGGCGGAATTTTCGTGGGAAAAAATATCGTGGGCTTTTTATTTCGACGAAAGATATAGCTCAATAGATGTCCTTTTACTAATTGTAACAGTTCATGGCCACGGTTTACTCACAGTAATGCAAGTAATGATAAAGTATCTTTGATCAAGACACTACTATCTAAAAAAAAACTTACCCTTGAAATGGATCTACAGCAATGGATCGTGGTTCATCCAAACCCTCTGTGACAAGATGTATATATATGTCTGATTGATGGCTGGTTACTGTGATTGTCTTTTTGAAGCAGGCATATATCTGATAAACGTTCCCGTGTATCCAGTCAACAGCTGCATTGTATACGCCTGTTGCGCCATTAGAATCAGTACCATTCAGATTTATCACAGAAACATCTCCATCACTGTCAGTCCTGTTGGAAGATTGCACAAAAGATACGAATTTAATAGCACCTCACAGCTTGAATGAAACTGCATCGTTTAGTAGTTTGTCCTTCTAGGACTCGCCATTGATGCTAGGTTATAAATTTTACAGCCTAGGAAGCGAGTAAGGAATATCAAAAGTAAGAATAGTATAAATGTAGATGGGGAGGCGAACTTGCACCATAAATCAAAGAATGTCGCAGAAAATACATGGTATAAAGGTGATATACCGATTAGAATACATGTCTACTTCGTTAATATAATCACGTGTGAGTGAGGATTATATGGTTTGAACATGTTACATTAAATAACGGTATTTAAAACAAAGACAGAGTATCCTTAATGTCTGGACTGTTGTTATTACTGGCAGATTTGTTGTCCAAGCACTTCTCTGCGATTGAAGATGGCAATGTTAAGATAAAAGTATGCTGCAATCGATTTGTCTTGCATATCGAAGATAGTTTGTCCCGTCCATACATCGACTTCGAACTGTTGGCACAAGGTGCTGTTAGCTAGCACCAAATAGGAACGTCGAACTGAAATACAAATATTAAACTTTGAGGCATTAAATATTACAATTATTTGAGAACGTTACAAAACAGCCTTATATTGATATTAAATGATTGAGTTCAGCTGTCATTCAGTATCACTTAAACACGTTTTGCTTTGATGTGGTCAGACTGATATAAAACATAATTGAATTTGGTAACGAAAGCATGGAGGACTATCTCTGGAAGTATTTGACAACAATTTTAAATTCCACAAAAAATGCAGTTGAGAGTATTTCAAGCATTATGAATAATGTTGAAATGTAACAGGATCGAAAACTTGATCATACGGTTGACTTAGTCGTTGATAGTTTATCTAATTAAATATCAATCGATATGTCACCAATTCAATATGTTGCAAATTCGATTTGAAATCAAATTGTGCAACAAGATAGTAAGACTGTATTGATATATAAACAAGTACAATGATGTGCTAGGTTTAACACTATTGGGCTTGTCCTGGATACTGTTTTAACAGAACATAACGTCAAATATGGTTTGATAAAAGGAATATGACATCAAAATATATACACCTTGATTGTCTCCCTTATTTTAAAAATAGCTATTTATTGGTTTCTTTCAAGCTGCTATTAAGCATATAAGCAATTTACTTCCTGAAGACCGTATATGATGAAGACAAATACTCGCCATACCTTAATCAGAACACTAGTATATATAGTAGTACTGTTGTATTGTTCATACCTTAGTCAGAACACTAGTATATATAGTAGTACATACCTTAATCAGAACACTATAGGACTTGTATCATACCTTAATCAGAACAGTATATAGTATATATACCTTAGTAGTATATATAGTAGTGCTGTGTTCATACCTTAATCAGAACACTATAGTGTTCATACCTTAATCAGAACACTAGTATATATAGTAGTACTGTTGTATTGTTCATACCTTAATCAGAACACTAGTATATATAGTAGGACTGTTGTATTGTTCATACCTTAATCAGAACACTAGTATATATAGTAGGACTGCTGTATTGTTCATACCTTAGTCAGAACAGTAGTATATATAGTAGGACTGCTGTATTGTTCATACCTTAATCAGAACACTAGTATATATAGTAGGACGGCTGTATTGTTCATACCTTAGTCAGAACAGTAGTATATATAGTAGGACGGCTGTATTGTTCATACCTTAGTCAGAACAGTAGTATATATAGTAGGACGGCTGTATTGTTCATACCTTAGTCAGAACAGTAGTATATATAGTAGGACGGCTGTATTGTTCATACCTTAGTCAGAACAGTAGTATATATAGTAGTACTGCTGTATTGTTCATACCTTTGTCAGAACACTAGTATATATAGTAGGACTGCTGTATAGTAGGACTGCTGTTGATACCTTATATAGTCATTGTTCATACCTTACAGTAGTATATATAGTAGTACTGTTGTATTGTTCATACCTTAATCAGAACACTAGTATATATAGTAGGACTGTTGTATTGTTGATACCTTAGTCAGAACAGTAGTATATATAGTAGTACTGTTGTATTGTTCATACCTTAGTCAGAACACTAGTATATATAGTAGGACTGTTGTATTGTTGATACCTTAGTCAGAACAGTAGTATATATAGTAGTACTGTTGTATTGCTCATACCTTAGTATATATAGTAGTACTGTTGTATTGCTCATACCTTAGTCAGAACACTAGTATATATAGTAGGACTGTTGTATTGTTCATACCTTAGTCAGAACACTAGTATATAGTAGTACTGTGGTATTGTTCATACCTTAGTCAGAACACTAGTGTATAGTAGGACTGTTGTATTGTTCATACCTTAATCAGAACACTAGTATATATAGTAGTACTGCTGTATTGTTCATACCTTAGTCAGAACACTACTGTATAGTAGGACTGTTGTAATGTAACTGTATGATTTCTGTGTAAAATCGAGTGTTTCTTTATTTGCGTTACATTTATCTCTCTGGATGATCTCTACTTCACTCTGTCATTTGGTGCCTATTGTTTTTATTTTTTTGAAACAGGACTAATTATAGCTCTCACTGAATTACACTTCTGTTTTCTGTTATATCAGTAACGTGTTGTGTAGTGTGAGATATATGACGTCATTATTTGATTTCAGAATTATTTACCGATTGATTCTGTACTGATCATTTACATAGGAAACATTTATTATGAAAATCGAGGTATTATTTTCTGAAAGGTTTCCTCGTGATATTTACACAGAGTGAATCTATTAACTAAACACATATCCCGAACAGAGTTGAGACAGTAATCATTATTGACAAATCTAAACAGCAGCACATGTATGGTCTTAGACAACCAAAAAAATACAGATGGTTTCGCAGACAGGTTGTTTTTCATTCCAATCTTGTTTGATATTAAACATGCGTTAATGTTAAAACTTTCTCGAGTGTAGTTCACACCAACTGGTGGATAGACAGGAACCGTTCACTGTTGTCCCAAAAGCTTTAAGTGATGTGGTGATGTGTATTTTGTTGATGACAGACTCTGGTGATGCCACTTAATCACAATAACTTACCGTTGGATGAAACACATTCTACACCATACACAACAGTTAGTGCAATTAGTCCAATTCAGAAACAGAAACCCTTCATCTTCTGTGGATCTATTTGGAAATCGTAACTTTCTAGCGATCCGGGTTTCAATCATTTACTGTCTCTGTTCTTTCGATACAAAGAATAGAAGTTCTTTCGTGTAACTTTCTTCTAATACACTTTGAAAATATTTTAAAAAAGCCAGGCACACTATCATTAGGTGTTCTTGCGAGAGGACATTCTCGAATTCTGAACGGAAATATTTCCGGCGATAAGCACGTGAAGTCCCTTACACCATCCACTTGTTGAATTTATCCTCGTCTGCTGTTCTGGATACGGATAATGATGTAAAACTATTATCTTAACTTCTTTTTCCAAGAACTAGCAAAAACACTCTTAATGATACAGTGTGTTTATGAAACGATATAAAGTACGGAGGAACATTTCTGCCTTCCAGGTCTAATTACCGTCACACCGCTTTTTGGGGAATTATTGACGCGATTCGTGTTATTGAACTTTTATATGATGTTATTTTTGCTTAAATATTTAGAATGGATTTAATAATTAAACACTTACTTCCTCACCACTAATGTAGTCTTTAAACCCACCACTACTGTAGTCTTTAAACCCTCCACTACTGTAGTCTTTAAACCCACCACTACTGTAGTCTTTAAACCCACCACTACTGTAGTCTTTAAACCCTCCACTACTGTAGTCTTTAAACCCACCACTACTGTAGTCTTTAAACCCACCACTACTGTAGTCTTTAAACCCTCCACTACTGTAGTCTTTAAACCCATCACTACTGTAGTCTTTAAACCCTTCACTACTGTAGTCTTTAAACCCACCACTACTGTAGTCTTTACACCCATCACTACTGTAGTCTTTAAACCCACCACTACTGTAGTCTTTACACCCACCACTACTGTAGTCTTTAAACCCACCACTACTGTAGTCTTTAAACCCTCCACTACTGTAGTCTTTAAACCCTTCACTACTGTAGTCTTTAAACCCACCACTACTGTAGTCTTTACACCCACCACTACTGTAGTTTTTAAACCCTTCACTACTGTAGTCTTTAAACCCTTCACTACTGTAGTCTTTACACCCACCACTACTGTAGTCTTTAAACCCACCACTACTGTAGTCTTTAAACCACACTACTGTAGTCTTTAAACCCACCACTACTGTAGTCTTTACACCCACCACTACTGTAGTCTTTAAACCCACCACTACTGTAGTCTTTAAACCCACCACTACTGTAGTCTTTACTGTAGTCTTTAAACCCACCACTACTGTAGTCTTTAAACCCATCACTACTGTAGCTTTAAACCCACCACTACTGTAGTCTTTATTCCCTTCTCTACTGTAGTCTTTAAACCCACCACTACTGTAGTCTTTAATCCCACCACTACTGTAGTCTTTAAACCCACCACTACTGTAGTCTTTAAACCCTTCACTACTGTAGTCTTTAAACCCTTCACTACTGTAGTCTTTAAACCCACCTTTACCCACCACTACTGTAGTCTTTAAACCCACCACTACACTACTGTAGTCTTTACTACTGTAGTCTTTACCCACCACTACTGTAGTCTTTAAACCCACCACTACTGTAGTCTTTAAACCCACCACTACTGTAGTCTTTAAACCCACCACTACTGTAGTCTTTAAACCCTTCACAACTGTAGTCTTTAAACCCACCACTACTGTAGTCTTTAAACCCACCACTACTGTAGTCTTTAAACCCACTACTGTAGTCTTACTGTAGTCTTTAACCCTCCACTACTGTAGTCTTTAAACCCTCCACTACTGTAGTCTTTAAACCCTCCACTACTGTAGTCTTTAAACCCACCACTACTGTAGTCTTTACACCCATCACTACTGTAGTCTTTAAACCCACCACTACTGTAGTCTTTAAACCTTTCACTACTGTAGTCTTTACACCCATCACTACTGTAGTCTTTAAACCCACCACTACTGTAGTCTTTAAACCCTCCACTACTGTAGTCTTTAAACCCATCACTACTGTAGTCTTTACACCTTTCACTACTGTAGTCTTTACACCCACCACTACTGTAGTCTTTAAACCCTTCACTACTGTAGTCTTTAAACCCACCACTACTGTAGTCTTTACACCCACCACTACTGTAGTCTTTAAACCCTTCACTACTGTAGTCTTTAAACCCTTCACTACTGTAGTCTTTACACCCACCACTACTGTAGTCTTTAAACCCACCACTACTGTAGTCTTTAAACCCTCCACTACTGTAGTCTTTAAACCCACCACTACTGTAGTCTTTAAACCCATCACTACTGTAGTCTTTAAACCCACCACTACTGTAGTCTTTAAACCCTTCACTACTGAAGTCTTTAAACCCACCACTACTGTAGTCTTTAAACCCACCACTACTGTAGTCTTTAAACCCACCACTATTGAAGTCTTTAAACCCACCACTACTGTAGTCTTTAAACCCATCACTACTGTAGTCTTTAAACCCTTCACTACTGTAGTCTTTACACCCACCACTACTGTAGTCTTTAAACCCATCACTACTGTAGTCTTTAAACCCATCACTAGTGTAGCCTTTACACCCACCACTACTGTAGTCTTTACACCCACCACTACTGTAGTCTTTACACCCACCACTACTGTAGTCTTTACACCCACCACTACTGTAGTCTTTACACCCACCACTACTGTAGTCTTTACACCCACCACTACTGTAGTCTTTACACCCACCACTACTGTAGTCTTTAAACCTTTCACTACTGTAGTCTTTACACCCACCACTACTGTAGTCTTTACACCCACCACTACTGTAGTCTTTAAACCTTTCACTACTGTAGTCTTTACACCCACCACTACTGTAGTCTTTACACCCACCACTACTGTAGTCTTTAAACCTTTCACACTGTAGTCTTTACACCCACCACTACTGTAGTCTTTAAACCTTTCACACTGTAGTCTTTACACCCACCACTACTGTAGTCTTTACACCCACCACTACTGTAGTCTTTAAACCTTTCACTACTGTAGTCTTTACACCCACCACTACTGTAGTCTTTAAACCTTGCACTACTGTAGTCTTTACATCCACCACTACTGTAGTCTTTAAACCTTTCACTACTGTAGTCTTTACACCCACCACTACTGTAGTCTTTACACCCACCACTACTGTAGTCTTTAGACCCTCCACTACTGTAGTCTTTAAACCCTCCACTACTGTAGTCTTTAAACCCACCACTACTGTAGTCTTTAAACCCACCACTACTGTAGTCTTTAAACCCACCACTACTGTAGTCTTTAAACCCATCACTACTGTAGTCTTTAAACCCTTCACTACTGTAGTCTTTACACCCACCACTACTGTAGTCTTTAAACCCTTCACTACTGTAGTCTTTACACCCACCACTACTGTAGTCTTTAAACCCACCACTACTGTAGTCTTTACACCCACCACTACTGTAGTCTTTAAACCCTCCACTACTGTAGTCTTTAAACCCACCACTACTGTAGTCTTTAAACCCACCACTACTGTAGTTTTTAAACCCTCCACTACTGTAGTCTTTAAACCCTTCACTACTGTAGTCTTTAAACCCATCACTACTGTAGTCTTTAAACCTTTCACTACTGTAGTCTTTAAACCCACCACTACTGTAGTCTTTACACCCACCACTACTGTAGTCTTTAAACCCACCACTACTGTAGTCTTTACACCCACCACTACTGTAGTCTTTAGACCCTCCACTACTGTAGTCTTTAAACCCATCACTACTGTAGTCTTTAAACCCTTCACTACTGTAGTCTTTAAACCCATCACTACTGTAGTCTTTAAACCCTTCACTACTGTAGTCTTTAAACCCACCACTACTGTAGTCTTTAAACCCTTCACTACTGTAGTCTTTAAACCCTTCACTACTGTAGTCTTTAAACCCACCACTACTGTAGTCTTTAAACCCACCACTACTGTAGTCTTTAAACCCACCACTACTGTAGTCTTTACACCACTACTGTAGTCTTTACTCACTACTGTAGTCTTTAAACCCACCACTACTGTAGTCTTTAAACCCTCCACTACTGTAGTCTTTAAACCCTCCACTACTGTAGTCTTTAAACCCTCCACTACTGTAGTCTTTAAACCCACCACTACTGTAGTCTTTAAACCCACCACTACTGTAGTCTTTACACCCATCACTACTGTAGTCTTTAAACCCTCCACTACTGTAGTCTTTAAACCCATCACTACTGTAGTTTTTAAACCCTCCACTACTGTAGTCTTTACACCCACCACTACTGTAGTCTTTAAACCCTTCACTACTGTAGTCTTTACACCCACCACTACTGTAGTCTTTAAACCCTTCACTACTGTAGTCTTTAAACCCATCACTACTGTAGTCTTTACACCCACCACTACTGTAGTCTTTAATCCCTTCACTACTGTAGTCTTTAAACTTTTCACTACTGTAGTATTTAAACCCTTCACTACTGTAGTCTTTAAACCCACCACTACTGTAGTCTTTAAACCCACCACTACTGTAGTCTTTAAACCCATCACTACTGTAGTCTTTAAACCCTTCACTACTGTAGTCTTTAAACCCACCACTACTGTAGTCTTTAAACCCACCACTACTGTAGTCTTTAAACCCATCACTACTGTAGTTTTTAAACCCACCACTACTGTAGTCTTTAAACCCACCACTACTGTAGTCTTTAAACCCTCTTGTTATTATATAAATGCTTACCGGTATAGATATATATTTATAACGTAGGTAAACAAACGATTACAGGTGTTGATCAGATTGTCAGACAACATATTGTACCTGCCCTTTTGTATAAGATATCTTGTGAATTTTACATCTTCACTGTAACACTTCGGTAGTACTGAAGTTGCACTAGTTATTCCGCCTAAGGTAGGCAATGTACACCATTTGTCAATTTACCAGTGTTTCTGCATAATCAAGATTCGTTGCTCGCTTCCATCCGAACAAGAAAAGTGATAGATCAGAGAACGTTGCTTGTTAATTGTGATTACAAAATGAAAGTTTTGATTTCCTTCCAGAGATATTTTTTGTCTTATTTTACAGCTGATGTGAACTAACTGCCACTGCAGCTTTCTATTTGATAAACATCTGGATATGAAATAACCTGTTTTAGTTACAATGACTGTCATTTAAACAGAAAGGTGATTTTTTTACGATGAAGGAAGAATCAGCTTTATGTTGTAGCATTACTGACGAGACCTAGAGGGACGAAACAGCTGATTGTTGTAGCATCACTGACGAGTCCTAGGGGAACGAAACAGCTGTATGGTTTAGCATCACTGACGAGTCCTAGAGGGACGAAACAGCTGATTGTTGTAGCATCACTGACGAGTCCTAGAGGGACGAAACAGCTTTATGTTGCAGCATTACTGGCGAGACCTAGAGGGACGAAACAGCTGATTGTTGTAGCATTACTGACGAGACCTAAAGGGACGAAACAGCTGTATGGTGTAGCATCACTGACGAGTCCTAGAGGGACGAAACAGCTGATTGTTGTAGCATCACTGACGAGTCCTAGAGGGACGAAACAGCTTTATGTTGCAGCATTACTGGCGAGACCTAGAGGGACGAAACAGCTGATTGTTGTAGCATTACTGACGAGACCTAAAGGGACGAAACAGCTGTATGGTGTAGCATCACTGACGAGTCCTAGAGAGACGAAACAGCTTTATGTTGTAGCATTACTGACGAGACCTAGAGGGACGAAGCAGCTAATTGTTGTAGCATCACTGACGAGTCCTAGAGGGACGAAACTGCTTTATGATGTAGCATCACTGACGCGCCCTCGAAAGACGAAGCAGTTGAATTTATTATTTGGCCCTAAATTTTATGAAAAGGTGAAATTCACTTTTCTGACTTTCATACAATCTTAAAGATTACATGTGATAGACGCTGCCGTCTGACTCTTAGCTCCCGAATTACAGGGCAAGTGCCATTTTAATTGTGACTGTCGATGTTTGGATTTTTCTAGTTTTTCCTCGGTTTGAAGATTCAGGTCCTCAGCATCACCTAGGAGTCCTAGAAGTATGAAACAATAGTATGATGCAGTAGAATTCATCATTTCTCTCTACACTGTCTAATTCTAAATATGTAAAAATGCTATTCACTTGTGTCTTTAGAATAGTACTGAACAGATTGAGTTACCGTATATTACTAAGAACTTCCTTACTATAGAATTAGACAAGAAACAAGCACTACATTTCTTTTTTAATCTGTATACTTATCTGGATAAGATGTTTTATCACGTTTTCCTGTTGAAACGGTGCCTACAGATAACAACTGTTCTGATTCATGATTTGATCACATTCTGCAAATAAGCCGATTGATAAATACGCTATGTTAAAACCTTGGTCGGTTGATTGACAGGTTTTCCGTCTCCGTGACTCCTCCCGTGTCCGTCTCACCGACGAACGGCAGTGTTCTGGCGACATGAGGGGGCGACCTGCATCCCCTCAGAGGAAACATCTGTAGCGATGGACATTTCATTATATTTGTATTAGGAGACGGCTCTAGGGCCTAATATTGCCTTATCCTAACTCTAACAGTTGAAACATTCTCAGAAGCTGAAAAGAAAAGTTTGAACCTGTCTAGCTTTGGTTTGGGTTAGGGTGATTTTGAAGTCCGTCTAATGCCTTCATAATAATTATATAGTCTGACGTTATCACTGACACATGGACCGTTGAGTACACTGTTCTGTATAAAATGATCGAGAACTGTTTATCCCTATTGTACTACCTAACAGGGTTCCATATGCTACAAGCCAGGGTACAAGACCCGAATCCGACTGTTCACCAGTCCACGACCCTTGTACTCAGAGGTTGCCTTTTTGTTTAATCTGTACTGGACGGAGGGTCTTAAATGTGGAGTTTGTGTATTTTTCTTCTTTTGTATTGTTTCATTTAAGCGTATAGTTTAAGCAGTGAGCATTTCGCTCGGAAACCCCCAAGGGACACAACTGCCTTCTCTGTACGTGTAGACTATTTCACAAATATGAATACAGGGGTAGGGTACAGAGGAGGACACTACATACCTCATGAGATGTCAGTATGCACCAATGAATGAGACGGGTAGTAGTAATCCTCTCTGGTGCAGTCTCCCTGGGTATCATAGGAACCTACCTGTTGTGTATGGTGTTGTGTAGGTTTCTGGTGTTTGGGAGTTGTCTCCCTTTGACCGTTCTGTTTACCGTATCTATTTTATTTTTTGTTCGGGTTGTCGGTTTTTTCTTAGGCATTCGACATGCAGTCTTAAGCAGTAGTCTTTCATTTTCATGTGACGTTAAAACCTGGCTGATGGATGTGTATTGGATTTTTCTTCTTATAAATTCGGCAATGAGATTTTTTCTTTCCTGATCGAATCTATTGCTATATAGAAAAATTGATCTATTGTGTCTTCTGTTTCACAATTCGTACAGTCTGGTGAGATAGCTTTGATACTACTTTTTTTGTTTAATTGTTCCTAATCTTAGTCTTGTGATGATATTGTCTTGTAATTAATTTCGTCCTAAAGCTTTTTATTTAGTTTTTGGTTGATCTATAATTTGCCTTAAGTTGTTTGATCCTTTGAAATGTTTCCAGCTTCCTGACCATTTATTATTGATTTGTTGATTGATAATAGAATATACTTCTGTCTGAGATAATTTCACCTTATCTTCTATTGTGTTTTACTGAAGAGTTATTTTGGCTAGAGAATCAACCTTTTCCTTTCCATGTATATTGACGTGATGGTACATACTCAAAATTTACCAAATTTCCTTGTTGTTTTAACTTTTAAAATAGATTCAATATTGAGTTAGTTACGTTAGTGCTTTTTCTACTCTGTATTGATTGTGATGAAGAAATACTATCTGTAAGAATTACCGCTCTGTATGTGGGCTTTTTGACGTTAATAAGTCTAAGTGATAATTCTATAGCAATGATTTCACTGGTATAAACGGAGCACTGATTGGTCAGTCTGAGTGATAATGTGATGTTGTTTTCTCCGGAATAAATACCTAACCCTACTCTGTTCGTTTGTAGATTTTATGATCCGTCAGTATAATATTTGGTATGATCATTATATTTCTCGTCAATTATGAATAATGCAATTACACTTGTTTCTGCAGGATTTTCCTTTTTGTTGGTTTTGTCTAAAATTGCAATGCTAATTTTCGGAATGTCTAATTTCCAGGACGAAGTGGAATTTGGAATAATTTCTTCAATTTTAACTTGGTCTAAATTGTGTTTGACGAGAAGTTGGTTTGTTACATGGTTACATGGTGGTTAGGTGTGTTGTTGTAGTTTATATTTAATGTTCTTAACGTGTTCTACTTTAACATTAGGTGGAAATTCAGGCCCTAGAGACTGAGTTCTAGCCCAGTGTTTTAATATTATTTTTTCTCTCCCACGTTTTAATGATATTTCACCAGTTTCCGTATGTAGACTTATAGTGGGCGTGTTTATCGTATTCCGCCTGTTGCTATTCTAAGTGCTTTGTGTTGTACTATATCAAGTGTTTTAGGTGTTATCTGAGGCCGAGTTATAAATTTGGTATCTAGAATCTATTTTTTTTTATCTAATTAATGCACTGTATATCTTTCATAAAAGGTGTTTTTCATTTGTGTCTAGTCTGTTTCCCGAAACATAAATCATTGTTTAGAATTCGTTTACAATTGTCTTTGTATGTGGGGTACCCAGGCTAATTCTAATATCATTCCTAAATATCGTGTTTTTGAGACAAATTTGAATGTTTTGGTTGCCTAATCAGAACTCTGGTGTTTTGGTTCTTCTTGAAAACGACATAGCTACTGTTTTGTCTTTTGAAATTTTAAAACCCCAGTTATCAGCCGATTCCTGTCTGGTATCCGATGTTCTCTGTAGAAATGTACCATTGCGTGCTATATCTATCCTAGCTCCAGTGCATTTACTGTCACCGATTTTGTCAAGTGAAATCTGTTCCTGTTCGGGATAGCTAGCTCACGAGGGCCGAATTAATGGTTGTATCATGAGAGATTTCCGTACTTATTTCGATGTGAGGACACATAAGACGGATTTACTCTACCACAAAGCCAACTCAAGATTCTATATTTTGTGCACGATTTACTGGAGAAAATTGTACTTGTTTAAAAGAAGACTTGTACTTTAAGTGTAAGACGGAACTGAGGACCGTGTTTACATCTGTATTTAATGAAGTTCTACTGCGCACTTTTATTTATCTATAAAACGAGACAGTACATGTTTGAAAACTATTTGGTCTCACAGAACACTGAATTGGATTAAACATTTATCTAAATAACAGGTCGTTTAAATGTTCATTTTCAATACATCTTGTTTTGTATGTTCATTTCAACATGTCCTTTATGCCCGGTAAAAATATGTTAAGTGTTGGTATAAGAAGTGATCTGTTGGTTAATAACATGTAGGTGAGGCGGTAAAACCTGTATACATCATAGAAAGCCTGGTGTATATATCTTTGGTGGTGTTGATGACAAATTGTGTAATGCATGTATGTAAGATAAAGGTTGAGAGCCACGGTAATGAGGCTAGCAGTGTTCTGTTCAATGGAGAAGATCGCTTTCTTTCTGATAATCGATTTGGCATTGGCAGTGTACAAATATTTACTAAGTGAAGTACTATAAAACTTCCTTGTGGTATAAGTATCGCTGAACAGATGTATAAATACATAAAAAATACATGTCTACATCAATATTAGAACCATTATTATCGGAAGTGTGTAAACAGACTTTAGTTACATCAAAGACAACACATCCAAATATGTTTCTAGATTCTGCTAGATTGATAAAGGATTAGTGGTCCGAAACTTATAAAGCCACCGTGGCTACAATTAAGATAAAGAACACAGAGCAAAGTCTTTCTGTCTTGATGAATCACAGTTCTATCGCATAGAAATCGAGTGAAAAATAGCAACATGTCAACATAATCACAATCCAAACTCAAATTATGTAAACCTATGGCAAAATATGAACAAAACAATATATATACAAAGACGTTTAAAAAAGTACAACAGGAAACAAGACCATGTGTTCCGGAATTAAAAGCGACCTCTGCTTACCCGCCATAGTTTCATGAATACACGACACGTGACATGCACAGCATCGTATGTTGTTTATGAAGAAACAAGGAATAATATATATATCATGCTCTAACACTTCGCCAGGTAACATGCAGCAGCTTCAAAGTCCTCCCTGATAAAGTAGGTAAATATAACACTGTACCCCTCTATGTTGTACTATCTTTATGTTATACAAAAGACCAGTAACAACCGTTCTCAAGTACAATGTTGAGTATTAGCGCAAGTTACAACAATGATAACATGTATGGCCCGAGTATCGAAATTACTCCTTCCACGGCCACACCAGGACTGACTCTTTTTGCTGTGATCTTACAGTTTATCCTGAAGTAATTATAATCTAATTCCAATAGGCCACTGGCAAAGTGTCTTCTACTGAACAACAATTAAACCGTGAACAGTTAATGTCTCACTGGTGGAGAGCATGTCCAGCCAATGTTTCACGGCATGATTCTGACACTAAGGTGACCGAAATCAAACTGTCTGATAAACCAGCCGGTCACTTTAAGTTTCAACACAAATTATGTTCTACACTTGAGTGACAAATTTCACCATTAACAAACACGTATTCTAATAATGAAATAAACACTGACCAGGATCAATACTACACCGGTCGGAGTTTTATACAAATGACTTTGATCGTTTAAGGACGACCTCCTCACGTATTTAAAGATAATTTCATGTTTTATGGAATTAAGGAAGGCTGTCTTAGCTTCCATGTGTCAGTGCGGAACTGTAGTCGCCTACATACCACACCCTAGTATACGGCCGAAGATCGACGAAAACCTGGTCATGATATACTGACTACGGGCAAAGCGGTCACATCACTACCACAGGGCCTCCCTGCTGGTCATAATATACTGACTACGGGCAAACCAGTCATATCACTGCCACAGGGCCTCCCTGCTGGTCACAATATACTGACTACGGGCAAACCGGTCACATCACTACCACAGGGCCTCCCTGCTGGTCACAATATACTGACTAACCAGTCATATCACTGCCACAGGGCCTCCCTGCTGGTCACAATATACTGACTACGGGCAAACCGGTCACATCACTACCACAGGGCCTCCCTGCTGGTCACAATATACTGACTACGGGCAAACCAGTCATATCACTGCCACAGGGCCTCCCTGCTGGTCACAATATACTGACTACGGACAAACCGGTCACATCACTACCACAGGGCCTCCCAAACCGGTCACATCACTACCCAGGGCCTCCCTGCTGGTCACAATATACTGACTACGGTCCCTACTGGTCACAATATACTGACTACGGACAAACCGGTCACATCACTACCACAGGGCCTCCTGTACTGACAGGGGCGAAGTGCCAACCATAACCAACAGTGATGCAGGGTCAAGGAAATATTACAAATAGTAAGAATACTACTTGGCGCTCAGGTTAAGTCACCTTTTACGATGATGCATGAGGGTAGTACTGTTATGTAGTGTGTGAGAAATTGATACTCTCACTGTGCAAATACCCTTATATGTTTGGTTAAAATGAGTGAAAACTTGCATTGTCACCGTAAAACCTTACACTGCCAACTAAAAACGCCTAATTGTCACGAATGAAAATTTTGCAGTGATTTTAGGATGAAGCAATCCAACAGTCATCATTCAGAGTGTGTCATGCCATTTGTTGGTGACGTCATCACTGACAATCGTTACTTTAGAGTGCTGATCTCGTCAATCAGTTTCACACTTGCATTGACCGTCTATCGAAAGTTAGGTTTGGTACGAGATGAATTCACTACTACAATGTAAATGTGCAATGTGTGTTGGTATCCGTTAATGATATATATATATATATATATATATATATATATATATATATTTATATGGGAAGAGACAAGGAGGATATATTGTTGTCTATAAAACATCAAAACATAAATTTAATTATTTGCTCTAGGAACTGTTTGTTGTCGAATTTATTGTCAATGGCAACCAAACAGCGTCATGTGATGCTTCCGGTACAAAATGACTGATAAAGCGGTAAGTGAGTATGTATAAGACGGTGAGTATTATAAGACGGTATGTATGTATAAGACGGTGAGTATGTATAAGACGGTGAGTATGTATAAGACGGTATGTATGTATAAGACGGTGAGTATGTATAAGACGGTGAGTATGTATAAGACGGTAAGTATGTATAAGACGGTGAGTATGTATAAGACGGTATGTATGTATAAGACGGTGAGTATGTATAAGACGGTGAGTATGTATAAGACGGTAAGTATGTATAAGACGGCGAGTATGTATAAGACGGTGAGTATGTATAAGACGGTATGCATGTATAAGACGGTGAGTATGTATAAGACGGTGAGTATGTATAAGACGGTGAGTATGTATAAGACGGTAAGTAGGTATAAGACGGTGAGTATGTATAAGATGGTATGTATGTATAAGACGGTGTGTATGTATAAGACGGTGAGTATGTTTAAGACGGTGAGTATGTATAAGACGGTGAGTATGTATCAGACGTAAGTATGTATAAGACGGTGAGTATGTATAAGACGGTGAGTATGTATAAGACGGCGAGTATGTATAAGACGGTGAGTATGTATAAGACGGTATGTATGTATAAGACGGTGAGTATGAATAAGACGGTGAGTATGTTTAAGACGGTGAGTATGTATAAGACGGTGAGTATGTATAAGACGGTATGCATGTATAAGACGGTGAGTATGTATAAGACGGTGAGTATGTATAAGATGGTATGTATGTATAAGACGGTATGCATGTATAAGACGGTGAGTATGTATAAGACGGTGAGTATGTATAAGACGGTGAGTATGTATAAGACGGTAAGTAGGTATAAGACGGTGAGTATGTATAAGATGGTATGTATGTATAAGACGGTGAGTATGTATAAGACGGTATGTATGTATAAGACGGTGTGCATGTATAAGACGGTGAGTATGTTTAAGACGGTGAGTATGTATAAGACGGTGAGTATGTATAAGACGGTGAGTATGTATAAGACAGTGAGTATGTATAAGACGGTGAGTATGAATAAGACGGTATGTATGTATAAGACGGTGAGTATGTTTAAGACGGTGAGTATGTATAAGACGGTAAGTATGTATAAGACGTAAGTATGTATAAGACAGTGAGTATGTATAAGACGGTAAGTATGTATAAGACGATGAGTATGAATAAGACGGTATGTATGTATAAGACGGTATGTATGTATAAGACGGTGAGTATTATCAGACGGTATGTATGTATAAGACGGTGAGTATGTATAAGACGGTAAGTATGAATAAGATGGTAAGCATGTATAAGACGGTATGTATGTATAAGACGGTGAGTATGTATAAGACGGTAAGTATGTATAAGACGGTGAGTATGTATAAGATGGTGAGTATGTTTAAGACGGTATGTATGTATAAGGCGTAAGTATGTATCAGACGGTGAGTATGTATAAGACGGTATGTATGTATAAGACGGTGAGTATGTTTAAGACGGTATGTATGTATAAGACGTAAGTATGTATAAGACAGTGAGTATGTATAAGACGGTGAGTATGTATAAGACGGTAAGTATGTATAGGACGGTGAGTATGTATAAGACGGTGAGTATTATAAGACGGTATGTATGTATAAGACGGTGAGTATTATAAGACGGTGAGTATTATAAGACGGTATGTATGAATAAGACGATAAGTATGTATAAGACGATATGTATGTATAAGACGGTGAGTATGTATAAGACGGTATGTATGTATAAGATGGTGAGTATGTATAAGACGGTATGTATGTATAAGATGGTGAGTATGTATAAGACGGTTAGTATGTATAAGACGGTATGTATGTATAAGATGGTGAGTATGTATAAGACGGTATGTATGTATAAGATGGTGAGTATGTATAAGACGGTATGTATGTATGTATAAGACGGTGAGTATGTTTAAGACGGTGAGTATGTATAAGACGGTATGTATGTATAAGACGGTGAGTATGTATAAGACGGTGAGTATGTATAAGACGGTAAGTATGTATAAGACGTAAGTATGTATAAGACAGTGAGTATGTATAAGACGGTAAGTATGTATAAGACGGTGAGTATGTATAAGACGGTGAGTATTATAAGACGGTATGTATGTATAAGATGGTGAGTATGTATAAGACGGTAACTTTAACAGGTGACTAGTGTTTAAACTATGTTCACATAAAGCTGACGTCATGCTTACTGGTACAGTTGTAAATATCAACGAAGGATTTCCTGCCTGATGGTCATAAGTTGTATTTAATATTTTTCAGTTTCTTATTGATGAAAAACTTGAGTGTCCACTGACCAAGTGAAACCACCTCTTTAAAGTACAACTCACAGCAGGTTTGTCATCGCTATATGTTTACAGCAACCAGGCGGCAGAAGCTTACACACATGGGGACAGAATTGATCGTTTTAGAGTCCTTGCTTATGCGTTCTTGCGATTTCTTTCATCAGAGAGTATGTGAAATGGATTTTGTACGCCTGGTCACTCAGGTAAATAGTTACACGTTAAGGACATTCAACTGAAGTCGTTTGGGTGTAGATACAAGGAAAATATACACTTCTATATAAAACGGAAAAAAAACCAAAAGTTCAATTATTTAGGTTCAGTAAACTTGTGTGCTGGCGTCATGGTGCCGTTCATTCATTTACGACTATATGTAGCGATTTAACCACAGAACACGCCCCAGTAAGTCTTTACACGTACATTAATGATAAATATCACGTGATCATCTCAAATACCCCACATTTCTTTTCAGAAGCCCTT
The DNA here is from genome assembly GCF_031769215.1 of Ylistrum balloti. Lineage (NCBI taxonomy): Eukaryota > Metazoa > Mollusca > Bivalvia > Pectinida > Pectinidae > Ylistrum > Ylistrum balloti. The sequence goes on along the minus strand of NW_026782123.1, from coordinate 791,746 downwards.
ATCATTTTGGTCACATGTAAAATTCCTCTCTTTTTTCTACATCGACAATTTTTCATTCCTACTAGTCGCATGAACTAAACCCTGGTCCTTCAATAACCCCATGTGGTCCTATATAAACCCCAGTTTTTATAGATAAAACGTCTACCCCATGCGGTCCTATATAAACCCCGGTATTTACAGATAAAACACTTACCCCATGTAGTCCTATATAAACCCCGGTATTTATAGATAAAACGTTTATAGATAAAACGTCTACCCCATGTAGTCCTATATAAACCCCGGTATTTATAGATAAAACGTCTACCCCATGTAGTCCTATATAAACCCCGGTATTTACAGATAAAACACTTACCCCATGTAGTCCTATATAAACCCCGGTATTTATAGATAAAACGTCTACCCCATGTAGTCCTATATAAACCCCGGTATTTACAGATAAAACACTTACCCCATGTGGTCCTATATAAACCCCGGTATTTACAGATAAAACACTTACCCCATGTGGTCCTATATAAACCCCGGTATTTACAGATAAAACACTTACCCCATGTGGTCCTATATAAACCTCGGTATTTATAGATAAAAACACTTACCCCATGTGGTCCTATATAAACCTCGGTATTTACAGATAAAACACTTACCCCATGTGGTCCTATAAAAACCCCGGTATTCATGGATAAAACACTTACCCCATGTGGTCCTATATAAACTCCAGTTTTTATAGATAAAACGTCTACCCCATGATGTGGTGTGATATAAACCTCGGTATTTATGGATAAAACACTTACCCCATGTGGTCCTATATAAACCCCGGTATTTATAGATAAAACGTCTACCCCATGTGGTCCTATATAAACTCCAGTATTTATAGATAAAACGTCTACCCCATGATGTGGTGTGATATAAACCTCGGTATTTATGGATAAAACACTTACCCCATGTGGTCCTATATAAACTCCAGTTTTTATAGATAAAACGTCTACCCCATGATGTGGTGTGATATAAACCTCGGTATTTATGGATAAAACACTTACCCCATGTGGTCCTATATAAACTCCAGTTTTTATAGATAAAACGTTTACCCCATGATGTGGTGTGATATAAACCTCGGTATTTATGGATAAAACACTTACCCCATGTGGTCCTATATAAACTCCAGTTTTTATAGATAAAACGTCTACCCCATGATGTGGTGTGATATAAACCCCGGTATTTATGGATAAAACACTTACCCCATGTAGTCCTATATAAACCCCGGTATTTATAGATAAAACACTTACCCCATGCGGTCCTATATAAACCCCGGTATTTATGGATAAAACACTTACCCCATGTAGTCCTATATAAACCCCGGTATTTATAGATAAAACACTTACCCCATGCGGTCCTATATAAACCCCGGTATTTATGGATAAAACACTTACCCCATGTGGTCCTATATAAACCCCGGTATTTACAGATAAAACACTTACCCCATGTGATCCTATATAAACCCCGGTATTTATGGATAAAACACTTACCCCTACACCATCAGTACTTACCGCTGTCTGACAGAAACAGCAAAACCATACCAATGTCACACATTCCAAATGTTGTAAGTCATGATGCTATATATAACACAAAGATAAATTGACATAAGTTATTGGATAAAATTCTATTGAAACAGGTCATTTATATGAATGGTTTACTGTAGAAGATGGGACGTGTTACCAATTTACAAATTTACTGTAGAGGATGGGACGTGTTACCATTTACAAATTTACTGTGGAAGATGGGACATGTTACCATTTACAAATTTACTGTGGAAGATGAGACGTGTTACCATTTACAAATTTACTGTAGAAGATGGGACGTGTTACCATTTACAAATTTACTGTAAAGGATGGGACGTGTTACCATTTACAAATTTACTGTAGAGGATGGGACGTGTTACCATTTACAAATTTACTGTGGAAGATGGGACATGTTACCATTTACAAATTTACTGTGGAAGATGAGACGTGTTACCATTTACAAATTTACTGTAGAAGATGGGACGTGTTACCATTTACAAATTTACTGTAGAGGATGGGACGTGTTACCATTTACAAATTTACTGTAGAGGATGGGACGTGTTACCATTTACAAATTTACTGTAGAAGATGGGACGTGTTACCATTTACAAATTTACTGTAGAAGATGGGACGTGTTACCATTTACAAATTTACTGTAAAGGATGGGACCTATATAAACCCCGTGTTACCATTTACAAATTTACTGTAGAAGATGGGACGTGTTACCATTTACAAATTTACTGTAGAAGATGGGACGTGTTACCATTTACAAATTTACTGTAGAAGATGGGACGTGTTACTTACAAATTTACTGTAGAGGATGGGACGTGTTACCATTTACAAATTTACTGTGGAAGATGGGACATGTTACCATTTACAAATTTACTGTGGAAGATGAGACGTGTTACCATTTACAAATTTACTGTAGAAGATGGGACGTGTTACCATTTACAAATTTACTGTAGAGGATGGGACGTGTTACCATTTACAAATTTACTGTAGAGGATGGGACGTGTTACCATTTACAAATTTACTGTAGAAGATGGGACGTGTTACCATTTACAAATTTACTGTAGAAGATGGGACGTGTTACCATTTACAAATTTACTGTAAAGGATGGGACGTGTTACCATTTACAAATTTACTGTAGAAGATGGGACGTGTTACCATTTACAAATTTACTGTAGAAGATGGGACGTGTTACCATTTACAAATTTACTGTAGAAGATGGGACGTGTTACCATTTACAGAATGGGACGTGTTACCATTTACAAATTTACTGTAGAAGATGGGACGTGTTACCATTTACAAATTTACTGTAAAGGATGGGACGTGTTATTATTCATATGCTAATATACAAACTTTGTTATTGCGAATATGACAGAATTTGCCAGCAATACTGTGAAAAAGGATAGTTTTTAATTGATTTGTAACTTGTTGGAATATCAATAAATCTCATATAACTTTACTCACACTCATCAATCATACATGATATTTATTTAATGCCGACAGTAAATTCTCAGCATGTATGAAAGCACACACGCAAACAATCTGTGCCGTCAATAACGTGTATGAATAGTTCAGAGCTGACACAGTGTTAAGTGAGATATCAGGGGAGATATCAGGGCTGACACAGTGTTTAGTTAGATATCAGGGCTGACACAGTGTTTAGTTAGATATCAGGGCTGACACAGTGTTTAGATAGATATCAGGGCTGACACAGTGTTTAGTTAGATATCAAGGCTGATACAGTGTTTAGTTAGATATCAGGGGAGATATCAGGGCTGACACAGTGTTTAGTAAGATATCAGGGCTGACACAGTCTTTAGTGAGATATCAGGGCTGACACAGTGTTTAGTGAGATATCAGGGCTGACACAGTGTTTAGTGAGATATCAGGGCTGACACAGTGTTTAGTGAGATATCAGGGCTGACACAGTGTTTAGTGAGATATCAGGGCTGACACAGTGTTTAGTGAGATATCAGGGCTGACACAGTGTTTAGTGTGATATCAGGGCTGACACAGTGTTTAGTGAGATATCAGGGCTGACACAGTGTTTAGTAAGATATCAGGGCTGACACAGTGTTTAGTTAGATATCAGGGGAGATATCAGGGCTGACACAGTGTTTAGTTAGATATCAGGGCTGACACAGTGTTTAGTTAGATATCAGGGCTGACACAGTGTTTAGTGAGATATCAGGGCTGACACAGTGTTTAGTGAGATATCAGCACTGACACGGTCTTTAGTGAGATATCAGGGCTGACACAGCGTTTAGAGAGATATAAGGGCTGACACAGTGTTAAGTGAGATATCAGGGCTGACACAGTGTTTAGTTAGATATCAGGGCTGACAGAGTCTTTAGTGAGATATCAGGGATGACAGAGTCTTTAGTGAGATATCAGGGCTGACACAGTGTTTAGTGAGATATCAGGCGAGATATCAGGGCTGACATAGTCTTTAGTGAGATATCAGGGGAGATATCAGGGCTGACACAATGTTTAGTGAGATATCAGGGCTGACACAGTGTTTAGTGAGATATCAGGGCTGACACAGTGTTTAGTGAGATATCAGGGCTGTCACAGTGTTTAGTAAGATATCAGGGCTGACACAGTGTTTAGTTAGATATCAGGGGAGATATCAGGGCTGACACAGTGTTTAGAAAGATATCAGGGCTGACACAGTGTTTAGTGAGATATCAGGGCTGACACAGTGTTAAGTGAGATATCAGGGCTGACACAGTGTTTAGTTAGATATCAGCACTGACACGGTCTTTAGTGAGATATCAGGGATGACAGAGTCTTTAGTGAGATATCAGGGCTGACACAGTGTTTAGTGAGATATCAGGGAAGATATCAGGGCTGACACAGTCTTTAGTGAGATATCAGGGGAGATATCAGAGCTAACACGGGCTTTAGTGAGATATCAGGGCTGACACAGTGTTTAGTGAGATATCAGGGCTGACACAGTGTTTAGTGAGATATCAGGGCTGTCACAGTCTTTAGTGAGATATCAGGGCTGACACAGTCTTTAGTGAGATATCAGGGCTGACACAGTCTTTAGTGAGATATCAGGGCTGTCACAGTCTTTAGTGAGATATCAGGGCTGACACAGTGTTTAGTGAGATATCAGGGCTGACACAGTGTTTAGTGAGATATCAGGGCTGACACAGTGTTTAGTGAGATATCAGGGCTGACACAGTCTTTAGTGAGATATCAGGGCTGACACAGTGTTTAGTGAGATATCAGGGCTGACACGGTCTTTAGTGAGATATCAGGGCTGACACAGTGTTTAGTGAGATATCAGGGCTGACACAGTGTTTAGTGAGATATCAGGGCTAACACAGTCTTTAGTGAGATATCAGGGCTGACAGAGTCTTTAGTGAGATATCAGGGCTAACACAGTCTTTAGTTCAGACGCTTTTGCCAGCGACCTCTAAATAAACGCAGGTTATCTTGTTCTAATGTTAAACGACCTTCCATTGAATCTGAAAATTACAATTCTAAAGCGGGTATCTGTGAAGTGTTCGGGTACAATGACGTCATACCTTGATACATTCTCCTCCAGAACAGAACAATGGTACGTAATAGTGATGTACCTTTATAGCCGGCTATATCAGAGAACGCCCCTTAACATCGCTTTCTTGGAAAGTAGGTTATAGTCGTAGTGATGTGTTTATCATTGTATTTGCCTCGATTCATAACATGATATCAACACTAAATTATTGCCTTGGTTTCCCTTACCATCGGATTTTCCTTGTATCTTTGATGGGAATTTATAGAGACGTAGGTAATTTTCCAAGTAAGGTACTTGCGAGTATCTTTGGAGCACTCCCAGAATACCATGGAAATATCCTTTCGACCACGCTACACTGGGGTTTCCAAGCTACACTTAAAACGCATACAGACGTGCGATGAAGATCTGTTTCGCAACTGTAGAGTTATCCAGCGGAATTATTCTTTACAAATGACGCAGTTCCCTCCTGTCTATTTCGGCGGAGATTCTGAACAGGCTTAGCATTGGCTCATATCTAGGGTTTTCCTTACATTATGTTTCTTATGACAAATTGAATTTCGGCAAGTTGTCATTTCGCTACACAACGGAAGTTGTGACACCACATGGCGTCTGGATTAACCGAAATTATAAACAAGGCATGCTCTCTAATTGTTTTAGCACAAGCATAAAGTTGAGTGTGATTTTTGTTCTATTAAACAAACACTTTCGTTCCAAATGTTGATATCGAAATCCTGGTCCATATACAAAGGTCGATGAAGGTTACTCGACTGTTAACCTGAGGGCGACACGTAGGTGACCTAGTGAAGAATGTTCAAAGGCATATAATTTATATGAGATGTCAATGTAATAAACTGTTTATAAATCATAATGTAATTATCTACAGATGATCAGCTAGGGTTAAAAGCAAAACGTCAGTAAAAAAAATGTCATTTCTGATGAGGGACGGAAAAAACTCACAACAGAAAGGAATGATGGAATATCAACGTAAAGATTGACAACACTTGAAGACACGTCATTATACCTCGTCTTTGGAATCTAATTAGGTTGTGTTACCTGATCGGGAGAGATGGGTGAGAACATGTCCCGGGAATGCGTGATACCGGGGTAGTAATCCGTCACGGTTCTAATGTAAGTAATTATTTATTTACGAGGGAAATCGATGTTATCATGTAAATCTGGTAATTTTAAAAATAAAAAAGACAAAGAACGCACGAAAGACCCATAAAAAACAACAGCAATCTGGCATGAATCTGAACTTTGTATAAAACAGGGTGTCGGGTGATGGACTGGAGCCTCTAATATATGTTGATTGCATTGTTGCGATGCTTCTGTTTGCTCACTCCAACTGTTTTTTCTGTATAATAAACAATGTATAACCTGGGATAGCTGGAGGTATTATTTCCCGGGGTGCACCGCCTCTGGTACCTCTTACTTCAGGTAAACAACCCTTCATATTTCACGATATTAAGATCCAGAAATGCACCGGACTTTCGCGCTAATCGATACCCCTACACGTAAACACAAGTAGTATCTGATTCCTGTATCATACTGGTCAGGTTAGATTTGTTTTGTAATCTGTCTAGGTACACAATGTACTTTTATAACTGACACTATTATAAAAAAGTTGCGTTCTTATTTTCGGATGAAGAACATTTTTTCGTTATCGTTTGCAGAATAAGAGGTTGAAGTGTCTCGAGAATTTAATCGTTAATCGTAAAGAAAGAACATTAATCTTACACCTTTACATCAAACACCCTCAAGTTTCCAAGGGAAATAACTCGAAGTGAGTGTTATAATCTGTATATATGTTTTTGTAATCGAAATCTGATTTGTAGATTAAATCTTGTGTAACTGGTACAGTGACCCTAAAGATGCCATTTAGTGAAGCAGGTTCTAACAAAAGTTTATTTACAAAATCTCAGTGACATTAGAGAGAAACCATGACACAAATAAACATTACATTCAACAGAAATGATGCTGGAGATCGGCGGAGATATCCCTTTCGTACTACACGTCCGTAATTACGGGACCATAGCGAAGTTAATTACACCGTGAGTGACGGTACCATCTACAACCAATAACCCATCTTTATATAGCAGATCTTCGCTGGTCTTTCTTCTCTAAATATTGTATTTTAAACGACCAAAACAATAGTGGATGATAGAATGAATTCATTATGTGTTTTTGTTTTAAGCTATCTTTTGATTTTTTTTTCATCACCAGGCAGTATTCATCAAACCAGGGGAGTTATACAATACAGTAGAAATAAAAATGAATCCTTAATGAGACTAACACGAACACGAGATTTTTAAATATACGTTACTGATTTTTTGGCACGTGTACCACAGAGAAAGTATCCATGACAACATAAGGGTGATGTACCTGAAAAAACTATCCCATTCTACGTATATTTTGTTTGTAATTGTTAGAGAGACTTTCATTAAACAATTCGATATCATTTTCATATCAGTTAGAGCAGTTCTCTCTGTTAATAGAAGCCACATATCTAATTGTTTTATATCGCCAAACTCACATTTGGGTGGGATTTATAGATTAATACTACTGATCATAAAACGACAATGCATGGAAAAATGGTATCCATGGATTTAATGACGTCACCAATGTATCATACAATAGTACCACAAATTAACTGATGGTGAACTTCCTTTATACTGTACGTACCTGGAGAATACTGATGGTGAACCTCCTTTATACTGACGTACCTGGAGAATACTGATGGTGAACCTCCTTTATACTGTACGTACCTGGAGAATACTGATGGTGAACCTCCTTTATACTGTGCGTACCTGGAGAATACTGATGGTGAACCTCCTTTATACTGTACGTACCTGGAGAATACTGATGGTGAACCTCCTTTATACTGTGCGTACCTGGAGAATACTGATGGTGAACCTCCTTTATACTGTACGTACCTGGAGAATACTGATGGTGAACCTCCTTTATACTGTGCGTACCTGGAGAATACTGATGGTGAACCTCCTTTATACTGTGCGTACCTGGAGAATACTGATGGTGAACCTCCTTTATACTGTACGTACCTGGAGAATACTGATGGTGAACCTCCTTTATACTGTACGTACCTGGAGAATACTGATGGTGAACCTCCTTTATACTGTACGTACCTGGAGAATACTGATGGTGAACCTCCTTTATACTGACGTACCTGGAGAATACTGATGGTGAACTTCCTTTATACTGTACGTACCTGGAGAATACTGATGGTGAACCTCCTTTATACTGTACGTACCTGGAGAATACATCATGAGATGTTTCAGGAAGTTTGACTTACAATAAACTACATCAGTGGGAATGTGTAGTTTATCGGCACTAATTTGATCAAACATTTCGTTTCGGTGTACGACTGAATCCAAATGTTCCCTTTTTAGGTCAATTACCTACTGACGATATCGAAACATGTAGGAGCGTATAAAACCAAATTGAAACGTTTCAAAAGCGTTCCAAATAAAGTTTGGACAATTTATAACTCTATGGTAAAAATTTTATTAAAAATTTTCAATTAAAGGAACGGATCGACAGAAAATAGATTTTTAATGTACTGGGTATAACATGTAGGCTAGACTACTAGGTCATTACAGATCGGTAATCTGGACGGCAACACAGACTATCGATTTCCAAGGTATCTCCGTTTTCATGAATATATAAGTAAGCACAAAAGTACATATTGTAGAAATCTGTGTACATTACGTTTTGTTTACAGTGTTCTGTTATGGACAGGCGGATATACAAAGTCAGTAACTGTGTGAATTATCGAGTTTAAAAGTCCAGAAGACAGACTGTCACTGTGCATGCATTTACATGTCCAGCAGGCTATATGTACTTTCGTAATCATGATCCACATCACCTCGGTTAAGAATAAAACCGTTCTTCTCTGACTTCCTGTTCATCTGGGCTGTTTTCTGGTGGCACAGATCTGATAAAACCTGTCTATTCTGACTCCCCGTCCAAACTGGTTTATGTCTAATGACACATATCAGATAAAACCTGTCTATTCTGACTTCCCGTCCAAACTGGTTTTTGTCTAATGACACATATCAGATAAAACCTGTCTATTCCGACTTCCCGTCCAAACTGGCTATTGTCTAATGACACATATCAGATAAAACCTGTCTATTCCGACTCCCCGTCCAAACTGGCTTATGTCTGATGACACATATAAGATAAAACCTGTCTATTCCGACTCCCCGTCCAAACTGGCTGATGTCTAATGACACATATCAGATAAAACCTGTCTTTTCTGACTCCCCGTCCAAACTGGCTTATGTCTAATGACACATATCAGATAAAACCTGTCTATTCCGACTCCCCGTCCAAACTGGCTTCTGTCTAATGACACATATCAGATAAAACCTGTCTTTTCTGACTCCCCGTCCAATCTGGTAGAAATATGGATTGCAACAGAGGTACAGAGATGTAACTTATCTCAATATTAAGACATACTGTTTTTTCAGTTTCTTGTTTATCGTAGCTGTACCTGTTATAGGAACCAAATGGTTAGATTTCGTTATTTTTTCTATGCTTTTAATTTCAGGCAAGCGTTGTTATACTTAAGATTAGACCATTCACAAAATTATAGCCCTTTTTGAGAAGATTGATAAAGATTATCAGTGTCAAACGAACACTATTTAACACTCACTGTTGTGTATACCGCCATTCGCTGTTTTGATCAAAGATAGCCGAGCTCATCACTTGAACTCTCGGAACCTCGTTTTAACCCGCCGTTTTGTTATGATTTCTAAATTTTTCCTGCGTCGCGCATGCGCAAATACATTGTTTACACTCTCCGAACGATAATGATACTAAATAGTGTTGGGTCGCTCCTATTTTATTTTGATTTTTGACGTTTTTATTAAAACGACCATACAAACTTTTAAGTATTATAATTAACAATCAGTCCACAGCTTTCAATAGATATATAAATGCTATAATGTTTTTCCCCAGCTACGAAATGACAATCTAACTTTTTAGTCCTTTAAGGTGTGTAGAGGAAGGCATATATGCGTTCGTTGGTGAAGATTAAAATGATAACCTTATAAAGTATTATCTTAAACTTTCAATCATCCCCTCTTAACCTTTTTACGCTTGTGTAGGTCCTTATATATCCTCTATAAATTTCCATAGCGTAGAATTCACAAATCAAAACAACCAAACAATCAAAAACCTTCAAAGCGTTTTCATTTAAAATTATTCGTAAAATTAAACAGAAATAAAAGTGTTTTGTTACGTATATTTATTGATAAAACGATTATTTTCATTTGGCAGTATTACTGGCTACGAGTGGCGATGTTGTTTACATTCATGCCGTCAACTTGGTACACTAATGGCACAATTTCTGACTTTACTTAATAGCCAAATATGCAGGAAAGTCCCGAGAGTGTTCAATTGGCCAAACTATACTGAAAAAATCGTTTGAACCAGCCACAGTGTTTAGGCTACTAGACCATACAACTGAGACCAATTCATAGTGACAAGTCAACATAGCAGTTTTCTCGGCTACACAGTGGTGACAAGGTCACGCAGCGATTACTCGACCGCACAGTGGTGACAAGGTCACGCAGCGATTACTCGACCGCACAGTGGTGACAAGGTCACGCGGCGGTTAGTCGACCGCACAGTGGTGACAAGGTCATGCGGCGATTACACGACCGCACAGTGGTGACAAGGTCACCCAGCAGTTACTCGGCTACACAGTGGTGACAAGGTCACACAGCAGTTACTCGATCGCACAGTACTGACAAGGTCACACAGCGATTACTCGGCTACACAGTGGTGACAAGGTCACACAGAAGTTACTCGGCTATACAGTGGTGACAAGGTCACACAGCGGTTACTCGGCTACACAGTGGTGACAAGGTCACGCAGCGGTTACTCGGCTACACAGTGGTGACAAGGTCACACAGCAGTTACTCGGCTACACAGTGGTGACAAGGTCACACAGCGGTGTCAAGGTCACCAAAACCATAAAATACTGTGGTCTTAACACTCCATCCTCCAACTGCTAGTAATAATGGAGGTGATACATTTTTATCAAAACCATGAGACAAGTATCTGATGTGCTGTTTGCATGATTACCACTTTCTGACACATCATGTAGAGACTAAAGTGTAACCCAGTTAAGCCACGACTATGTTCCTGTATACACGACTATGTTCTTGTATACACGACTGTGTTCCTGTATACACGACTATGTTCCTGTATACACGACTGTGTTCCTGTATACACGACTGTGTTCCTGTATACACGACTATGTCCCTGTATACACGACTATGTTCCTGTATACACGACTGTGTTCCTGTATACACGACTATGTCCCTGTATACACGACTGTGTTCCTGTATTCACGACTATGTTCCTGTATACACGACTGTGTTCCTGTATACACGACTATGTTCCTGTATACACGACTATGTTCCTGTATATACGACTATGTTCCTGTATTCACGACTATGTTCCTGTATTCACGTCTATGTTCCTGTATACACGACTGTGTTCCTGTATACACTTCTATGTTCCTGTATACACTTCTATGTTCCTGTATACACGACTATGTTCCTGTATACACGACTGTGTTCCTGTATACACGACTGTGTTCCTGTATACACGACTATGTTCCTGTATACACGACTATGTTCCTGTATACACGACTATGTCCCTGTATACACGACTATGTTCCTGTATACACGACTATGTTCCTGTATACACGACTATGTCCCTGTACACATGACTATGTTCCTGTATACACGACTATGTCCCTGTATACACGACTATGTCCCTGTATATACGACTATGTTCCTGTATACACGACTGTGTTCCTGTATACACTTCTATGTCCCTGTATACACGACTATGTTCCTGTATACACGACTGTGTTACACGACTATGTTCCTGTATACACGACTATGTCCCTGTATATACGACTATGTCCCTGTATACACTTCTATGTTCCTGTATACACTTCTATGTCCCTGTATACACGACTATGTTCCTGTATACACGACTATGTTCCTGTATACACTTCTATGTCCCTGTATATACGACTATGTTCCTGTATTCACGACTATGTTCCTGTATTCACGTCTATGTTCCTGTATACACGACTATGTTCCTGTATACACGACTATGTTCCTGTATACACTTCTATGTTCCTGTATACACTTCTATGTCCCTGTATATACGACTATGTTCCTGTATTCACGACTATGTTCCTGTATTCACGTCTATGTTCCTGTATACACGACTATGTTCCTGTATACACGACTATGTTCCTGTATACACTTCTATGTTCCTGTATACACGACTATGTTCCTGTATACACGACTATGTTCCTGTATACACGACTATGTTCCTGTATACACGACTGTGTTCCTGTATACACGACTATGTTCCTGTATACACGACTATGTTCCTGTATGCACGACTATGTCCCTGTATACACTTCTATGTTCCTGTATACACTTCTATGTTCCTGTATACACGACTGTGTTCCTGTATACACGACCATGTTCCTGTATACACGACTGTGTTCCTGTATACACGACTGTGTTCCTGTATACACTTCTATGTTCCTGTATACACTTCTATGTCCCTGTATACACGACTGAGTTCCTGTATACACTTCTGTGTTCCTGTATACACTTCTATGTTCCTGTATACACTTCTATGTTTCTGTATACACGACTATGTTCCTGTATACACGACTATGTTCCTGTATACACTTCTGTGTTCCTGTATACACTTCTATGTCCCTGTATACACGACTGAGTTCCTGTATACACTTCTATGTTCCTGTATACACGACTATGTTCCTGTATACACGACTGTGTTCCTGTATACACGACTATGTTCCTGTATACACGACTATGTTCCTGTATACACGACTGTGTTCCTGTATACACTTCTATGTTCCTGTATACACGACTGAGTTCCTGTATACACTTCTATGTTCCTGTATACACTTCTATGTTCCTGTATACACGACTATGTTCCTGTATACACGACTGAGTTCCTGTATACACTTCTATGTTCCTGTATACACGACTATGTTCATGTATACACGACTATGTCCCTGTATACACTTCTATGTTCCTGTATACACTTCTATGTTCCTGTATACACGACTATGTTCCTGTATACACGACTATGTTCCTGTATACACTTCTATGTTCCTGTATACACTTCTATGTTCCTGTATACACGACTGTGTTCCTGTATACGACAAGTTATCAACGTCTCTTGAGAGTTTGTATCCAATTTACAGTCCATGACAATAACATGTAGCATTTCATGATAATTTATTTAGCGTCACATTATAACAGGTTATGACATCAATAAAAAGGCGCACATAAAATATAATGTATTTGTCATAGAAGTTATTCTCTGAAATTAAGTCAACGCAGTGCGTTTATTTTTATATTGAAAAGCGCTAAAAAATAATATCAAAACTAAACCCTGCAGCACAACAATAACTTTGTAGTTATATGGATACATAATTGATATTATACCTTGATGCATGGGTCCAAAAAGTACATTTGTATTTGGATCCGAGCGCCTTGAATTTGTATCTGGACAAGTACAAGAATACACACTTCCTACGTGAACCTGGTACAGGCGGATGTACTTTGATTCTGAACCTGAATTCAAGCACCAGTAAGTTATTTGATATCCGGACACTTTCAGATATCTGAATACAGGCGCCCGTCAGTATGTACATTCAGATATCCAGATACAGGCGCCCGTCCGTATGTACATTGAACATTTAGATATCTTGATACAGGCGCCCGTCAGAATGCACATTGTACATTCAGATATCTAGATACAGGCGCCCGTCAGTATGAACATTCAAATATCCAGATACAGGCGCCCGTCAGTATGTACATTATACATTCAGATATCCAGATACAGGCGCCCGTCAGTATGTACATTCAGATATCCAGATACAGGCGCCCGTCAGTATGAACATTCAGATATCTAGATACAGGCGCCCGTCAGTATGAACATTCAAATATCCAGATACAGGCGCCCGTCAGTATGAACATTCAAATATCCAGATACAGGCGCCCGTTAGTATGTACATTGTACATTCAGATATCTAGATACAGGCGCCCGTCAGTATGTACATTATACATTCAGATATCGAGATACAGGCGCCCGTCAGTATGTACATTCAGATATCTAGATACAGGCGCCCGTCAGTATGTACATTATACATTCAGATATCGAGATACAGGCGCCCGTCCGTATGTACATTGTACATTTAGATATCGAGATACAGGCGCCCGTCAGTATGTACATTCAGATATCTAGATACAGGCGCCCGTCAGTATGTACGTTGTACATTTAGATATCGAGATACAGGCGCCCGTCCGTATGTACATTGTACATTTAGATATCTAGATACAGGCGCTCGTCAGTATGTACATTCAGATATCTAGATACAGGCGCTCGTCAGTATGTACATTCAGATATCTAGATACAGGCGCCCGTCAGTATGTACATTGTACATTTAGATATCGAGATACAGGCGGCCGTCCGTATGTACATTGTACATTTAGATATCTAGATACAGGCGCCCGTCAGTATGAACATTCAAATATCCAGATACAGGCGCCCGTTCGTATGTACATTTAGATATCTGGATACAGGCGCCCGTCAGTATGTACATTTAGATATCTGGATACAGGCGCCCGTCAGTATGTACATTGTACATTCAGATATCGAGATACAGGCGCCCGTCAGTATGTACATTTAGATATCTAGATACAGGCGCCCGTCAGTATGAACATTCAAATATCCAGATACAGGCGCCCGTTCGTATGTACATTTAGATATCTGGATACAGGCGCCCGTCAGTATGTACATTTAGATATCTGGATACAGGCGCCCGTCAGTATGTACATTGTACATTCAGATATCGAGATACAGGCACCCGTCAGTATGTACATTATACATTCAGATATCAAGATACAGGCGCCCGTCAGTATGTACATTATACATTCAGATATCAAGATACAGGCGCCCGTCAGTATGTACATTGTACATTCAGATATCGAGATACAGGCGCCCGTCAGTATGTACATTATACATTCAGATATCGAGATACAGGCGCCCGTCAGTAACTTTGTATTTGAAAACAAGCGCCAATATAATAATGGACCTGGATACAGACGCCCGGATAAAGGCGCCCGTCATTAACATAATATCTGGATACACGCGCCAATCAGAAGTTTTCTGGATAACCAGAGATCAGCTTGACGAGGAAGCGGTTACAAAAGTTCACCTTTTATGTGGTGTTATCCTTCAGTGTTAAACAGGCCATCCTTCTGTGTTGTATTGATGAAGGGCTTACACGATCAGTAAGAAGCTTTTCTCTGAGCTCACCAGTACCAACGGCAAGATGCTCCAACAAATGACAAAATAATTCTCTATATATCCCATAATATCACAAATATTATCCTCAGTCTGGATGCGTGCCTTATTCTGAATCATTTTCTCCACAACAGTAAGGGCACATGCACCAATAACGAAAACTTCAGGCAAGTTGACACTTATACCATAAACAAGTAGCTGTTCACAAACTTCTCCTGATCGTTAACGAATTACCTATTCCTGTGGCCATTTTACTGTAGTACAAAACTATATTGTGTATGTATGTCATTCATTGTTATTGTTACAGCCAGTACGTAGGTATAATTTACTCTTCCACATAAATCTACATTTAATTAGTCCGTGGATGGAAGTATTGCTATACTGTGCCGTCGGAAGATTTTTTTGTCCGACATCCGTAGTTCAGACACATTTGGAAGTCTATTTATAGAAATCGGTGAGGAAGCTTTAGGTCCCGAGGGGTTTACACTATTTTTAGAATTGTTTGTTATCACATGGTGCAGACTAGCTGTTCGTCGGAAATGATGCTGCTTCGCCGAAAAATCTTGTGAAAATCTCCTAAACTGTTTAATGTCTGTACATTTGTCTCTTTCTTCGTCACTAAAATCCTCTTCCTCCTCCTCCTCCTCCTCCGTCAAATGTCCGTTTTGTCTTCTTTGACGTTTTTTCTCCTTCTCCTGTTTCATGTCGATGTAAAGTTGTACCATGGCTTTTTGGAACACGTCAGAACCTTTAGGCACGGCTCTGGAGGGGGAAGATGTTTCCTGTCGTATCTCTTCTAAAGAGTTCACTGACGATCTCCGCAAATCGTCCAGCTCCATTGGTCAGCCAGAGTCCAGTCTCGTAATGAGAGATTTAAATCACTTTCAGACGTTTGCTGTGTGTACGCTCTCTGACATCACCGACCTATCTCCGGGTTTATAGAATACTAGTATTAACGAGAGATGTACACACTTTAATATCCCTCACACCGACCTGCCAATCACTTCACTGGTCCGGTCTCACGGAACAGTGTGATTGACTTGGAGATTCAGGTGTTTACGTTAGCGTTACAAACCTGTTCGGCCGTATCGGTAAATTGAATAATCTTTTACTTTTCGTGGAGTAAACTATAGTAAAGAGCGCGTTAGTCTCCGTGATAAATGTTTCTCATACAGTCACAATGGACCTTAAGCGATCAAACATATCCACGTGAAAAGGTATTACGTGAAAACACAGCCCTCACTGATACTGAGACTTGTGAAAAACAGCCATAAACCGCACTTTCTAGAAGCAACAAGCTCTTGGTACCAACGGTACACCTGTAGATATGCCACCTGTATATAGAGCGTGTTCTAACTCCCTAAATATCTCCGTCCACAACAGCCTGTAGGGATGACAGGAACATAGATCGATATCGCCATGTTTACTATTTCACTTGGATGAATAAAAGGGGTTCTATTGGACTAAACTGCTAAACAGACAGAAAAAAACTATATCTCGATGCAATACAGCACCGAAATGAATACCGGTCGGTAATTATATCGCTTATACTAAGTGGTCGTCTGTCTGATGTGTCTATCAATACGTATTATGTAAATTTCATTATCCATGAACAGGTGTGCGATGTGTTTTTCATTTTCTCGATAAAAATATTGGTTTATTCGTGTATAAATACACGCATCATTACATATTTAATTTAGAATTTGAAGAATTATCAATATAAAATTTAATGCATTTTCAATACTCTATCACCTGTTTAATATACTTGATGAAGCGTAAATGAACATTCTGAAAGCAGGTTAGCATTTAACAAAAGCATTTCAGTGTTTAAGGGTATCTGCCATTGATAATCTGTTTTTCGACTTGAGACCATTCCTTTCCTTTGAATAACACGCATGGTGAGCCTTTCATCGGTTAAAGGAGAATGGCGAAAGATTTCTGTAAAGCTTATTCTCAGAATAGCGAAACGTGGTCCAAATTGATCGATCACAATGGAATATATGTGCCCCTTCCCTGCCGGTGTACCTAGAATTAAAAAGTCAATAAGACATGGAGTTTTGGTGAGAATAATTTCAATGTTTCGTCGCTGGTACAGTAATTCACATAATGTACCATTCACAATTGATTCGAGATAGAAAGATAAAATAACGCACACCGAAGGTAATTTCACAATCAATGGCGGGCTATTTTCATTATATCTAACATGTATGGCCGTTCATGATTCTCTATCACGTTTTGTAAAGCGTCAGTAAATGTGGAATAGAATTCAAATTAATTCGAGATCAACACAGCGGTGTTAAAGTGAGCTTGTGATAGATATAATTGGATATGGTCTTGCTAATTTCAATGACATAAGTACACATAATTATATTGTAAATACACACTGAGGTGTTGAAATGGCAGGTTGTTAAGTCTGGGGGTCCTACTCGTCCTGATAAAGCCTGGCTCCTTGTCCTTGTATAACCCCACCTTGCTTCTAAACATGCCACACCAACAATTCCGTTCGTCTATCTTGATTTGGTGATAACTCTATCCTGCAACTGGTTTTCTGACCTGAATCAAAGTAACGTTAACATCAGGTAAACGCTGATTCAACACGAAAAGTTCGAGTCTCAAAGATCTAATTTTTTCTTAAATGTTGTAAGAAAAATATAAGATGCAACGGACATCACTGACTGGTCATTGTTCGCCTTTTTTGTCTTTCTAACTATAAACTAAATATATAAATATTAAATACACGTATAAATAGATTTTAGGTCTGTATTCAGTGTAGCAAATTTTATGCCATATTTACTATAAAAAGAGTTTATGTCTGTATTCAGTGTAGCAAACTTTATATCGTATTTACTATAAATATATCTTATGTCTGTATTCAGTGTAGCAAACTTTATATCGTATTTACTATAAATATATCTTATGTCTGTATTCAGTGTAGCAAACTTTATATCGTATTTACTATAAATATATCTTATGTCTGTATTCAGTGTAGCAAACTTTATATCGTATTTACTATAAATATATCTTATGTCTGTATTCAGTTTAGCAAACTTTATATCGTATTTACTATAAATATATCTTATGTCTGTATTCAGTTTAGCAAACTTTATATCGTATTTACTATAAATATATCTTATGTCTGTATTCAGTTTAGCAAACTTTATATCGTATTTACTATAAATATATCTTATGTCTGTATTCAGTGTAGCAAACTTTATATCGTATTTACTATAAATATATCTTATGTCTGTATTCAGTTTAGCATACTCTGCTATAGACACATTTGATGTGATCAGTTATTTATATTTTGTTGTGGGGGTATAGCTGTTACTTCACCTACCTAGTTTGCTTATTTCTAGGTGAGGGATCTGGATGGCTCAGCCCACAGGGCATCTGTTTCAGTCTCAGGTGAAAATGGAGTGACAGATTTGTGTTTCTGTTGAGGTTTTCATCGGCCAAGACATCTTCACTAATTTGCTAGGATAGCGTTCGGCTTTCTAACCGCATGTTGTTCAGTGGGCTAGCCACATGTTTGGTACTACTAGGAAATCCCGCCTCAAAATCACAGATCGACAAAACCAGCAAACACGCAATTTCTCATATCTCTGTATTCAATGTAATAGAACATATTTCTAAGTAGGTCGTAGTCACAGACGTGTCCGGGTTAAAATAGCGAATAAGTAAATATCCTATATTGAATCTAAATCACTGAAATCCTTGATCAATGTAGCGAGGTTACAAATCTGGAGAGGACCATAACTAGGTTCTCTGTACCCTCTAATGATTATCACCAACACATGAAGGTGTGAATGACCTGACAAGACATTAACGTTGACCTGACAAAATTATGTGACATCTACTCCTTTTTCGATTTGTTGTATTCTACATGTACAATTTCCAATATCCTATATAATTAAACATGTCCTGCTACCAATGTCACTGGCCTACCCAAAGGATATCACTGGCAGAACCAACCTTTTATAAACAATAATAATGCTCCTTATCCACTTCGACACAATAGATTGTATGATGTGCCCCATACAAGAACTTGTCAATATAGCACTAGCTTCTTTCCAAAACTCATGAATGAATGGAATGGCCCATCTTGTCTGTATCCCTCATTAACTTCTATTTATGCGATAAAAAAAATCTTTTTTATCACAGCAAGCTACCATTCCTCCTTTCCAATGTAATGACACTTTCAAATATAAAGGACAAAGAAAAGCTAACATAATTTTATGTCAACTAAGAAACTCTGCAAGTAATCTGAATTTTGATTTATTCAATTCCCACCTTAAAGATAACCCTGCCCGTAACTGTGGCCACCCAGTTGAAGATTGTACCCACTTCCTTTTCCACTGTCCCTTCTTTATTAACCAGAGACAACTCCTCTTTAATTCCCTTTCTGACCTTAGTGATTCTATACCTCCTACAATTGATACATTTCTCAAAGGTTCTCCTATACTTGATGCAAACATGAATAAATTTATTCTTGATATAGTTCAGAGATTCATAACTGACACTGGTCGGCTATTTTAGCAAATGTTCATCCCATTCTATACTTCTATCTTTTCTATCTCTCATTTGTATTTGATGTCTCAAATGTGGGTCCGCCTGTCCATTTTAGGGACTCAGCTCAGGATTATGTGCAAATGGACTGTTTGAACCTGCAGCCTGTCCCACCACAAATGGACATATTTTGACCCAGTCTTGTAATATCTTGTGATACCTAATTTGTATTTTTTAGTTTATGTTACTGTTCTGGAACTCAATAATACAAACGATGGTGATGCCTATTTTGCATTTCGGTTATATAATCATCCATTTGAATCTATCTTCTACATTCTTATTCCTAATATTATTATTATCTGTTATCTCTAATTTTGATTGATGTGTCTGTATATTGTTTATGCACTGTAAGGAGAGGGCTTTCATAGGCTCTGCCTGTTGCCCAATTCCTACTGTCAATACCACCATGACAATAAAATATTCTGAAAAAAAAGTGGGAGAGTGAGTCTTCACATTATTAACCAGATAACATATTTGTAACATAACAAACACGATATAAGCAAAAGAATAAATATTTGACGATAAACATATTTGTAGTGTATGTCGATCTATTTAATGATATGGCATAAGGACTGAAACTTCATGGAAGGGCAAAATGTCAAGTACTCAGACACGTGTTCAAGTCTGTAGAATAACTAGAACCACAGAGTTAAGGAACATATTGATGTATGTGATTTGGTTGTCTAGACATCCATTTTTGTTTTGACTTTAAATTGACGTAACCAACAATTTGATGATACTGAGGAAAGACAAGCTAACACATTCAGACTGTGAAATGATGCGATGTTTGTAGATATTATCATAGAATATACTATTTCCGTGAATTATACACCCTGTATGTAAACACTGGGTCAGAGTTCTCACTATGATCACGTGGTGAGCAAATAATGATTTTAAAACAAGCAAATGGGTACTAATCTGTTTGTCACTGTATGACAATTGATCACAGCTGGTACAGTTCTGTACGTGTTGATGGTGAGACTAGATGTTTACTATAGTTACTATGGGATATAACAGGACACACTGCGCGGATCTGTATGGCATATACATTCCATCATCTATATTTACACCGCTTGCGCTCTAGATATATGAACCTTAATCAATTTGAAATCCAGATCAATATGCATTTGACGTCATCATATCAAAGGAAAGTTGAACATTAGATAATGGCGCCAAATGATCCCCCTTCCCCATTTAAATTTTTTTTTCTTGGGTTGTAAAGTTTGTATTGTGAACTCCAGAGGTACCATTGTCCTGTCACACTACTTCTAACGTCTGTATCAGAAAATGGAGAGTAACATCGTATTGATGTTTGGCATTTGATTCTCTTTCCAAACCCAAACCTTTGAAAAAAATCATCAACAGAACAAAAACTTAACACTACAATTTTCTGATTTCTCCGATGTGTACATCTTTATAAACTTTACGCATGATCGTGTCCACACAGAATGTCACGTATACAGTACCCATGACCGTGTCCACACAGAATGTCCCGGTATACAGTACCCATGACCGTGTCCACACAGAATGTCCCGGTATACAGTACCCCCGACCGTGTCCACACACAATGTCACGGTATACAGTACCCATGACCGTGTCCATACAGAATGTCCCGGTATACAGTACCCACGACCGTGTCCACACAGAATGTCACGGTATGCAGTACCCATGACCGTGTCTACACAGAATGTCCTTCTATACTGTACACATGACCGTGTCCACACAGAATGTCCCGGTATACAGTACCCATGACCGTGTCCATACAGAATGTCACAGTATACAGTACCCACGACCGTGTCTACACAGACTGTTCCGGTATACAGTACCCATGACCGTGTCCACACAGAATGTCCCGGTATACAGTACCCATGACCGTGTCCACACAGAATGTCCCGGTATACAGTACCCATGACCGTGTCTACACAGAATGTCCCGGTATACAGTACCCATGACCGTGTCCACACAGAATGTCCCGGTATACAGTACCCATGACCGTGTCTACACACAATGTCACGGTATACAGTACCCATGACCGTGTCCACACAGAATGTCACGGTATACAGTACCCACGACCGTGTCTACACACAATGTCACGGTATACAGTACCCATGACCGTGTCCACACAGAATGTCCAGGTATACAGTACCCATGACCTCCAGGTATACAGTACCCATGACCATGTCTACACAGAATGTCACGGTATACAGTACCCATGACCTTGGCCACACAGAATGTCCAGGTATACAGTACCCATGACCGTGTCTACACGGAATGTCACGGTATACAGTACCCATGACCGTGTCCACACACAATGTCACGGTATACAGTACCCATGACCGTGTCCACACAGAATGTCCAGGTATACAGTACCCATGACGACCGTATCCATACCCATGACCGTGTCCACACAGAATGTCCAGGTATACAGTACCCATGACCTTGGCCACACAGAATGTCCAGGTATACAGTACCCATGACCATGTCTACACAGAATGTCACGGTATACAGTACCCATGACCTTGGCCACACAGAATGTCCAGGTATACAGTACCCATGACCGTGTCTACACAGAATGTCCAGGTATACAGTACCCATGACCTTGGCCACACAGAATGTCCCGGTATACAGTACCCATGACCGTGTCCATACAGAATGTCACGGTATACAGTACCCACGACCGTGTCTACACAGACTGTTCCGGTATACAGTACCCATGACCGTGTCCACACAGAATGTATATACAGTACCCATGACCGTGTCCACACAGAATGTCCAGGTATACAGTACCCATGACCTTGGCCACACAGAATGTCCAGGTATACAGTACCCATGACCGTGTCCACACACAATGTCACACACAATGTCACGGTATACAGTACCCATGACCGTGTCCACACAGAATGTCCAGGTATACAGTACCCATGACCTTGGCCACACAGAATGTCCAGGTATACAGTACCCATGACCATGTCTACACAGAATGTCACGGTATACAGTACCCATGACCTTGGCCACACACAGAATGTCCACACAGGTATACAGTACCCATGACCGTGTCTACACGGAATGTCACGGTATATACAGTACCCACGACCGTGTCCACACAAAATGTCCAGGTATACAGTACCCATGACCATGTCTACACAGAATGTCACGGTATACAGTACCCATGACCTTGGCCACACAGAATGTCCAGGTATACAGTACCCATGACCGTGTCTACACACGACCGTGTCTATACAGAATGTCCCGGTATACAGTACCCATGACCGTGTCTACACAGAATGTCCCGGTATACAGTACCCATGACCGTGTCTACACAGAATGTCCCGGTATACAGTACCCATGACCGTGTCTACACGGAATGTCAGTACCCATGACCGTGTATACAGTACCCATGACCGTGTCCACACAGAATGTCACGGTATACAGTACCCATGACCGTGTCCACACACAATGTCACGGTAAACAGTACCCATGACCGTGTCAACACACAATGACACGGTATACAGTACCCATGACCGTGTCCACACAGAATGTCACGGTATACAGTACCCATACCGTGTCACACACCGTGTACCACACAGTACCCATGACCAGTGTCCACACAGAATGTCCATATACAGTACCCATGACCGTGTCCACACAGAAAGTCACGGAAAGCAGTACCAAACCGTGTCCACACAGAATGTCACGGTATACAGTACCCATGACCGTGTCCACACAGAATGTCACGGTATACAGTACCCATGACCGTGTCCACACAGAATGTCACGGTATACAGTACCCATGACCGTGTCCACACAGAATGTCACGGTATACAGTACCCAAGACCGTGTCCACACAGAATGTCCCGGTATACAGTACCCATGACCGTGTCCACACAGAATGTCCCGGTATACAGTACCCATGACCGTGTCTATACAGAATGTCCCGGTATACAGTACCCATGACCGTGTCTACACAGAATGTCCCGGTATACAGTACCCATGACCGTGTCCACACAGAATGTCATACAGTACCCATGACCGTGTCCACACAGAATGTCCAGGTATTTAGTACCCATGAACGTGTCTGCACAGAATGTCACGGTATACAGTACCCATGACCGTGTCTACACGGAATGTCACGGTATACAGTACCCATGACCGTGTCCACACAGAATGTCACAATATACAGTACCATGACCGTGTCCACACAGAATGTCACGGTATACAGTACCCACGACCGTGTCTACACAGAATGTCCTTCTATACTGTACACATGACCATGTCCACACAGAATATCACGGTATACAGTACCCATGACCGTGTCTACACAGAATGTCCCGGTATATACAGTACCCATGACCGTGTCTACACAGAATGTCCCGGTATACAGTACCCATGACCGTGTCCACACAGAATGTCACGGTATACAGTACCCATGACCGTGTCTACACAGAATGTCATGGTATACAGTACCCACGTCCATGTCCACACAGAATGTCCCGGTATACAGTACCCATGACCATGTCTACACAGAATGCCACGGTATACAGTACCCATGACCTTGGCCACACAGAATGCCACGGTATACAGTACCCATGACCTTGGCCACACAGAATGTCCAGGTATACAGTACCCATGACCGTGTCTACACGGAATGTCACGGTATACAGTACCCATGAACCCGGTATATACAGTACCCATGACCGTGTCCACACAGAATGTCACGGTATACAGTACCCATGACCGTGTCCACACAGAATGTCTACACAGAATGACCGTGTCTACACAGAATGTCCCGGTATACAGTACCCATGACCGTGTCTACACAGAATGTCCCGGTATACAGTACCCATGACCGTGTCTACACGGAATGTCACGGTATATACAGTACCCACGACCGTGTCCACACAAAATGTCACAGAATGTCCCACACACGGTATAAGTACCCACGACCGTGTATACAGTACCCATGACCGTGTCTACACAGAATGTCCCGGTATATACAGTACCCATGACCGTGTCTACACAGAATGTCCCGGTATCCAGTACCCCCGACCGTGTCCTCACACAATGTCACGGTATACAGTACCCACGATCGTGTCCACACGGAATGTCCCGGTATACGGTACCCATGACCGTGTCCATACAGAATGTCCCGGTATACAGTACCCACGACCGTGTCTACACAGAATGTCCCGGTATACAGTACCCACGACCGTGTCCACCCAGAATGTCACGGTATACAGTACCCATGACCGTGTCTACACAGAATGTCCCGGTATACAGTACCCACGTCCGTGTCCACACAGAATGTCACGGTATACAGTACCCATGACCGTGTCTACACAGAATGTCACGGTATACAGTACCCCCGACCGTGTCCACACAGAATGTCATATACAGTACCCATGTCCACACAGAATGTCCACACAGAATGTCCACACAGAATGTCATACAGTACCCATGACCGTGTCCACACAGAATGTCACGGTATACAGTACCCATGACCGTGTCCACACAGAATGTCACGGTATACAGTACCCATGACAGTGTCCACACAGAATGTCACGGTATACAGTACCCATGACCGTGTCCACACAGAATGTCCACACAGGTATACAGTACCCATGACCGTGTCCACACAGAATGTCCATACACCCATGACCGTGTCCACACACAATGTCACTGTATACAGTACCCATGACCGTGTCCACACACAGAATGTCACGGTATACAGTACCCATGACCTTGGCCACACAGAATGTCCAGGTATACAGTACCCATGACCGTGTCTACACGGAATGTCACGGTATACAGTACCCATGACCGTGTCCACACAGAATGTCACGGTATACAGTACCCATGACCGTGTCTACACAGAATGTCACGGTATACAGTACCCATGACCTTGTCCACACAGAATGTCCAGGTATACAGTACCCATGACCGTGTCCACACAGAATGTCACGTATACAGTACCCATGACCGTGTCCACACAGAATGTCCCGGTATACAGTACCCATGACCGTGTCCACACAGAATGTCCCGGTATACAGTACCCACACAGAATGTCCCGTACAGTACCATGACCGTGTCCACACAGAATGTCCCGGTATACAGTACCCATGACCGTGTCTACACAGAATGTCACGGTATACAGTACCCATGACCGTGTCCACACAGAATGTCACGGTATACAGTACCCATGACCGTGTCTACACAGAATGTCACGGTATACAGTACCCATGACCGTGTCCACACAGTACCCAACCGTGTCTACACACAATGTATACACAGAATGTCCAGGTATACAGTACCCATGACCTTGGCCACACAGAATGTCCAGGTATACAGTACCCATGACCATGTCTACACAGAATGTCACGGTATACAGTACCCATGACCTTGGTCACACAGAATGTCCAGGTATACAGTACCCATGACCGTGTCCACACAGAATGTCACAATATACAGTACCATGACCGTGTCCACACAGAATGTCACGGTATACAGTACCCACGTGTCCACCGTGTCCAGGTATACAGTACCCATGACCGTGTCTACACAGAATGTCCCGGTATACAGTACCCATGACCGTGTCTACACAGAATGTCCCGGTATACAGTACCCATGACCGTGTCTACACAGAATGTCCCGGTATACAGTACCCCCGACCGTGTCCACACACAATGTCACGGTATACAGTACCCATGACCGACCGTGTCTACACCCATGACAACACAATGTCACGGTATACAGTACCCATGACCTTGGCCACACAGAATGTCCAGGTATACAGTACCCACGACCGTGTCCACCCAGAATGTCACGGTATACAGTACCCATGACCGTGTCTACACAGAATGTCCCGGTATACAGTACCCATGACCGTGTCCACACAGAATGTCCCGGTATACCCATGACCGTGTCCATACAGAATGTCACGGTATACAGTACCCACGACCGTGTCTACACAGACTGTTCCGGTATACAGTACCCATGACCGTGTCCACACAGAATGTCACGGTATACAGTACCCACGTCCGTGTCCACACAGAATGTCACGGTATACAGTACCCATGACCGTGTCTACACAGAATGTCCCGGTATACAGTACCCACGTCCGTGTCCACACAGAATGTCCCGGTATACAGTACCCATGACCATGTCTACACAGAATGCCACGGTATACAGTACCCATGACCTTGGCCACACAGAATGTCCAGGTATACAGTACCCATGACCGTGTCTACACGGAATGTCACGGTATACAGTACCCATGACCGTGTCCACACAGAATGTCACGGTATACAGTACCCACGACCGTGTCTACACACAATGTCACGGTATACAGTACCCACGACCTTGTCCACACAGAATGTCACGATATACTGTACCCATGACCGTGTCCAAACAGAATATCCAGGTATACAGTACCCATGACCATGTCTACACAGAATGTCACGATATACTGTACCTATGACCGTGTCTACACAATGTCACGGTATACAGTACCCATGACCGTGTCTACACAGAATGTCACGGTATACAGTACCCATGACCGTGTCCACACAGAATGTCCCGGTATACAGTACCCACGTCCGTTTCTACACAGAATGTCACGGTATACAGTACCCACGACCGTGTCCATACAGAATGTCACGGTATACAGTACCTATGACCTTGGCCACACAGAATGTCACGGTATGCAGTACCCATGAACGTGTCTGCACAGAATATCACGGTATACTGTACCTATGACCTTGGCCACACAGAATGTCACGGTATACTGTACCTATGACCTTGGCCACACAGAATGTCACGGTATACTGTACCTATGACCTTGGCCACACAGAATGTCCCGGTATACTGTACCTATGACCTTGGCCACACAGAATGTCACGGTATACTGTACCTATGACCTTGGCCACACAGAATGTCACGGTATACTGTACCTATGACCTTGGCCACACAGAATGTCACGGTATACTGTACCTATGACCTTGGCCACACAGAATGTCACGGTATACTGTACCTATGACCTTGGCCACACAGAATGTCACGACCTTGGCCACACAGAATGTCATACTGTACCTATGACCTTGGCCACACAGAATGTCACGGTATACTGTACCTATGACCAGAATTGGCCACACAGAATGTCACGGTATACTGTACCTATGACCTTGGCCACACAGAATGTCACGGTATACTGTACCTATGACCTTGGCCACACAGAATGTCACGGTATACTGTACCTATGACCTTGGCCACACAGAATGTCACGGTATACTGTACCTATGACCTTGGCCACACAGAATATCACGGTATACTGTACCTATGACCTTGGCCACACAGAATGTCACGGTATACTGTACCTATGACCTTGGCCACACAGAATGTCACGGTATACTGTACCTATGACCTTGGCCACACAGAATGTCCTTTAATGGTGTTATGACTTGTTAATTGTAGAGATTGCTTTATTTCAAAAATTACCATTTGAAATTCAATTAAACGGTGTTGGAGGTGTGGAAACGAACGGGCGGACGGACAAGGTGATATCTATATAACCTCCTTTCGACTTGTTTGCGACAGATACAAATACAAACAAAATGAGAAAAAACAAACACAAAGAGATATTTGGTAAATATCTGTCAAAACAATTCAAATTTAATACACTGAGAAGAATTGCATAAGAAATAGAGTGTCCGTAACACCATATCTCACCTTTGGTATTTGCTTGATGAGTTCAGACGTGTGAGTACATTTTATGAATTTCATTGCCAAAACCGATAATACCAGTGCGAACGCCAACTTGTTGAAAAAAGGTCGGGAAGGATTGAGAAATATCTATAAGTATCTATAAAGTCCAGCACGTTTATACAAATAAAAAGATCAAGTTACGTGTATATATATATCTTGTAATGTACTGATGGAAAACACGTTATTTGATACCGTCAATGTGAATACTATGAGTACATAGATACGACATACCAAGAACGGGAGAAGCTTCTATTTATAAACATAATCTACTTAATTATTTTACATCATAAATTTAATTAATTGACCTTCATGTAGAAAATACGATAACAGTACGTACATCATAGTAGTATACACACACTGACAGCTAGATAATACGGGCATAGGAAGGACATTCTGTTTATCTATTCTGGTCTTTGTGACGTCAGAGAGTTATGGCACTGCTCCGAAAATCTAAAATATTAATATAGTTATGAACTGGTCTTAGTCCAAGGATTAAAGAAGTGTAAATCCGGTTTTATGATAATGAGGTGTCTGCGTGTGAATTTTCTGTCTGTATGGTAAAAGTTCCAATACAATACAATACAATACAATACAATACAATACAATACAATGTAATACAATACAGTGTAATACAATACAATATAATACAATTTAATACAATACAATACAATACAACACAACACAACACAATACAATACAATATAATACAATGTAAAACAATACAACACAACACAATACAATGCAATACAATACAATACAATGTAATACAATACAATATAATACAATTTAATACAATACAATACAATACAATACAACACAACACAACACAATACAATGTAATACAATTTAATACAATACAATACAATACAACACAACACAACACAATACAATATAATACAATTTAATACAATACAATATAATACAATACAACACAACACAACACAACACAATACAATACAATACAATACAATATAATACAATGTAATACAATGTAATACAACACAACACAATACAATACAATACAATGTAATACATACAATACAATACCATATCTGACATACGATTTACATATACTATTTTTCACCCTATAACTATAATTACGACAAACATGGCGAGATATTAGAACATCAGTATTAGAGGACAGTATAGTTACATACAGAAATGAGATGGTAACATCTGAACAAACATGGTTAGTATACACCCAGGGGTACTGCTGATAAAGATATGCTTGTCTGTTTACTTGTGATTTGTAGTTGTTTGTAGCTTCCTCGTTGAACAACATACGGGAGGCTTGTCGCATGCCATTCAGAGTAATCAGGGCAAGGACCAAGGAAACAGAAATCGGTCCGTTTCTTAGTTTCCCGAACCGTCACGGGTAATGGACGTGGAACACGCACCTAGGAACAATAACTACCAACTGAGCCAAAGCACTACCGGAGACATTTGACGGGATAAACAATATTTAAAAGTATCGTTATGGCGTATGGGTAGTACAATGATAAAAAACCAGCATGTAAAACACACGTAAAATAAGCCTAATAACACTCGAACATAAAGTAGCACTTCCTGGCTAGCATACAAACTTTACTCTGTAGAGGACAAAGGGAAAAATCACAAAGTGCAAATACCATTGTTTAAACATTGGAGATATTACAACAGAACTGTATAGCACTGGGGTACTCTTCTGAAGCGCTGACCTGTTGTGTCAGTAATATTTCACCCTACTATTTTTCACTACATATCCCTATAGTACAAATTTACTTGTATATCATTTCCCTATCTCCTTAGTCCCACAAGAACCAGAGCAGTACCTTTGGCTACTCCCCCCCACTCCCACACACTTTTTGCCTACCCTATTTGTATAACTACCACAAACAGGTGTTTATGTAAACCTTTTTCATTCCTTCCTGCATTTAGCACATATACATACAATGTAGTTACATCTAAGATAGATGTCACATGCCACATATAAATTAATGGTATCACAGGGGATTGCATTAACTGTGAAATACTTATCAAGACTTTTTAAGATATCAAGATATTTTAAACGCGATGTAATAGATATAGGTCAGTGTAATAATACTGTCCCCTGTGTCTGGTCTCGTACCCTTAAACCTTGAAAATAAGAAGTGACGTATTTTATTTATGAGTAAGTAAACAGGTTTTTTTTTCTAGGATAAGCTTATTTTTGAGATTTGCTTTTTAGGATGTATATAGTTATCTCCGTGTAAGGTCATTATCTCCGTGTAAGTTAGGTCTTTATCTCCGTGTAAGTTAGGTCTTTATCTCCGTGTAAGTTAGGTCTTTATCTCCGTGTAAGTAAGGCCATTATCTCCGTGTAAGTAGGGTCATTATCTCCGTGTAAGTAAGGTCATTATCTCCGTGTAAGTAAGGTCATTATCTCCGTGTAAGTAAGGTTTATCTAAGTTAGGTCATTATGGTTAGGTCATTATCTCCGTGTAAGTAAGGTCATTATCTCCGTGTAAGTAAGGTCATTATCTCCGTGTAAGTAAGGTCATTATCTCCGTGTAAGTAAGGTCATTATCTCCGTGTAAGTTAGGTCATTATCTCCGTGTAAGTTAGGTCATTATCTCCGTGTAAGTAAGGTCATTATCTCCGTGTAAGTAAGGTCATTATCTCCGTGTAAGTTAGGTCTTTATCTCCGTGTAAGTTAGGTAATTATCTCCGTGTAAGTAAGGTTATTATCTCCGTGTAAGTAGGGTCATTATCTCCGTGTAAGTTAAGTCATTATCTCCGTGTAAGTTAGGTCATTATCTCCGTGTAAGTAAGGTCATTATCTCCGTGTAAGTAGGGCCATTATCTCCGTGTAAGTTAAGTCATTATCTCCGTGTAAGTTAGGTCATTATCTCCGTGTAAGTAAGGTCATTATCTCCGTGTAAGTAGGGCCATTATCTCCGTGTAAGTAGGGCCATTATCTCCGTGTAAGTAAGGTCATTATCTCCGTGTAAGTAAGGTCTTTATCTCCGTGTAAGGTCATTATCTCCGTGTAAGTTAGGTAATTATCTCCGTGTAAGTTAGGTAATTATCTCCGTGTAAGTTAGGTCATTATCTCCGTGTAAGTTAGGTCATTATCTCCGTGTAAGTTAGGTCTTTATCTCCGTGTAAGTTAGGTCATTATCTCCGTGTAAGTAAGGTCATTATCTCCGTGTAAGTAAGGTCATTATCTCCGTGTAAGTAAGGTCATTATCTCCGTGTAAGTAAGGTCATTATCTCCGTGTAAGTAAGGTCATTATCTCCGTGTAAGTTAGGTCATTATCTCCGTGTAAGTTAGGTCATTATCTCCGTGTAAGTAAGGTCATTATCTCCGTGTAAGTAAGGTCATTATCTCCGTGTAAGTAGGGTCATTATCTCCGTGTAAGTAAGGTCATTATCTCCGTGTAAGTAAGGTCATTATCTCCGTGTAAGTTAGGTCTTTATCTCCGTGTAAGTTAGGTCATTATCTCCGTGTAAGTTAGGTCATTATCTCCGTGTAAGGTCATTATCTCCGTGTAAGTAAGGTCATTATCTCCGTGTAAGTAAGGTCATTATCTCCGTGTAAGTTATCTCCGTGTAAGTAAGGGCCATTATCTCCGTGTAAGTAAGGTAATTATCTCCGTGTAAGTAAGGTCATTATCTCCGTGTAAGTTAGGTCATTATCTCCGTGTAAGTAGGGTCATTATCTCCGTGTAAGTTAGGTCATTATCTCCGTGTAAGTAAGGTCATTATCTCCGTGTAAGTAGGGCCATTATCTCCGTGTAATTAAGGTCATTATCTCCGTGTAAGTAAGGTCATTATCTCCGTGTAAGTTAGGTCATTATCTCCGTGTAAGTAGGGCCATTATCTCCGTGTAAGTTAGGTCATTATCTCCGTGTAAGTAAGGTCATTATCTCCGTGTAAGTAGGGCCATTATCTCCGTGTAAGTAAGGTCATTATCTCCGTGTAAGTAAGGTAATTTAGGTTATTAGGCCCATTTATGTTTTCGAGTTTCAGGCTATATAGTTAGGTTATTAGGCCCATTTATGTTTTTGAGTAGGGTATATAGTAAGGTTTTTAGGCCTGTTTATGTTTTTGAGTAGGGTATATAGTAAGGTTATTAGGCCCATTGATGTGTTTGAGTTTTAGGCTGTATAGTAAGGTTATTAGGCCCATTGATGTGTTTGAGTTTTAGGCTGTATAGTAAGGTTATTAGGCCCATTGATGTGTTTGAGTTTTAGGCTATGTAGTTAGGTTATTAGGCCCATTGATGTTTTTGAGTTTTAGGCTATCTAGTAAGGTTATTAGGCCCATTGATGTTTTTGAGTTTTAGGCTATATAGTAAGGTTATTAGGCCCATTTATGTTTTTGAGTAGTAGGCTATGTAGTTAGGTTATTAGGCCCATTGATGTGTTTGAGTTTTAGGCTGTATAGCAAGATTATTAGGCCCATTGATGTGTTTGAGTTTTAGGCTGTATAGCAAGGTTATTAGGCCCATTGATGTGTTTGAGTTTTAGGCTGTATAGCAAGGTTATTAGGCCCATTGATGTGTTTGAGTTTTAGGCTGTATAGCAAGGTTATTAGGCCCATTGATGTGTTTGAGTTTTAGGCTGTATAGTAAGGTTATTAGGCCCATTGATGTGTTTGAGTTTTAGGCTATGTAGTTAGGTTATTAGGCCCATTGATGTTTTTGAGTTTTAGGCTATATAGTAAGGTTATTAGGCCCATTGATGTTTTTGAGTTTTAGGCTATCTAGTAAGGTTATTAGGCCCATTGATGTTTTTGAGTTTTAGGCTATGTAGTTAGGTTATTAGGCCCATTTATGTTTTTGAGTTTTAGGCTATATAGTAAGGTTATTAGGCCCATTGATGTGTTTGAGTTTTAGGCTATGTAGTTAGGTTATTAGGCCCATTGATGTTTTTGAGTTTTAGGCTATGTAGTTAGGTTATTAGGCCCATTTATGTTTTTGAGTTTTAGGCTATATAGTAAGGTTATTAGGCCCATTGATGTGTTTGAGTTTTAGGCTATGTAGTTAGGTTATTAGGCCCATTGATGTTTTTGAGTTTTAGGCTATATAGTAAGGTTATTAGGCCCATTGATGTTTTTGAGTTTTAGGCTATATAGTAAGGTTATTAGGCCCATTGATGTGTTTGAGTTTTAGAGTTTTATTAGGCCCATTGATGTTTTTGAGTTTTAGGCTATCTAGTAAGGTTATTAGGCCCATTGATGTTTTTGAGTTTTAGGCTATATAGTAAGGTTATTAGGCCCATTGATGTTTTTGAGTTTTAGGCTATATAGTAAGGTTATTAGGCCCATTTATGTTTTTGAGTTTTAGGCTATATAGTAAGGTTATTAGGCCCATTGATGTTTTTGAGTTTTAGGCTATATAGTTAGGTTATTAGGCCCATTTATGTTTTTGAGTAGGGTATATAGTTAGGTTAATAACAAACAAGACTGTATTTCTATGTTTTTATTATTGTGGTTGACTGCTGGTTTAATTTTTTACAAAACCCAGTTGTACATTAAGCACTATCACCGTCACTCATGAAGCCTTACATGATCTCGGGATCAATTAAACATTTCGTGATCATTGCTGCGTTATTACGATGTAATAAACCTACCCTTATGATACACGAACACGTGCAGGCACAGAGAAAAAGCCTTCGTTAGCATGTAAGAATAGAAAAGTAGGTAAAACCTGACCAGGTGATAATTTTATGAAACTTGAAATGACATGCTCATTACCATGTGAACACCTATTAAATACTTTATTAAATGTCTGGACATTTACAAAATTTCCATAGGTAAACATTATTTGAATATTCTTATAAGATATTTATATTTTAATCAGTGTATTTTGAACTGGCATGCAGGTGTTCTCACAGAGAATGTTGACAGGCTCGATAAACATGTACAGGCGTAGTAAATCTGTGGGCTTACTTCTTAGTCACCAAGTTGAATTTTGGTCACATATTCTGGCATGACTCCAAACCGAATGCAAAGTTTAAAAACAAAGTAGAGATACAGTACCTTCCGTGTTTATATTTCGTACACTCCCCCTCTACGTTATACGTCTGTTGTAAACAAAACTGTTTCATCAGACTTGGAAATCCCACATAGACCCGGAAATTGATTACAGGCAAGTCTGACACAGGTAGGATATCTTTACAACCAGTTCAATAAAGCTTATGACATTGTCCAGTGGACCACATAACACGTTGGTCATTTGAAACACAACCAGACAAACAACAAATAAACAATTCCTTAAACGTTAACAGTTCCCCGTGACCTTTCCTCACAGAGGACCGAAAACTTCTGTTAGAAAAAAATAGTCTAGTTCTCGGATATTGGGATAAAGAAAAACAAAACGTAACCGAACCTCAGATGTTTGGGGATAATAAGCTGAAAACTCTTATATGAGATAACACACTGGGTATCAGAATTGCTGAAATATCTAAGTCTGAAACTGTCGTGATATGCGGTTTATGGTCTGCCTTAATCACATTGCTTGGCGTGTGTGAGCTCTGTTATACATGGCGACCGTGGATACCTTGGGTTATAAGAAAGCTGTTGGGTTTATCATCTTCAGTGAAATCTGCCCACACGACGAGCCGTGTGGACGGAGAACCGTGTCCATGGTCACAGTCATGGCGTTGTAATGGTCAAGCGTCGCATGGCATTTATCACACCGTAAATCACTATTCTTTCTGTGTAGATTATGTCGGCAGTGTCAGACAAATCAGATAGCAATGTTAGCAAAAAATCAACGTAACGACTTTCCTAAAATATACGTTGTTCGAAATATCAGAAGTTAACAGAAAACGTTATCAATGTCGTGAGTTTATAGGTAAAGAGTGTAGATCAGTTATCATGTTACATAAAAGGTGTTTATCACCTAAGTTCTGGAGAAGGATTCCAGGCATCGTGTTCACTAGAAATAGTCTGTAAACACGCAGCTATATAATATGTATTTTATGACGAAATGAACTTAATACAGTATCGAGACTGAGACATTTCTCACACACTTCGTGGTCACAGGGTCAGCATATCTTATAGATAACTCTAAACAAAACAACCGTTTTTTCTCTAAAGAAAGTTAGACTGCAAATATACATATTATATATTTTTCTCCAAGCTATCCATTACATAATCTTGTATAATGATTAATATTAGCAAAATTCCTGGGATTAGGGAATATATATCAGAATAAAAAACATCAAAGTAAAAACGTTGCTACACTTGTTCGTGGTAAAATAAACCCCTACCTCACCTCGTGTATAGAAAAGACGGTCCCTAATCACCCCATCGGAGTACAAATTTGATACACTTGTTCGTGGTAAAATAAACCCCTACCTCACCTCGTGTATAGAAAAGACGGTCCCTAATCACCCCATCGGAGTACAAATTTGATACACTTGTTCGTGGTAAAAGAAACCCCTTTCTGAACTCGAGTATAGAAGATACGGTCCCTACTCACCCCAGCTGAGTACAAATTTGATACACTTGTTCGTGGTAAAAGAAACCCCTTTCTGAACTCGAGTATAGAAGATACGGTCCCTACTCACCCCAGCTGAGTACAAATTTGATACACTTGTTCGTGGTAAAAGAAACCCCTTTCTGAACTCGTGTATTGAAAAGACGGTCCCTACTCACCCCATCTGAGTACAAATTTGACACACTTGTTCGTGGTAAAAGAAACCCCTTTCTGAACTCGAGTATAGAAAAGACGGTCCCTACTCACCCTACACTTGTTCGTGGTAAAGAAACCCCTTTCTGAACTCGGGTATAGAAAAGACGGTTCCTACAAGTGAAGACCAATGACAGGAAATCTTTAAGTAAATAAAACAGACGAAACAAATATTGCATGTGTTTAAACACAGGAGTGGAACGTTTCTGTTTGTTTACATGTAGGTGGTATAATAAACAACCTGTCAGCATTGTTTAGGCTGGTTGTTTATACTGTATCGGCACGTGGGATATTAAAACGTGATGTTATACATTTACCTATATCTCACGACCCTATTGTTCTGCTGTATTTGGTATTTCTATTGTTAAAGGATATCTGTTTGTTGTTATCTACGATTTAGTGGACCCCACGGGAAAACTCTTCTGTTAAGGAATGAAAAAGGTCACGTGTCTTTGAGTGCATATCTCTAATATTTAAAAAAATCTTTATTCGTGGGTAGATTTACCCAAGTTAACACTACTGATGCAACTCTTAATGGAATAACGGCGCTTAATGTAATAATTATTACAATGAGCGTTGCAGCGGCTACGCTTAATCTAATAAAGTTATTTTTATTACATTAAGTTGGGCATCTGTAACGTTTAATGTAATAATTATTTTTTATTACATTAAGCGCCGAAACTGTACTATTGACAAATTTAAGAAGGTCCTTAGTGTAATAAAGTCCGAAATGAAGGGGGACATATTGAGTCTTCTGTTTTGTATTGTTATGTCATTTTGGTTACTATTAAGGCCCCACATCGAGATGCGGAAACCCTGTAAGAATCACCATGTCCGTCTGTTCGTCCGTCCATCCGGACAGCCGGATGTATGGACATCAGCACTTTTGTTTTCCGATGATCGCTTCAGTTATGATTAGATTAATGATTAGAATGATCAAACCTTGCATGTGACTAAAATGCCAGTTACCTCACTTTTTGTATGCATACACATTATGATGATCCCCGTCAGTCGTGTCATATCAAAGACGTTTAAAATGGCATTTGAAGCTTTCCCCCTTAAAACATTAATACTGCAAGGAGCAAGGAACAGAACGGCCTGGAGTCAGTATCACGGTGTGGGTAGTGGGTTGGGTACATGTATTTAATGCCATGCATGTCATGTTCTCATGATATTATCTGCAAATGACTTAAGCTGTTGCGCGGACGTTAATCGACAATACAACACCACCCTTTTTTGGTCACGAAATCAAAGGGTTATTGCTTTGTGTTGCTCTTTTGTTATGCTGTTGCTAGTCAAGATGCATCACAATATTTCTTAACACCAACATATTGTGTTTGAAAAAATATTCACTTTTTTTGGAAGGTCACAGGTTTTGGCTGTATCTTTTAGATTAAGAATAAGAATTTACACGTGATCAAATTGCATATAATCTTATCATCTTTTTAATGATCAACACTGCATAACATAACCTCGCAATATTGTATTCATGGAAGCCTGGTCTCCTCACAGATCACAGTTGAAGACACGATGTAATCTGGCTAAATAATAAAACAAATTTTACACAAACCATTCATGATCAACAAGATAGATGTGATGTTAAACTTAGAGGCATGTGCCAGCACAACATCCATATGTTTTTAAGGCAACAAGAACTTCAACGGGTTTCGAACTCAAAACCTAGGAGGTAATAGGCTACAACGATCACGGGGCGCAACAACCGAGACCGTTCGGCCACCGACACCCCGGCCCCTCCAAACCTTGACGGGAACATACACCATTATAGTATATTATTGCTATATTGTCTTGTAATCGACACGCAGTGTACTTCCGTAACAGTATAAAAATGGTTACATTAGCGGTAATTTAAATACTACCACGACGCTTAGTGTAATAATTCATTGCGTCAACTACGTTATCCTATATTAACGGTTTGGACCGCGTATGTATGTGTATTTCCAACTAACCTGTCTAATACTATTGTTTATTTTGTATGTCTATAGGTAGGTTATAACCATGTAACCCCGGATCACCAAGGCTGTGACGTGTACAGATTATTATAATTAAACGGTAATAAACATGACGGTGAGTGTAAGTACAGACGTGTATGACTAACAATTTAATAATCTCTTCAAACACTTTAATGCAAGGTGACCTTTTGTTCAGAAGACAAAAATAAAGTGTTTTGCACGTTTAAGAACACGTGAGAACACTCTCTTAAGATGTAAATATTTACTGTAGTTCATTTTTCTGGTGTAGTGCTCGTCTCTTTATAAATCTTAACAGACCGTTTTACAGAATCATTGCCGATGTGTGCAAAATCATTTTTTTTATCAAAGTCAAATTTGAAATTTGAGGCATTAGCACTATTACACATAATGCTGCTCCTAATCAATTGAGAAAAACAAGCTTATGAACATCGGACAGAGTCTGTGAAGGTTATATGCCCCGCCCCCAAGGTTACTTAAAGAAAAAACAAAACAAAAACTGTCAGAGAATGTTTCTGATAGTTTCCTTAAATAATAACACAAGAGCGTTATGTACCATTGATTTCTAAAAAAAAAATGATTTAATATTTTGGCCGAATCGATCTGCCTTTCTTCCTCTATCCAATATTCCAATATTCTCATTACTCTACTCAGCTAATTAACATCGCCGTCAATAAATGTTAGGACATGGATGTTGTATAGGAAAAGCTAACTACCAAACTTTGATTTGACAGTAAATGAAAATCTCGAAAAAAAATGTTGAATAAACGTGCAGAGAGAGGTACGCTGCACTTACAACCAAATCGTTATCACCTGAATATGGAGACTTTGTCTAGCTTCCCATCAACTTACTGTTGAAGTGTATTTCATAAACACCATTAAAACCTCTGACATGTTTGTTATGATGAAAGACAGAGATAGTCTACAACTATTTTACTCTGTCGTATTTGATTCTCTATATATCAAAACGATAAATACGCACTAAAGCAGTAATCGGTAATCGTGTTTAGGGTCCAGATTGAACACAGGACCATGATGACATCAATTTAATCAAGATAGAAAACAATATTATTTACAGAAGAACTTCGTTACAGCTGTCCCATGAATTTTGCTCTTTTTTTATAATGATAAACTCATGTTTGCATCACAGTTACTGTCTTCGAAGTGATGAAACATTGTGAAAAAAAACCCAGAAAACCATTCTGTTTTGGCACTTTCTATGCATTTTGTCTACAAAAAAATCTCGTATTTTACGAACAAAAGAAGGAAACTTAAATATCGTAAAATGTTTATTAGAGATACAAAAATATCACAAGAATGAAATGTTTCCAAATTAATGGTGGATTTTTTACACACATGCTATCATTGATCACCACTATCTGAAATCGTGCACATACATAACGTTATCTGACTTACGACTAATCCATAGTCTGTATGTAATTGTGTACTGCAGTCTCGGAACATCCTTAGAGATAAGTTCTTTAGCACCATACCGAACTTCAGTACCTCTCTCACACTTACCATTGTTTTATAGCTAAACACTCATGTTAATGTTGAATACGACCACGTGACACTGCGATTGGCGTTAAAAGGGATGGAAGTGGGTATGGCGGGTGACAGGGCGGTGCTATTTCGCGGCAATTAGGACATTTTGTTTAGAAGGGTAAAGGGGGATAAGGGATAGAAACATATAAACGAACAGTCAAATCAAACAATACCATTGTAAAAGGGATTATATTAATAGCTTAATATTGATAAGCACGGTTTTCATTCGATCGGACACACTCAAAAATGAACGTTTTTATGTTGATGGTATGTATGTTATACCATGTATATATAACAAAAATACATTTCAATCAACATGATTAAAACACATGTTTCTTAGAGATTATAGAAAAAGGCAGTATACATCACATCTCTTTCAAATATCGTAATAAAATAACACTGAAATAACTGTTCACTATGGACATACACAGACTACACGCCCCAAATACTCGTACATTGTAAGGTATATTGTCACACACACAGTGTTCTTCATACTTCACAATCATCCAGTCTGTCTATGAAAGTTAGAGAAAATCGTGGAAATGCCGAATATTTGGCCTTCACAAATCAATAAGGGATACACGTTTTTTGTAAAAACGTGGACCTCCGCGTAGTTCCGAGTCACAATAGATAGTTTTAATAATACAAGCACTGAGACGCACCGTGTCTGTAGTGTTCACATGTTACGTTAACAATGTTAACGACGATATCTGGGGTGCCGTAACAGCCGAAAGGATCAGACACAAAACTGTACAAGAACCTGATTTTCCAATATTAGATAGATGTTACTTCTTTGAACAGACTGCGGTCAACACATTGCTTAGGAAGAACACATTGGGAAAACTAAAATATTCATCCGACTGAATCGTCAAGTTATTTGGTAATGAGCAGCTGTTTTGATGACGGCGCCTCGTGTTTCAGTATTGATTTTGGAATAGTCTTGATATAAATTCTGGCCGCGTGTTTTTCAGTATCATCTGGTTCGTAAGCTACGGGGACAATGAAACGTTCATCAACCCACTGTACATGGTGTGCTGATGCCCTGGCAGAACGCCGCCCAGGCCCTCGTTTTCGTCCCTCCTTAGTATCGGCCGACCATTTGGGACCTTCTTCACATTCGGATTCATCCTGTGAGTCTGGAATTGTAGTGAGGCTGCTTCTCTCTAGCTGTTTTCTGGATATACCGTCCAAAAACTTCATTACCTCAGGGTCTAAATTAGTCAAGCTTTCCTCATCAGAAAAGTTCAGTTCTTTCAGCACCATCTGAAAAGCATCCGATCCCCTTCTCATTGGTATCCGTTGGTTGGGGGAGGGACTCCTGGACAACCGTCCTGTACTGTGGTCACTATCACTGTCCATTTTTATAAGATAGTTGTCGATGGATCAAGTTGACGGATTGACTAACAATCTTGTTTCTTTTATATCCACAGAAAACACATTTGAAATATCAAAACACTTATTCCAATAATGATGTTTTCGGTTCAAGTTATAATGACCATTTGTGACATATTGCCGTGAATATGCGTGGTAACAGTTGTAATTGTTCAACAACGGCTCATTAACATGTCCGTACACAGTAGTCGATATAGTGCAAATGATTGCTGCCAGCGGGACTTGTTTACAACTTAAATACTATAAGAAGGTCTGGCTAAAGCTAACCTGGAAAGGTGCCAAATCTACAGCTCATTTCCAATCACACAATTGAGCTCTTTCAATCCGCTCAGATCTACGTGTAATTTATATACACGATTCTATATCACTATACACATAAAGGCGGCATATTATCGTCAATATATTTTCTTACTGCACCGATCCGTGTCTATACACGTGAGTTATTTTTGATTCCCATAAAGTTATTTTTCATACCTGATTTGAAATTTATAGTTAAAGGTGAACCGACCGATATTCAGGTAGATAACTTAGAAACGAAGTTAAGACAAGTCAATACGATGTATATCTGTGTTGCCCACACTGTAAGCACTGTATATGTGGACCATTTTTCTCTTCCTACAGTTAGCCTTTGTGTGACATAGATACAATATTTACAGTTCATTCACGTTTGACGCCCATACTGTATTACATGTTAAGAAGACAGAAACAATAACGACGGTTTAAATGAAAATTACTCACCTGGTGATTGGCTATTTATTTGCAGGTCGCTATCGGAATCAGAGAGGCAACATAACATACAGATTTAGTCTCTCATAACATGTAGATATAAATATCAAAAATCACAAGGGACAACTGCTCGGTGGGCGCAAGAGGTAAAATCATTAAGATATATCGACAATATCATAAACGTATTCAAATGAATGTGAAATCTCAGTTTTTAAATTCAAATAATTATTTGTAATTAAAGAAAAGTTGATCGTCAAGTTCTAATGATATCGGATATACTTAAATACTTTCTAAACGGTCCTGTTACTTAATATGTCAGGGGTAGAATTGTAAAGTTTTCGTTCGTTTATATTTTACAATGATTTCCAGTTTGAATTCAGATTTTTAACCTGTCGTTTCTTGTTATTGAATTAACTTAGAAACAGAAGACGCTTACGATTCTGGAACAGCTGGTTTCTTTGGTTTATGTTCTGCCTTCGCTTTAGTGGTTTTACACGCGAACAGCAAATTTCTACGGCATGTTGATATACCATACTGTAGTAAACAGTTTGGTTATAGATTGGTAAAGATGCCGAGGAATTGCATTAGGGATGAATTTCTCTGAGTTCAGGAGAAATAGAAAAAAAAACATGATATGAAAGCAGTAAAATTTTGCAATCGAAAAGAAACTTCAAAATTATACCAGCTTCACTTAATGGTGAGGAGGTAATACACATACTTCCTGATTGTTTAAACGCGTGTTATGTTTTGGCTTGATCACATCTGTATGATGGACAGGGTAGGTACCTTCTATGTAAAATAGAGAGTGTTGACTGTGTAAACTCTATCACACAGCTTGAAAGTCAACACGACGTTATCGGGATATAAGATTCAATTAAAGACAACTGTAGACCTACCGTTGTACGGTTTCCCACCATAAACACTGTTGACTTTTTATTTTGAAGTAACAATAGTATTTGTTTACGGGTCAAGCCAAATAGGTGACTATGATTTATCAATTTCTGAGCAAACAAAGTGGGTGTTCCACATGTTAAGATTAAGTTTTATGACAATGAATGAAATCAGATCATATCGAATTTCCTGTAGAAAAGATTTCATATCAATGTAAACAACATCAAAAACATCTCCGGAGTCAAAAGAAAAAAAATGAGTTGTCGAAGAAAATAGTTAGTGAGAATTTGTATGTAGATCTTTAAATCAGCCATTTACTATTGTGATAAGAAAATGAGGGGTGACGTGGGTGTCACACAGTGCCTGGTTCACGTTCACACTCAATCACTTTCCAGACATACAACTGTATTACAACGGCTTTTATCTACATTACAAAATAGTAGGATTCGAATATTCCTCGTTCAATTTACTATGTCACGAAGAATTTTATCTGTAGATACAAATATCACACGAAATAATCTGTTATCCTTTGCGTCACTATGATTTATATAATGGTTAGGGCTAAAATGTGTTCTCTTGTTTCATTGGATGTAATTTTTAGAGGACAGAATTTAAAATATTGTCTACCTGCTGACTACCTACGTCACAATGCTATTGCTTCTGTTGTGGACTAAGTGTTTCCAACGTTGGCAGTAATGTGTTACGAATGAAATGTATAAAGAAAAAGATGGACTTTTTGTTACATTTAAACGTTTTATTTTCTTTATACATTATACAACCTCGGGATAAGGTTTTCCTCTACTTCAATGTAATGGCGAAGTCGTTATCTATTTCGTTTTCGACATTGCTACGACTGACGTTTAATGTATTGTGATCAGTGGCTCTGATTAAGTGTAAAGAACTGTAATTCTGTGACAAATCCCTTTTAAATTTACTATTAAATACTACATTGAGACTAAACACTTGAATTAACGAATACTCTTTTTGGTGACATAGATTAGAAACACGAAGATCCTTACAACGGCTAGGTTGATACCAAGAAGGGCTAGACAGAGTTACAGCTTTAATTAGAACCTTGGTCAGTTTGTTCTGTAGATGCTGGTGTGACCTGACAACACCAGCTATTGTGAGTGTATTGTGTCTGTTTTTTTGTTTGTTTGTTTTTTCGTCGTCTTTGCTTTCGTTTCAATACTTCGTTTG
Source organism: Ylistrum balloti (assembly GCF_031769215.1). Taxonomy (NCBI): domain Eukaryota; kingdom Metazoa; phylum Mollusca; class Bivalvia; order Pectinida; family Pectinidae; genus Ylistrum; species Ylistrum balloti. The sequence continues at coordinate 747,551 of NW_026782123.1, read as the reverse complement.
TTCTTCTGATACTGACGATAGATCGTTTTCAATAATCTTCCTTTTCAACAAAGCTGGTTTGGATAATGTACGGAGGGCATTTTCTGGTACAGTGATGTTTATTATATTTTGATTACAAACGGAGGATAAAACGACATGAAGTATGATCAAATGTAGGCTTGTTTTGTCTCGATAAAGTGTTAATTGCCGTTTACATTTCATCAGCAACTCAACTCACTCATAAATTCGATATCCTACAGGAGTTCCATATTGAACTCACAGAGGTCATAAAATCGTGACATTTAAGTCTGACAGATTTATCAGTATATTTCAGTATATATATAACTTTACCTCTAATACAAGTATTCACACCACACACACACACACACACCCATTACTCACACCCACACCCACACACACACACACACCCACATCTCACACCCAAACACACACCCACACCCACACCCACCACTTACACCCACACACACACACGCCTACACAAACACACACACACACACTCTCTCTCACTCACATATTTATAAATATCTTAAAGGTGTGACACACATATCTATATATTTATCTTATACATGTCTTACTGGTGTGACACACAGATATATATATCTTAAGGTGTGACCCACACACACACACACACACACACACACACCCTCTCTCTCTCTCTCTCTCTCTCACACACACACACAAACACGCACGCACACACACACACACACACACACACACACACACACACACACACACACTATCACAAATACACTCACTCACACACACATATATTAAAAATATCTTAAAGGTGTGACAAACATACACATATGTCTTATTGATGAGACACATCTCAGAAGTTCATATTTATTTCACGTGAATAGTATTGAGAGATAAAGTTTAAACAGTATCGCAAAATCAAAGATAATTAAAAGTAAAGATTTTGGTGTGATAGCGGGAAGTCTATCATTAGATGCCATTGTATTTGTAAGATTATTCCGTACTTAATAGTTACACGTCTGAGATTGATAAGATAATCACGGTTGTGCCCCTTTAAAGCAGTTAAACTTGAAATTCAGTTCATAAAACATTGAAAAAATGAAGGATTCAAGCAGAAAGGTACGTTAGACGATAGCAAACATAATTCTCACAGCTTTCAGGCACAATTTGTTTCCTCTGAAGGCACTCTCCCTGAAGATCGTTCTCAAAATTCTGCAAAGAAATATGAAATAAAATGCTCATAGATGGTAATCTCATCATCATTACAAACTTAAATCAATCTGTTTTTTAAAGCAAAACCGGTAACAACGCAACATTTTTCAATCAGTACAACAACATTGGTTTTAATTTTTAAAGTTTATAATATCAACGTAAAGATTTAATATCTGTACCATGAAATTCACTGAAGCTGTTATAAACATGCCTATTTCTTGTCAATTAATGTCACGCTCAAATCCAAAAAAGGTATATGTATCTAAATGTAAAAGAATGTTAAAAAGTCTTTAGGATTTGGTGAAAGTGATACCACGACTTTAGGATTTGGTGATAGTGATACTACCACGACTTTAGGATTTGGTGATAGTGATACCACCACGACTTTAGGATTTGGTGATAGTGATACCACCACGACTTTAGGATTTGGTGATAGTGATACCATCACGACTTTAGGATATGGTGATAGTGATACCATCACGACTTTAGGATTTGGTGATAGTGATACTATCACGACTTTAGGATGTGGAGAGTGATACCACCACGACTTTAGGATTTGGTGATATTGATACCACCACGACTTTAGGATTTGGTGATAGTGATACCACCACGACTTTAGGATTTGGTGATAGTGTACACCAGAACATCCTTACTCACCGTGTTCCATATCTTTATATGTTATAGCAATGTTAGAACTCTTTAGTCTCCTACTTTTTCTGAATTTTCTGTAACAGAAATATCACACAAGAATATGTACGTCAGTTTATATAATTATGTACTCATCTGAGAATTAAAAACCATTTCCATTATTAAATTCGGATATGATTTGTGTTTGAAAGTTTAGTTGTCAGAAAGTAATTTAAAAGCAAATATCCATATGTTGCTGTATTCGTTTTATCTGATACAAGGGTCAGAATATGTGTAACAGGAAAAATCTTTAAAATTTCACGTGAAGCGCCCTTTTCCAGCTGTAGATCACAAGGCATTAAAACAACACTAAGATAACACTTTGGAATAATTTTCATATTAAATTGTCGTCTCTCCACTTCCAATTATGACCTTCATACATCCTTCAGTAAAAAGAAAATATACAAGTCTTTGCCTACCGTACAAGAAAGTAAGTTGTGGCTGCTATACCAGTAACCAGTATTGCTGCTACACAAGCAGCGATAATACCTATATCCAGAACACTTAAGTCATCCCCGGAATCTGCTTCCGGTGGAACCTGCACCACAGCTAATGAAACAGAGAAGTATACATTTGTATGTAATACATACAGTCGCATCATAGGACAGAGTAGGATTGTAATAACATTCTCCTGTTCGTGAGCTTTTTATCATTGTGTCGATTCTGTTAATTATGATTGTCAGCGTACATTATAGAGGCACTAGGTTTTATACGAAATACTATAATGTGGTACATAACATTACTTTAATTAATCAGAGGAATAAAGAGAGAAATGAAGATTTACTTTTGATTTTATCACATGCTGGTAGTGATGAGTTCCATGTTTTATCTTTCCTGCACCTCAAATTAACTGACTTCTTGTTATTTGTACAGCCAACATGTACAATCCCTCCTACTGATAATGATGATGTTTGGTCCATATTCAGCACGTGCAAGTCACTTAAAGGCGGGAGTGCACATTTCACTTCTGTAAAGTATAGTTCATTACTATATGTCCATATATGGAAAAAGGAAATTGATATGAAAAATTGACATTAACTTATTAAATAGCTAATTACAAAGATGCAGTATGTTAACATATTACATTCTTTGATTTCATAATATTTCAAAAACGTAGCTATTCTCTACATTTAAAGATACATGCCTGAACACCAGGGTTGATTCGTTCCCCACGTGCCGTCAAGTCCACACGCAAGCGTACTTGCGCCCTGTAGTTCGAATCCATCCTTACAATAGACACTAATGGTATCCTTGTATATATAGCTCTTCTTTTTCGGTATAATATTGTAATCAATCCCCAATGGTGGTGAACAGTTAATATCTGAAACACATGTCTTATATAACTCCACACATCCAAGTTTTACCATAAAATCCTAAATTTGTTTACTGTTAGTACTGATGTAAGTCCGTTTCTATAACATATTGACTTATTTACGATATCACTAGTCTACATTTGAGCCTCACGAGACTATATATGATTGTGCGGTATAACTTTGGATACCTGTTCTTGGTCGTTTTACATTTTTTATTCAGTTTATGAGTCTCCATGTAAATCCTCCTGTTGTATTTGTTTTATACTCGTTTCCTTGACTATAAGTTTGGATGAAGATTTCAACAACATGTAGGTACTTTCCTCTGGGTTTTGTCACATTCGTGTAGTTTATCTGATGTATCTACATTTACTAAAATGTTATCAGAACTCACTGCACCTTAATGTTCCAGCTACTTTGGTACTCTAGTACTTGGACACGAGACATGCCCAGTAGACCTGACATACACCTTTAACGTTCCAGCTACTTTGGTACTCTAGTACTTGGACACGAGACATGCCCAGTAGACCTGACATACACCTTTAATCTTGGACACGAGACATGCCCAGTAGACCTGACATACACCTTTAATCTTGGACACGAGATATGCCCAGTAGACCTGACATACACCTTTAATCTTGGACACGAGACATGCCCAGTAGACCTTACATACACCTTTAATCTTGGACACGAGATATGCCCAGTAGACCTGACATACACCTTTAACGTTCCAGCTACTTTGGTACTCTAGAACTTGGACACGAGACATGCCCAGTAGACCTGACATGATATGTTTTGATTGGTTGGATACTCTGTGGAGGGAGGATTAAGAATGTTTTAGTGTAGGGGCTAGACTCTCTGTCAGCAGAGTTGAGTCATATTCCGAAGGGACAACATCAGGGTTTTGAAAAAAAGTAGTGTTTTAGACAAAGGATTGGATGATTTGAGAATGTGTCTAAGACAATGCCCAGAAATGTGTAGGGAACCTAGAACCTCTGTTCCATATACAGGGCTTTATCATATGGATTACTTCGCGGTATAAACATTCAGAAACCAAGTTGTGATGTTTTCATTTCAACCCTAGTACATTCTCATTACCAATTATACATATTAGCTTCATAAATAACCTATTTAGGTAACCGTGTATCTTACGTTGACATGTTGGTGTCGATGCGTTCCACGTGCCGTCCTTCAGACATTTGAGGTAGGGGAAACCAACTACCTTCATTCCTGGTCTACACCAAACCGATATGATATCCCCGGGGGTCACGCCATTTCCCTGGTCAACCATCACATACAGGTCGGAAGACAGACTCGGCAGCATGCACGTCATAGCTAAAAAATCACGTTGTATACGTACAACCGACATAAACACTAGTAGAGTCGTTTATAAACAAATTAGAGACAAAGAGGAGGGAAATACCATACACACACATATATATAATTGGAAATGTCTGTATTCAAAGTGTACGAACGTGACGCTAATCAATGTAATAAAACAATAATGGGTAACTGCAAATGTTGTAGTAACATACCTTGACAGTCTGGCAGATGACCTGCCCAGCGTCCGTTAGCTTCACATATCATTTGTTCATTTCCTAATGTTTTATAGCCTGCCTTACATCCGACAGTTAACGTTCCGCCGAACTGAAGATCAGCAGAGCTCTTAATGATATACTGTAATGTGTCAGGAGGGGTAGGAACCTGGCATGAAAGGGCTGTACAAAATATAAATGTCAAGAAGTAAGTTGTTATATCAAACTTTTATTTGAGTTGATAAAATGAGATTTATAAAATCCATACTGACCATCACACCTATGCATTGTTCCGTTCCAGGTTTTGTCATGCTGACACACTAAAGTGACAGGATATAGAGGACTGTATCCTTCAAGACATATGACCAAGACCGTGTCTCCGTATCTGTACACAGTCTTCTTCCCTCGGACTATCACACTGTGGTCTGGCAACACCGGACTGGGGCATCTGATCACTACAACATCCATTTGTTGAAAAAGAACTCTGTTGACAAATGTTAGAAATCATGCCTGTGACAGACTGACGTTATATTTTTATACCTCTTTACATTTTCACTGGCGACCTTGATTAAACCAGGATATGGACAAAGAAAAGCACCTGCCATTCGGTGCAATGTTTAATGAGCAGTAATATAAACACCTGATAGAAGTCACATTCTCACTATTTCCTAATTTCCTGATAGAAACTGTAGTGACAGTAAACGAGAACGATAGATATATACGGGCATGACTTCAATTACTGGCTTTTCTTATAGAAACTTAATGTCTTTATCACGATCTAATTATCAACGTTTATATAAAACAAGACAAATTATGTATGTTGTTGCACAGCTGGTAAGAATTTGTTTTACATCAGTGAAACAACTATCTGATAATGAAATACAGCTGTAATCAGATTCTATCTCAAGCCGATAACATCAAAGCACAAGATCAAGGACATCTGCTAATTAACTTCCATCTGATCTTCAATCTTCCATCAAACCAGACTGTCCGCGTCACCATATAGTAACTAAGAAACCAGACTGTGCCGCGTCAACATATAGTAACTTAGACATCAGACTGTGCCGCGTCACCATATAGTTATTAAGACATTGGACTGTGCCGCGTCACCATATAGTAACTAAGACATTGGACTGTGCCGCGTCACCACATAGTAACTAAGACATCAGACTATGCGGCGTTACCATATAGTAACTAAGACATAGGACTGTGCCGCGTCACCATATAGTAACTAAGACATCAGACTGTGCCGCGTCACAATATAGTAACTAAGACATCAGACTGTGCCGCGTCACCATATATTAACTAAGACATAGCACTGTGCCGCGTCACCATATAGTAGCTAAGGCATTGGACTGTGCCGCGTCACCATATAGTAACGAAGACATCAGACTGTGCCGCGTCACCATATAGTAACGAAGACATCAGACTGTGCCGCGTCACCATATAGTAACTAAGACATAGGACTGTGCCGGGTCACCATATAGTAACTAAGAAATTGGACTGTGGCGCGTCACCACATAGTAACTAAGATTCCAGTGTGTGCCGCGTCACTATATAGTAACTAAGAAACCAGACTGTGTCGCGTCACCATATAGTAACTAAGACATCAGACTGTGCCGCGTCACCTATAGTAACTAAAAAACCAGACTGTGCCGCGTCACCATATCGTAACTAAGACATCAGAGTGTGCCGCGTCACCATATAGTAACTAAGACATCAGACTGTGCCGCGTCACAATATAGTAACTAAGACATCAGACTGTGCCGCGTCACCACATAGTAACTAAGACATAGCACTGTGCCGCGTCACCATATAGTAGCTAAGACATTGGACTGTGCCGCGTCACCATATAGTAACTAAGACATTGGACTGTGCCGCGTCACCATATAGTAACTAAGACATCAAACTATGCGGCGTTTCCATATAGTAACTAAGACATCAGACTGTGTCGCGTCACCACATAGTAACTAAGAAATCGGACTGTGTCGCGTCACCATATAGTAACTAAGACATAGCACTGTGCCGCGTCACCATATAGTAGGTAGCTAAGACATTTGACTGTGCCGCGTCACCATATAGTAACTAAGACATAGGACTGTGCCGCGTCACCATATAGTAGCTAAGACATCAGACTGTGTCACGTCACCACATAGTAATTAAGAAATCGGACTGTGTCGCGTCACTACATAGTAACTAAGACATCAGACTGTGCCGCGTCATCATATAGTAACTAAGACATCAGACTGTGCCGCGTCACCATATCGTAACTAAGACATAGCACTGTGCCGCGTCACCATATAGTAGCTAAGCGTTGGACTGTGCCGCGTCACCATATAGTAACTAAGACATCAGACTGTGCCGCGTCACCAAATAGTAACTAAGAAACCAGACTGTGCCGCGTCACCATATCGTAACTAAGACATCAGAGTGTGCCGCGTCACCATATAGTAACTAAGACATCAGACTGTGCCGCGTCACCATATAGTAACAAAGAAATCAGACTGTGCCGCGTCACCATATAGTAACTAAGACATCAGACTGTGCCGCGTCACCATATCGTAACTAAGAAATCAGACTGTGTCGCGTCACCATATCGTAGCTAAGAAACCAGACTGTGCCGCGTCACAATATAGTAACTAAGACATCAGACTGTGCCGCGTCACCATATAGTAACTAAGAAATCAGACTGTGCCGCGTCACCATATAGTAACTAAGAAATCAGAATGTGTCGCGTTACCATATCGTAGCTAAGAAACCAGACTGTTCCGCGTCACAATATAGTAACTAAGACATCAGACTGTGTCGCGTCACCATAGAGTAACTAAGAAATCAGACTGTGGCGCGTCACCATATAGTAACTAAGATATCAGACTGTGTCGCGTCACCATATAGTAACTTAGACATCAGACTGTGTCGCGTCACCATATAGTAACTAAGACATCAGACTGTGCCGCGTCACCATATAGTAACTAAGAAACCAGACTGTGCCGCGATCTGGAGGTGTTTTCTTTTTAGATATTTCTCCAAGCGAGCACGTGCATGAAGCCCTGTATAAAATTAAGTTTTGACATATCAATTCTAGTTACTACTAGGTGGAGAATTACCAAAATGCATACGTTGTCAGATGGCAATGTGTGAATATGGAAATTACTTCTCTTGTTTCTAAATAGTGTTGTGCATCGTTAATATTACTTATATATATATACATCTTTTATCTATGTAGAGAAGGAAAATAATGTGACATACAAAATCTTGGTTTAAAGGGACATCACTGTAAAATTATTTGTTGTTATTGACTGTGCGTATTTTATACAATTCCAGTCACGGCTCTATGCTAACCGGATTACAGACGATTTACAATGTCTAGTTTGACCACCCAGTTTATTCGGGAAGATTCTCTCGACTGATAACATCATATGAATAAAAGTCTAATTCCATCAGTGCACGCATTGTAAACAATATGCAAAGCTTTGACCTGTCTCCATTTGCTCAGTCAATGATGCTTTCTCGTCTGATCAGTTTCCATCTACCACGGTTTGCTTCATTAGTGAAAATCTGGGGGTTTCTTGTGCTAATTTGTCTACCCTACCTATGTGGCGACAATATGCTCTCTCATTGAGGAGGATGAAAACCTTGTTGTCTTTATTGTTTCTGTAGTGTTTTTTTTTCTTTTCTGATTGATCCTCATTCTCTTGGTCTAGATGTCAATGCAGACGACAGCATCTAAGTGGAGACTTTGTTAAAGCAGAGTAAGGATTACACCGTTTTTTTCTAAATCTCAATGCTATTTTAAAATTCAACCTACTTTTACATTCACTATTGTCATTGGACCAAGACCCGTTAGTCAAACAGGTGAGCTCTTCAGGACCGTACAGTTCCATACCGCTGACACAGTGAACCATCAGTGTACTTCCAGTGTCCATGTCATTCTCGTGCTTCACAACAACGTATTTGTCTTGGGGCATCGTTGGGGGACCACACCCAGTCGCTGAAATCAAAGGTCTACTTGATATTGAGTAACAACAAGAGCCGTCTGAAACGGGTTATGCTTCCCGAATGGGACAAAATGCTCCGTACATAATTTAAGTATGAAACAAGAGTGCCGTGGACACAATATACACCGTCACAAAATATAAAGATCCACTAAGAGCAAGCTACAGATACAAAGTTGAAAATGTCATAAATCTTACAAAAATCAACGAACCAAAAAATCGCCCCTTCATGCACATCTACCCATTGTAGTAGTGACATTGAGCAAGTTTCGTGAAAATCTTCTGATTATTTCAGGAGGAGTTGCGTTCACAAGGCTCCACTAAGAGCAAGCTACAGATACAAAGTTGAAAATGGCATAAATCTTACAAAAATCAAAGAACCGAAAAATCGCCCATTCATGCACATCTACCCATTGTAGTAGTGACATTGAGCAAGTTTCATGAAAATGATAATAAGTTTAGGAGGAGTTGCGTTCAAAAGAACGGATGGACGTAAGGACGGACAGACGGAGAAGATGACGCCAATATACGACCGCCTCCGGCGGCGTATAAAAAGTAAAAGGCAATGACTCCGAAATTATGAGAAGAGTTGAGGTTCTTGCACTACGCACTTCTTCTCCTCATCAATATATATCTACATTTAAAGATTAATACTGAGATCTCTTATTGTTTTTGTGTTATGCTCCGGACAAAATTTCGAAGGACACACGAACAAATGAACGGACGGGCGAGCGAACAAAGCGACAACTATATAGTATATATCTGACAATACGACAACTTTTCATGTATACTGAAACGAATAAGAAACGCAACTTCAAATTGTAGGTTTAATAAAATAATACTTGTGAGCATTATGTCTAAATTTCATATGTAATAGTTAATATTGAATATTGATGTAACATCCTCTAAATGTTTGGAGATTTTTAAGAAAAGGTCACTTCGCTGATATCGTGTCGTTAAATTCCCATTGACTATCACCAAAGGTGTCTTCAAACCATGGGAGATTCCCGCCCAAACCATAACTCATCCACCCCCAAATCGGTCATGCTCCAAACACAGGCGTCAGCAAAACGTTCGCCTCGACGCCGGTACACAAGTTGACGGCCATCTGCTCGAAATAACGTGAATCGAGATTCATCGGTGAAGAGCATGGACCTCCAACCTCTCACAGGAAAACGTCTGGGCATATGTGCCGTCAACCATTGCATACGACGTGCTCGATGTTGCGGTGTTAGTGGTAAACCAACGTACTGTCGCCTTGCACGCAAATTAGCCTCATGCAGTCTGTTGATCACTGTTTGGGGATGAATCCGATGGTTATGATTACCAATCGTATTCCTTGCCGTTTCAGCAGCCGTTAACCTCCTGTTACGCAAGTGTGCCAGCCTAACAACGTTACGCGTGGACGTCATGATCTCGGCCGGTCATCGACTCTTCCTGTGGCGTTAAGACGTGAAACTAATCGACTGATAGTCGATTTGTGAACTCTGAAGTGTCGAGCGACGTGAAGTTGCGTGCTCCCTGCCATAAGCATTTCGATAGCACGTCCTCTATCAACCTGTGATAACCGTGGCATAATTGTAAAAGGAATTATTGTTTGCAAAAGTATTGGCGATGATATGTCTCGATGTTAGTGATAAATTGATACTGGTTTAGGGTGATAGACAGGGTGTACTTTTATTTCCGCAATTTTTATACAGCTATGTATATTTAATACAAAATTAATAACAATTTTCCAAGTTGCGTTTTCCTTTTCGTTTCAGTATATAATCTATTCTTCTATGGTAGCAATGTCACGGTTTTATCATCGATAATACTCACCTTTACACTCAGGTATGGTTCCTGAAAATGTTCCGTTCGGAAGACACTGTAAGACAGAAGTTCCGTTCGTGTTTCGACACACAACCGTCACATTACCTCCAGGACTCATGTCAGCAAGCGACCGGACATCTACCAAATGTGACATTGGTACTTTAGGCAGGCTGCATGACGGAGCTAAAATGATGTAATACGGCAGATTATAACTTGATTGATAGAATTATAGCGAATGTTGAAACATACACCTTATATATGAGATAAGTAATTAATAAATATTTGATCACACATTATCTACTTTTCTGTGCTTTATTTGAGTATATACCATAATGTTATTATAATATACAACTACCTTTACATTCCGGCATTTCTCCATCCCATCGACCATCCGAAAGACAGCGAAACCTTCCCTGGCCTACACGCCTATACAGCTGAGTACACTTTACCATGATCTGGCTACCAAAGGGATACTCATTCTTGTTCTGATCCACGTAACTGAATGCAGACAGTGCCGGTTTCTGACACACAATAGCTAGGACAAAGTAGGAATATCAGGATATCAGGAAACGCATTAAGGATTGTCTTACTTTGGGCAATGATAATGCTCTTATCATTACAGATTAGAACTGTATTAGGAAAAAACAGCACTAATCATTGTAATTTACAGTATATCTGAATATCGGCTACTTTTGCCTCTTCCCTAGTGGTGTCTTCGTGCAGAACTGACTGTTAAATCGTAATATTACGTTGAATTTAGTTTATTTATATAAAAGTAATCACAGTTTTGATTGCAGTTCGAAAGATACTTGCTTGAAATAAGGAAAAAACCCACTGATGTAAAAAGTCTGTAACAGTGGAATACTATTAAACAATCCTTACGTTTACACTTTGTTACATTCCAGGAATAGTTTGGATGAGAACATGTCAGCTGAGAAGGGCCCTGTAAGGTGTATCCGTCTTTGCAGCTAACCTGTACACTCAGAACGTAAGGAAAATGGGTGACAGACATCCCTGTGATATAGCTGTGGTCAGGGAGTGCTTGGTGCTTGCAACGCACGGCTAAACACAAAAAGTCATGGTTGTGACAAATCAGTTTAGATTTTACCACCCTAACTCGGAAGTTTCGTATTCATTACGTCAACATACAATTGTTCTGTGAAACATGTAACTACGTACACTTCCTCTGTGTCCATTTGTTTGACTTTGGGTATGAACATTGATCCAATATATTACAGTTATTTACTTATTTGATAAAGTTATATAGGACCTACCTTGACATGAAGGAATGCTGTATGTCCAGGTGTTGTTTTCTAGACATTTTATCCTTGGAGATGATACTGTCTTGAATCCTTCCCCACACTTGAGCTCTAGCAACAACACAGAACCCGTGAAGAAAGCGATTTGTGGTGGGTTGATCACTGTGACGTTTTGTGGAAGAACAGGAGGTGGACACTGGGCCAGTGAAGCTGAAAGTTAGTTACATTTTACTTAACAATAAATGTTATATAAACTACTGTTGCATTTTACTCGTGAGCTTTGAATTCTTAACTCTTCCTAAATTATATCAGATATTGCCTCAACTCCTATTCGACCCTAAATTAGGAAAAAATGCATTTTGTTCGTTTCTGTGATTTTTTGTATTTTCTAAACGCTTGAAATACTTAACAAGTCAGGAAATGGATAGAAAGACATCCATCAGGGAGTACTAGACTCACAACAGAGAGGAACTGGACAAAGCTCCCATCGTACATCCGGATCTACGGTATAGCACCATGGACACGTCTCATTGTCTGGATTTCTACAGAAGTTGTTAGCCTCTATGTCAACAAACTTCTCGTACTTGTGAGTATGGACTGTTGTATCAGACCATGCCTGGCAGACACGCCCACTAATCGTAGAATTCATCTCTCCGCGATATTCTGTTCCTTGTGGCGACAGACGACATCCTAACGCTGTAACATTGATAGTCTGGTTTAGTATTTTTGTTTTGAAAAACCAATCCAAATAGGATGACGTGTATATTGATGCGAAATGAACGTGAGAACAATGACCTTAACTGTTTATGAGTAGACGATAATTAATGGTCGTGAGAACAGACGTGTTTTACTATAACATGGCATGCAATACCTACTATCTTTGAAATATAATCACATACTGGACGTTCAGCAATGGTAATTGATGAGATTAATCTAAATAATGCTAAAACTGCACATAACGAAAGATCTTACAGTCTTTCTACCTCGGTTCGACATACAAGACTCCTAGCATCACCGACGAGTAATAGAAGGACCAAACAGCTGTATGATGTAGCATCGCTAACTTGTCTTAGATGGACCAAACAGCTGTATGATGTAGCATCACTAACTTGTCTTAGAAGGACCAAACAGCTATATGATGTAGCATCGCTAACTTGTCTTAGGAGGACCAAACAGCTGTATGATGTAGCATCACTAACTTGTCTTAGAAGGACGAAACAGTTGTATGATGTCACATCACTGACGAGTCTTAGAAGGATGAAACAGTTGTATGATGTAGCATCACTAACTTGTCTTAGAAGGACGATACAGTTGTATGATGTCACATCACTGACGAGTCTTAGTCATCTTACTAATAAATTTAATGTATAATTTCTCCATTTAATTTAATCTTTCTCCATTTAATCTTTATCTACGGATCACTGAAATAACACCTGATGTATGTAAATCAGCAATATCAAGCGTTTTAATAGTATTTCTGACTGAAATTGATGAGCATTTTGAAAGTATTGTTTGAATGTATTCTTTAAATTCATGATTACTACTTATACTTATGTAGCAGTAACTAATTGTTAACTTATTATATACTATGTTAAGAGGACCAACTCCAATATAGATGAAAAAAACTGAAATACCATTTTATAAACCTCTCATACTTAACCATGATCTTACCTATCAACAGAGTAAATGCAGAATTGTTGATAAGTTATTATGCATATCCTTGGGTGGATGGTCGAGGTATTTATACACATGGACTTTATGACCTGAATCCCTGGATTCTTGCATGGTAAATTATCAGTAAACCTGCATTATTTCAACTTATTTATAATCCTATGAAAAATAATCTGACATAATGAACTACTTCACGTTCCACAATAAATTGGAGTTACCTCCCTTTACCTTTTATATCCTAATTTGATATATACAATATTTTACTCACTGGATTTTCTTGCAGATAAATGTAATTTATTCATGTATTAATTCTGGAAAGGAGTGATATAGGCTCAGCCTGTTGTCCAATCCGTTTAACATATAAAATGTTAATAAAATTTTGTTGAAATTGAAATTGAGTCTCAGAAGGAGGAAACAGTTGTATGAACTAAGGTATACAATAATTTCTGTCGAAAGTGATATTCATTCGTGTGTCGATTTTACAAACATTATAATCATGTCAGTTTTTATTAACAGCAAATCAAGGGAATTGGATGAGTCTGTATTATTTTACTTATATTACACAATCTACAATGTAACAGCTTTTACTGCGAGTCACTCAGGCGGAACGAAGGAAAATTTAAAATGTATATGGATGGTGCAAGATGACTCACGGTATTGGCAGTGTCTTCCCCACCATGCTGGCTCACAATCCGGGCAACCTCCATCCGGGTCATCACAGATCTGGCTATCTTTACAGTGAAGAGGACAAGTCCCTACAGATCATACATAAGAAACTTTATTTCTGTTATTGCAAACTTTGGATAAATGAGTAAATACTAGTAGCAATATTTGAAATCCACTTATCTTAATTTTGTCTCAAAAGATGGTAGTTGGGTTTTTTATTTGCCCAAAGTATACTTAGAATTCTATTGACCTTTAAGAAAATGATTGTGTCTTCTCCATTACGTAGATTAAAGAGAAACGAATCATTGGAATTCAAATTGATAACAAACTAGTTGAAATAACGATGGTACAGTCCTATTTAAGGGGTTAACTACTTCTTTTTAAAAAGGTACCTTTGCAAACGGGAAAATTTCCATCCCAGCGACCATCGCTCTTGCACATGAATATGTCGTAGCCGAACAGCTGATATCCCTGTTTACATTTTACATGTATAATGTCCCCGAAAACGTAAGGGTTACTGCCGTTTTCAACAAGACTGTTGTCATTTAGAACTGGCACAGGGCAAACCACCGCTATACAATGTAGATAAACAATCATTGCTATAATACAAGTAATATCTAAGACTTTTGTTTGATGGTAAAGTTAATTGACAATATCCAAGACTTTTGTTTAATGGTAAAGTTAATTAATAATATCTTAGACTTTTGATTGTTGGTAAAGTTAATTAATAATATCTAAGACTTTTGTTTAATGGTAAAGTTAATTTATAATATCTAAGACTTTTGATTGTTGGTAAAGTTAATTAATAATATCTAAGACTTTTGATTGTTGGTAAAGTTAATTAATAATATCTAAGACTTTTGATTGTTGGTAAAGTTAATTAATAATATCTAAGACTTTTGTTTAATGGTAAAGTTAATTAATAATATCTAAGACTTTTGATTGTTGGTAAAGTTAATTAATAATATCTCAGACTTTTGTTTAATGGTAAAGTTAATTAATAATATCTAAGACTTTTGATTGTTGGTAAAGTTAATTAATAATATCTAAGACTTTTGATTGTTGGTAAAGTTAATTAATAATATCTAAGACTTTTGATTGTTGGTAAAGTTAATTAATAATATCTAAGACTTTTGATTGTTGGTAAAGTTAATTAATAATATCTAAGACTTTTGATTGTTGGTAAAGTTAATTAATAATATCTAAGACTTTTGATTGTTGGTAAAGTTAATTAATAATATCTAAGACTTTTGATTGTTGGTAAAGTTAATTAATAATATCTAAGACTTTTGATTGTTGGTAAAGTTAATTAATAATATCTAAGACTTTTGATTGTTGGTAAAGTTAATTAATAATATCTAAGACTTTTGATTGTTGGCAAAGTTAATTAATAATATCTAAATCTTTTGTTTAATGGTACAGTTAATTAATAATATCTAAGACTTTTGTTTAAGGGTAAAGTTAATTAATAATATCTAAGACTTTTGATTGTTGGTAAAGTTAATTAATAATATCTAAGACTTTTGTTTAATGGTAAAGTTAATTAATAATATCTAAAACTTTTGTTTAATGGTAAAGTTAATTCAAAATGTCTAAGACTTTTGATTGTTGGTAAAGTTAATTCATAATATGGTAAGCAGTAAATGACGTCACTATCCTGAAAGAGTACACAGCTGTCTGACGGACACATGGTGGTAACGTACATGCGCACAATCACAATTATGTAATTACTTTTTTCGTATTTCCCTTCTTTTCTTAAACTGGACTAGAGATTAATGTGCTCATGTACCATCTTGCCTTATTCATATGTTAACATGCATTTAAAACTAAAAACAGGAATCAAACAGTATACACAAACGAACCTTGACATGTCGGTAAGGAGGTATTCCACGTGCCGTCGGCCTGACAATACAGGTGTGAATCTCCCACAAGTGTGTAACCCGTATCACACCGAACTATGGTCACATCCGCGTATGTGTAAGACACAGAAATATCTTCTATGTGACTGTTTGATGATGGATGAAGTTCCGGACAAGAAACACCTGTAAAATGTTTGTAAATTTACTCGGTCAACAAAAAATTAAACTTTGAAACCCTAAACTTGATCTCTTAATAATGGCAGTGTGTCATTATTTCAATATATTGTGTTTAATTGTAACTTTATTCGGGTCAACAAAGAATCAAACTTTGAAATCCTAAATTTGATCACATGATATAAGCAGTATGTAATTATTTCAATATATCTTATATTAAATTGTAAATTTGAAAAACTAGATGTTATTCATCTTTTGCAGCCATGAAATAACAGACTACACTTTTATCGAAATTCATGTACCTATACTGGATATTCTTTTGAAATTTGACTTAAAATCTGTATGATGTTTTTGTATAATCACCGGTACATATAGGCATAGTTCCATTCCATTGCGAATTGTAGAGACAGCGAAACATTGTCTGTCCTGTTGTATAATAACCAAGTTCACATCCAACTTCAATTGTGTCGTTTTGTTGATAAGGACCTTCCGTGCCTTCGATAATATGACTGTTGTCTCTCAGTGTAGGACTGTCACAAAAGACCGCTGAAACAATATATACATCTCAGTGTAGGACTGTCACAAAAGACCGCTGAAACAATATATACATCTCAGTGTAGGACTGTCACAAAAGACCGCTGAAACAATATATACATCTCAGTGTAGGACTGTCACAAAAGACCGCTGAAACAATATATACATCTCAGTGTAGGACTGTCACAAAAGACCGCTGAAACAATATATACATCTCAGTGTGGGACTGTCACAAAAGACCGCTGAAACAATATATACATCTCAGTGTAGGACTGTCACAAAAGACCGCTGAAACAATATATACATCTCAGTGTGGGACTGTCACAAACTACAGAAACAATATATACATCTCAGTGTGGGACTGTCACAAAAGACCGCTGAAACAATATATACAACTCTGTGTAGGACTGTCACAAAAGACCGCTGAAACAATATATACATCTCAGTGTAGGACTGTCACAAAAGACCGCTGAAACAATATATACATCTCAGTGTGGGACTGTCACAAAAGACCGCTGAAACAATATATACAACTCTGTGTAGGACTGTCACAAAAGACCGCTGAAACAATATATACATCTCAGTGTGGGACTGTCACAAAAGACCGCTGAAACAATATATACATCTCTGTGTAGGACTGTCACAAACTACAGAAACAATATATACATCTCAGTGTAGGACTGTCACGAAAGACCGCTGAAACAATATATACATCTCAGTGTAGGACTGTTACAAAAACTACTGAAACAATATATACATCTCAGTGTAGGACTGTTACAAAAGACCGCTGAAACAATATATATATCTCAGTGTAGGACTGTCACAAAAGACCACTGAAAAAATATATACATCTCAGTGTAGGACTGTTACAAAAACTACTGAAACAATATATACATCTCAGTGTAGGACTGTTACAAAAGACCGCTGAAACAATATATACATCTCAGTGTAGGACTGTCACCAAAGACCGCTGAAACAATAAATACATCTCAGTATAGGACTGTTACAAAAACTACAGAAACAATATATACATCTCAGTGTAGGACTATCACAAAAGACCGCTGAAACAATATATACATCTCAGTGTAGGACTATCACAAAAGACCGCTGAAACAATATATACATCTCAGTGTAGGACTGTCACAAAAACTACTGAAATAATATATACATCTCAGTGTAGGACTGTTACAAAAACTACAGAAACAATATATACATCTCAGTGTGGGACTGTCACAAAAGACCGCTGAAACAATATATACATCTCAGTGTAGGACTATCACAAAAGACCGCTGAAACAATATATACATCTCAGTGTAGGACTGTCACAAAAACTACTGAAATAATATATACATCTCAGTGTAGGACTGTCACAAAAACTACAGAAACAATATATACATCTCAGTGTGGGACTGTCACAAAAGACCGCTGAAATAATATATACATCTTAGTGTAGGACTGTTACAAAAACTACAGAAACAATATATACATCTCAGTGTAGGACTGTCACAAAAACTACAGAAACAATAAATACATCTCAGTATAGGACTGTCACAAAAACTACAGAATCAATAAATACATCTCAGTGTAGGACTGTCACAAAAACTACTGAAACAATATATACATCTCAATGTAGGACTGTCACAAAAGACCGCTGAAACAATATATACATCTCAGTGTGGGACTGTCACAAAAGACCGCTGAAACAATATATACATCTCAGTGTGGGACTATCACAAAAGACCGCTGAAACAATATATACATCTCAGTGTAGGACTGTCACAAAAGACCGCTGAAACAATATATACATCTCATTGTAGGACTGTTACAAAAACCCACTGAAACAATATATACATCTCAGTATAGGACTGTTACAAAAACTACTGAAACAATATATATATCTCAGTGTAGGACTGTCACAAAAGACCGCTGAAACAATATATACATCTCAGTGTGGGACTGTCACAAAAGACCGCTGAAACAATATATACATCTCAGTGTAGGACTGTCACAAAAGACCGCTGAAACAATATATACATCTCAGTGTAGGACTGTCACAAAAGACCGCTGAAACAATATATACATCTCAGTGTAGGACTGTCACAAAAACCCGCTGAAACAATATATACATCTCAGTGTAGGACTGTCACAAAAACTACAGAAACAATAAATACATCTCAGTATAGGACTGTTACAAAAACTACTGAAACAATATATATATCTCAGTGTAGGACTGTCACAAAAGACCGCTGAAACAATATATACATCTCAGTGTGGGACTGTTACAAAAGACCGCTGAAACAATATATACATCTCAGTGTAGGACTGTCACAAAAGACCGCTGAAACAATATATACATCTCAGTGTAGGACTGTCACAAAAGACCGCTGAAATAATATATACATCTCAGTGTAGGACTGTCACAAAAACCCACTGAAACCATATATACATCTCAGTGTAGGACTGTCACAAAAGACCGCTGAAACAATATATTCATCTCAGTGTAGGACTGTCACAAAAGACCGCTGAAACAATATATACATCTCTGTGTAGGACTTTCACAAAAACTACAGAAACAATATATACATCTCATTGTAGGACTGTCACAAAAACTACAGAAACAATATATACATCTCAGTGTAGGACTGTCACAAAAGACCGCTGAAACAATATATACATCTCAGTGTAGGACTGTCACAAAAGACCGCTGAAACAGTATATACATCTCAGTGTAGGACTGTCACAAAAGACCGCTGAAACAATATATACATCTCAGTGTAGGACTGTCACAAAAATTACTGAAACAATATATACATCTCAGTGTAGGACTGTCACAAAAATTACTGAAACAATATATACATCTCAATGTAGGACTGTCACAAAAGACCGCTGAAACAGTATATACATCTCAGTGTAGGACTGTCACAAAAGACCGCTGAAACAATATATACATCTCAGTGTAGGACTGTCACAAAAATTACTGAAACAATATATACATCTCAATGTAGGACTGTCACAAAAACCGCGGAAACATGTTGCTGATACAGATTTGGAAAGTCTAGTATATTTTGTGTTTAGCAAATAGTAAACGATTACAAATTTTGTTTGAATTAAATTTCTGTCGATAACCGTATTGAATACAATGCTGTGCGAAAAAATAGGTACAAAACGACCAAGTTGATAGATATGAACGACATGTGTCATATTAAAATTATCATTAGTTTTACAGCAGTGAAACCTATATTTCTGACGATACATACCAGAACAGGACAGTCGATCCATTGTCCATTTTCTATTGGACTCACAAATGATGTTGACCAGTTCATACGTGCCTCCACACGTTAGGTTTACCATTATAGTGGAACCTGTGTAAAACACGCTGTCCATGGGTGACGCCACGCTGGAATACATAGGCAACTCCGGGGGAGGACACACGGCACCATCATCTAGTCAAACATTCATGATGAATTATAAACGTATCACATTTATACCATACGTAAAGCTATCTCATATTTACTTATATATACTTAGCGTCGTTTTCGGCTTACAGTTGTGGGAACGCGCGTGGCACGAGGAAAAGTGTGTGTCTAGTGTTCGCATATCCCCTGCACAAGTCCACGATGATCTCGCTTAGTTGTGCGGTAAATTGTGCGGTTGTTTATCCTGATGATGTGCCGATGTTTAGTATCAAATAGATGGTTTGCCTTTAACTGTCACGTGCATGATACATGTATAATGTAGTACACATTATCATATATAATATTTGTCCTGAAACCGTAACTCGTTTTCTTGTTAACATTTATTTTTATGTTGTGATAAAAACAACCGAAGAGAAATATATTTACTGCATCTCGGGACTGGACAGACTTCCCATCGCCTCCTCGGGTCTACAGTATAACACCATGGTTTCGGTTCATTGTCCGGATTTCGACAAAAGTTTTCGGAGTTGGGCAGCTTTAGTCTGTGCTTGTGAGGTGATGTCGAATTCCATGATTGACACTTTCGGCCACTTACAGTTATGCTAACTGTGCCCCTGTAGTTCGCTCCACGGTTAACATAACATTCAAGTGCTGAAACAACGTAAAACACAAGGACAATTAGAGGCAGATAATTAGGCCAATGATTCTTATAGCGGCAGCATGAGAGAAGTCGAGAGATCTTCGATAACAACCCCTCTCGACCAAGAATAACAGGACTTAATATAAACTCTGACCTCTGACACGCGTGCTAAGATATCCTGTCCATTTTGGATACCCGTGTTTGACAATTTTCCTTAAATTATTAAGAAAGTTGGAAATTGTACGTTGTTTTGAAACCTATCAATCGCGCCATTATCAATGTCACAGTTTATAAAATCAGTTAGCGAAATGACTATGCTATGTAAACTGATGACGCTTTTTTTACTATACATCCTAGTGTGTGAAGTCGGAGAAGTATGTGAGATAGAGTTACCCCTAACAACCACAGGATCAGTCTGTGATGTATGTGAGATAGAGTTACCCCTAACAACCACAGGATCAGTCTGTGATGTATGTGAGATAGAGTTACCCCTAACAACCACAGGATCAGTCTGTGATGTATGTGAGATAGAGTTACCCCTAACAACCACAGGATCAGTCTGTGATGTATGTGAGATAGAGTTACCCCTAACAACCACAGGATCAGTCTGTGATGTATGTGAGATAGAGTTACCCCTAACAACCACAGGATCAGTCTGTGATGTATGTGAGATAGAGTTACCCCTAACAACCACAGGATCAGTCTGTGATGTATGTGAGATAGAGCTAACCCTAACAACCACAGGATAAGTCTGTGATGTATGTGAGATAGAGTTATCCCTAACAACCACAGGATCAATCTGTGATGTATGTGAGATAGAGTTATATCTAACAACCACAGGATCAATCTGTGATGTATGTGAGATAGTGTTACCCCTAACAACCACAGGATCAATCTGTGATGTATTTGAGATAGAGTTACCCCTAACAACCACAGGATCAGTCTGTGATGTATGTGAGATAGAGTTACCCCTAACAACCACAGGATCAGTCTGTGATGTATGTGAGATAGAGTTACCCCTAACAACCACAGGATCAGTCTGTGATGTATGTGAGATAGAGTTACCCCTAACAACCACAGGATCAGTCTGTGATGTATGTGAGATAGAGTTACCCCTAACAACCACAGGATCAGTCTGTGATGTATGTGAGATAGAGTTACCCCTAACAACCACAGGATCAGTCTGTGATGTATGTGAGATAGAGCTAACCCTAACAACCACAGGATAAGTCTGTGATGTATGTGAGATAGAGTTACCCCTAACAACCACAGGATCAATCTGTGATGTATGTGAGATAGAGTTATATCTAACAACCACAGGATCAATCTGTGATGTATGTGAGATAGTGTTACCCCTAACAACCACAGGATCAATCTGTGATGTATTTGAGATAGAGTTACCCCTAACAACCACAGGATCAGTCTGTGATGTATGTGAGATAGAGTTATATCTAACAACCACAGGATCAATCTGTGATGTATGTGAGATAGAGCTAACCCTAACAACCACAGGATCAGTCTGTGATGTATGTGAGATAGAGTTATATCTAACAACCACAGGATCAGCCTGTGATGTATGTGAGATAGAGTTACCCCTACCAACCACAGGATCAGTCTGTGATGTATGTGAGATAGAGTTATATCTAACAACCACAGGATCAGTCTGTGATGTATGTGAGATAGAGTTATATCTAACAACCACAGGATCAGTCTGTGATGTATGTGAGATAGAGTTATATCTAACAACCACAGGATCAGTCTGTGATGTATGTGAGATAGAGTTATATCTAACAACCACAGGATCAGTCTGTGATGTATGTGAGATAGAGTTATATCTAACAACCACAGGATCAGTCTGTGATGTATGTGAGATAGAGTTATATCTAACAACCACAGGATCAGTCTGTGATGTATGTGAGATAGAGTTATATCTAACAACCACAGGATCAGTCTGTGATGTATGTGAGATACAGTTACCCCTAACAACCACAGGATCAGTCTGTGATGTATGTGAGATAGAGTTACCCCTAACAACCACAGGATCAGCCTGTGATGTATGTGAGATAGAGTTACCCCTAACAACCACAGGATCAGTCTGTGATGTATGTGAGATAGAGTTACCCCTAACAACCACAGGATAAGTCTGTGATGTATGTGAGATAGAGTTACCCCTAACAACCACAGGATCAGTCTGTGATGTATGTGAGATAGAGTTATATCTAACAACCACAGGATCAGTCTGTGATGTATGTGAGATAGAGTTACCCCTAACAACCACAGGATCAGTCTGTGATGTATGTGAGATAGAGTTACCCCTAACAACCACAGGATCAATCTGTGATGTATGTGAGATAGAGTTACCCCTAACAACCACAGGATCAGCCTGTGATGTATGTGAGATAGAGTAGATTGAGTTACCCCTAACAACCACAGGATCAGCCTGTGATGTATGTGAGATAGAGTTACCCCTAACAACCACAGGATCAGTCTGTGATGTATGTGAGATAGAGTTATATCTAACAACCACAGGATCAGTCTGTGATGTATGTGAGATAGAGTTACCCCTAACAACCACAGGATCAATCTGTGATGTATGTGAGATAGAGTTATATCTAACAACCACAGGATCAATCTGTGATGTATGTGAGATAGAGTTACCCCTAACAACCACAGGATCAATCTGTGATGTATGTGAGATAGAGTTATATCTAACAACCACAGGATCAGTCTGTGATGTATGTGAGATAGAGTTACCCCTAACAACCACAGGATCAGTCTGTGATGTATGTGAGATAGAGTTACCCCTAACAACCACAGGATCAATCTGTGATGTATGTGAGATAGAGTTACCCCTAACAACCACAGGATCAGCCTGTGATGTATGTGAGATAGAGTAGATAGAGTTACCCCTAACAACCACAGGATCAGCCTGTGATGTATGTGAGATAGAGTTACCCCTAACAACCACAGGATCAGTCTGTGATGTATGTGAGATAGAGTTATATCTAACAACCACAGGATCAGTCTGTGATGTATGTGAGATAGAGTTACCCCTAACAACCACAGGATCAATCTGTGATGTATGTGAGATAGAGTTATATCTAACAACCACAGGATCAATCTGTGATGTATGTGAGATAGAGTTACCCCTAACAACCACAGGATCAATCTGTGATGTATGTGAGATAGAGTTATATCTAACAACCACAGGATCAGTCTGTGATGTATGTGAGATAGAGTTACCCCTAACAACCACAGGATCAATCTGTGATGTATGTGAGATAGAGTTATATCTAACAACCACAGGATCAGTCTGTGATGTATGTGAGATAGAGTTACTCCTAACAACCACAGGATCAGTCTGTGATGTATGTGAGATAGAGTTATATCTAACAACCACAGGATCAATCTGTGATGTATGTGAGATAGAGTTACCCCTAAAAACCACAGGATCAGTCTGTGATGTATGTGAGATAGAGTTATATCTAACAACCATAGGATCAGTCTGTGATGTATGTGAGATAGAGTTACCCCTAACAACCACAGGATCAGTCTGTGATGTATGTGAGATAGAGTTACCCCTAACAACCACAGGATCAGTCTGTGATGTATGTGAGATAGAGTTATATCTAACAACCACAGGATCAGCCTGTGATGTATGTGAGATATCGAAGCCATGTACATTGGACCGTACTGAGATTTTAAAAATAGTGTATTGACAATGAAGCTGTAACTGAACAAGCTAGTTTAACTAAAGATTCCGCTAAAGTTCCGTATGTTTCCTCTTGTTTCGGTAGTTCCTATGTTGATGTTTTTTGTGCCGAAAAAGTATTTTTATTTTCAGGATTCGTTGATAAATATACAGTGCATACTTACGATACTGGCAGTGTCGGCCCCAATATCCAGGAGAACAACGTGGACACGCCCTGTCAGCCTCCGTACAGGGAACACCTTTCGCGCACTTGGGTGGACAGGTACCTCCTTCAGAGTGTAAATTTAAGGAAATTGATTTCTTTTCATACACATATATATATTTTATCAAAATACTGAACCAGCATGCTCATCGAAAATACGCCTTCTAAACGTATCAGACCAAGTTCTTTTCAACAATAGCAGATTTGCATGTGAAATTACTCCGGCGAGAAATTTTTTATATAATAATAGTGAACAGTATTTCAAACTATTTCAAAAAATGTGTAATAATGTTATTTTAATTGTGAAACGATCCGGTTTATCTTCGCTATATATAAAAGTCGTAGTGTGGTTAGTCAAAAGGTTTTCACTGTTAATCATTGATCATACATGCAAGCTAACGCTGTAATATGATGAGAACTAGTGTAAAGTACTACCGCAGGTAGACATGCTTGTGTAAAGTACCATTGCATCGGCATGCTTATGTAAAGTACCATCGCAGGTAGGCAAGTTTGTGTAAGGTACCATTGCGTCGGCATGCTTATGTAAAGTACCATCGCAGGTAGGCAAGTTTGTGTAAAGTACCATTGCGTCGGCATGCTTATGTAAAGTACCATCGCAGGTAGGCAAGCGTGTGTAAAGTACTATTGCGTCGGCATGCTTATGTAAAGTACCATCGTAGGTAGACATCTTGTGTTAAGTTCCATTGCATCGGCATGCTTATGTAAAGTGCCATTGCAGAGAGGCAAGCTTGTGTAAAGAACCATCGCAAGAAGACTACTTGTGTTAAGTACCATCACAGGTAGACATGCTTGTGTTAAGTTCCATTGCATCGGCATACTTATGTAAAAAACCAATACATGTTGACATGCTTGTGTGAAGTACCATCTCAGGTGGGCAATCCTATGTTAATTATCATCGCAGAAAGGTGCTTATTTACAGTACCGTCACAAGTCGGCATACTGCCGTTCCAGGTACGGTCTGCCTGACACTGGAACAAATGTTGACCTCCCTGAATAAACCCAACGGGACATCGAACCTCAATCGTGTCGTACTGAGCGTACAGTCTACTAGAGCGGTCTCTAACGATGAAACTGTCCTTATTTAGAGTAGGACGCCCACAATGGACGGCTGTGAAAATAATAGTGGTTTATAGAATCAAAATGAACAGATTATTATTATGTTAGTTTATGACACATGCAGATTCACTTCCACTACTTCTCTACTGACAATGCCAACAAGTAGGTGTTTCTGTACAGTTTTCCCAATATCTACAAAATCATAGCATTTGGCTCTTAACACATTTTTCAAATCGAAGAAGCAGGTAACGTTGGCTTTTACAAATTCTTTAGTTTGTCTGCCGTCCGTACATATCTTATTGATATAACACTGTATGTTTGTTTTGTCTGCCGTCCGTACATATCTTATTGATATAACACTGTATGTGTGTTTTGTCTGGAGTCCGTACAGATCTTATTTCTATACGTACTGTATGTTTGTTTTGTCTGCCGTCCGTACATAACTTATTGATATAATACTGTATGTTTGTTTTGTCTGGAGTCCGTACAGATCTTATTTCTATACATACTCTATGTGTGTTTTGTCTGGAGTCCGTACAGATCTTATTTCTGTATATACTGTATGTGTGTTTTGTCTGGAGTCCGTACAGATCTTCTTTCTATACATACTGTATGTTTGTTTTGTCTGCCGTCCGTACATATCTTATTGATATAACACTGTATGTTTGTTTTGTCTGCCGTCCGGACATATCTTATTGATATAATACTGTATGTGTGTTTTGTCTAGAGTCCGTACATATCTTATTTCTATACATACTGTATGTTTGTTTTGTCTGTCGTCCGTACATATCTTATTGATATAACAGTGTATGTTTGTTTTGTCTGCCGTCCGTACATATTTTATTGATATAAAACTGTATGTGTGTTTTGTCTTGAGTCCGTACAGATCATATTTCTGTACATACTGTATGTTTGTTTTGTCTGCCGTCCGTACATATATTATTGATATAACACTGTATGTTTGTTTTGTCTGCCGTCCGTACATATCTTATTGATATAATACTGTATGTGTGTTTTGTCTGGAGTCCGTACAGATCATATTTCTATACATACTGTATGTTTGTTTTGTCTGCCGTCCGTACATATCTTATTGATATAACACTGTATGTTTGTTTTGTCTGCCGTCCGTACATATCTTATTGATATAATACTGTATGTGTGTTTTGTCTGGAGTCCGTACATATCTTATTTCTATACATACTGTATGTGTGTTTTGTCTGGAGTCCGTACAGATCTTATTGATATACATACTGTATGTATGTTTTGTCTGGAGTCCGTACAGATGTTATTTCTATACATACTGTATGTATGTTTTGTCTGGAGTCCGTACAGATCTTATTTCTATACATACTGTATGTGTGTTTTTTTCTGGAGTCCGTACAGATCTTCTTTCTATACATTCTGAATGCGTGTTTTGTCTGCAGTCCGAAACATACCATAACATTGGACTGATTATGAAAATACACGAGAAAAAAAGAAAATCAATATTTATAAATCTGAGTCTTACCATCACAAGACACATTGTGTGACCAAGTCAAATCCGACTGACACCTGGTAACCATGGTTACGTTTTTGCCGTCACACGTCATATTTATAAACAGTTCGTAACCCACACTGAATGGGCTTGACGTAACTTCTGTTAGATGGCTGTACATAGACATCTCAGGAGGCTGGCACACAGTGTCTACAATAAACATAACCACGTCAAGCGCTTTTAGTAAAAACGTGATCAGTAATTATATATCATTCTTGGCAATAATAAACAGAGAAAAATGTCTTAATTAATAAAAAAAAAATCCTATCTAAATGACATTATGACAATCCCTGAAATACGTCCTCAAAGTGTTCACCACATTTTATGTTTTTATATATAATTGTATATTGATATAACTTTCGTTGTTTTTATTGTTTCAAACAATGTTCTACGAAATGGTCTGAAAACAGTGCTGCATTTCATGGATTCCCCCCCCCCCCCCCCCCCCCCCGGAAAATGATCTTCAATACATTTAAATGTAATTGTCAGAAACAGCTATTTGTATAGCTGTATCAGAAGTATGGGCTGAAAAATGGTAATACAATGCCCTCCTCCCAAAATACTCGAACCAACCATTAAATCTAAATGTTGATGTACAATACCTCATGATATAAATACATACGAAATATTCATATTAAAGAAAAACATTGTCACACATTTATTCTGCTGTCTCAGAAACGCCTTATAGTTTGAAAAAGATTTTACAAAAACACTCAAGTGAATAGCACCATTTAATACAAATTCAGAGCTGGATGCAATAGAGCCAAAAATGAATTAAACTTCATTATATATATGTTTCGTCTTTCTAGGGCTCGTCATTGATGCTATATCATACAGTGGTTTCGTCTTTCTAGGACTCGTCATTGATGCTACATCATACAGTGGTTTCGTCTTTCTAGGACTCGTCATTGATGCTGCATCATACAGCTGTTTCGTCTTTCTAGGACTCGTCATTGATGCTACATCATACAGCTGTTTCGTCTTTCTAGGACTCGTCATTGATGCTACATCATACAGCGGTTTCGTCTTTCTAGGACTCGTCATTGATGCTACACCATACAGCTGTTTCGTCTTTCTGTGACTCGTCAGTGGTGATACGTTAAACAGTTGTTTCGTCTTTCTAGGACTCGTCATTGTTGCTACATCATACAGCTGTTTCGTCTTTCTAGAACTCGTCAGTGATGCTATGCCATACAGCTGTTTCGTCTTTCTAGGGCTCGTCATTGATGCTACATCATACAGCTGTTTCGTCTTTCTGTGACTCGTCATTGATGCTACATCATACAGCTGTTTCGTCTTTCTAGGACTCGTCATTGATGCTACATCATACAGCTGATGCTACATCATACAGCTGTTTCGTCTTTCTGTGACTCGTCATTGATGCTACATCATACAGCTATTTCGTCTTTCTGTGACTCGTCAGTGGTCAGTGGTGATACGTTAAACAGTTGTTTCGTCTTTCTAGGACTCGTCATTGTTGCTACATCGTACAGCTGTTTCGTCTTTCTAGGACTCGTCATTGATACTACATCATACAGCGGTTTCGTGTTTCTAGGACTCGTCAGTGATGCTACATCATACAGCTGCTTCGTCTTTCTAGGACTCGTCAGTGATTTTACGTCTTACAGCTGTTTGTCCCTCTAGAACTCGTCAGTGATGCTATGTCATACAGCTGTTTCGTCTTTCTAGGGCTCGTCATTGATGCTACATCATACAGCTATTTCGTCTTTCTGTGACTCGTCATTGATGCTACATCATACAGCGGTTTCGTCTTTCTAGGACTCGTCATTGATGCTACACCATACAGCTGTTTCGTCTTTCTGTGACTCGTCAGTGGTGATACGTTAAACAGTTGTTTCGTCTTTCTAGGACTCGTCATTGTTGCTACATCGTACAGCTGTTTCGTCTTTCTAGAACTCGTCAGTGATGCTATGCCATACAGCTGTTTCGTCTTTCTAGGTCTCGTCAATGATGCTACATCATACAGCTGTTTCGTCTTTCTGTGACTCGTCATTGATGCTACATCATACAGCTATTTCGTCTTTCTGTGACTCGTCAGTGGTCAGTGGTGATACGTTAAACAGTTGTTTCGTCTTTCTAGGACTCGTCATTGTTGCTACATCGTACAGCTGTTTCGTCTTTCTAGGACTCGTCATTGATGCTACATCATACAGTGGTTTCGTCTTTCTAGGACTCGTCATTGATGCTACATCATACAGCGGTTTCGTGTTTCTAGGACTCGTCAGTGATGCTACATCATACAGCTGCTTCGTCTTTCTAGGACTCGTCAGTGATGCTACATCATACAGCTGCTTCGTCTTTCTAGGACTCGTCAGTGATTTTACGTCTTACAGCTGTTTGTCCCTCTAGAACTCGTCAGTGATGCTATGTCATACAGCTGTTTCGTCTTTCTAGGGCTCGTCATTGATGCTACATCATACAGCTATTTCGTCTTTCTGTGACTCGTCATTGATGCTACATCATACAGTTGTTTCGTCTTTCTGTGACTCGTCAGTGGTGATACGTTAAACAGTTGTTTCGTCTTTCTTGGGCTCGTCATTGATGCTACATCATACAGCTGTTTCGTCTTTCTGTGACTCGTCATTGATGCTACATCATACAGCTGTTTCGTCTTTCTGTGACTCGTCATTAATGCTACATCATACAGCTGTTTCGTCTTTCTAGGACTCGTCATTGATGCTACATCATACAGCTATTTCGTCTTTCTAGGACTCGTCATTGATGCTACATCATACAGTGGTTTCGTCTTTCTAGGACTCGTCAGTGATGCTACATCATACAGCTGCTTCGTCTTTCTAGGACTCGTCAGTGATGTTACGTCATACAGCTGTTTGTCCCTCTAGAACTCGTCAGTCATCATACAGCTGTTTCGTCTTTCTGTGACTCGTCATTGATGCTACATCATACAGCTGTTTCGTCTTTCTGTGACTCGTCATTGATGCTACATCATACAGCTATTTCGTCTTTCTGTGACTCGTCAGTGGTCAGTGGTGATACGTTAAACAGTTGTTTCGTCTTTCTAGGACTCGTCATTGTTGCTACATCGTACAGCTGTTTCGTCTTTCTAGGACTCGTCATTGATACTACATCATACAGCGGTTTCGTGTTTCTAGGACTCGTCAGTGATGCTACATCATACAGCTGCTTCGTCTTTCTAGGACTCGTCAGTGATTTTACGTCTTACAGCTGTTTGTCCCTCTAGAACTCGTCAGTGATGCTATGTCATACAGCTGTTTCGTCTTTCTAGGGCTCGTCATTGATGCTACATCATACAGCTATTTCGTCTTTCTGTGACTCGTCATTGATGCTACATCATACAGCGGTTTCGTCTTTCTAGGACTCGTCATTGATGCTACACCATACAGCTGTTTCGTCTTTCTGTGACTCGTCAGTGGTGATACGTTAAACAGTTGTTTCGTCTTTCTAGGACTCGTCATTGTTGCTACATCGTACAGCTGTTTCGTCTTTCTAGAACTCGTCAGTGATGCTATGCCATACAGCTGTTTCGTCTTTCTAGGTCTCGTCAATGATGCTACATCATACAGCTGTTTCGTCTTTCTGTGACTCGTCATTGATGCTACATCATACAGCTATTTCGTCTTTCTGTGACTCGTCAGTGGTCAGTGGTGATACGTTAAACAGTTGTTTCGTCTTTCTAGGACTCGTCATTGTTGCTACATCGTACAGCTGTTTCGTCTTTCTAGGACTCGTCATTGATGCTACATCATACAGTGGTTTCGTCTTTCTAGGACTCGTCATTGATGCTACATCATACAGCGGTTTCGTGTTTCTAGGACTCGTCAGTGATGCTACATCATACAGCTGCTTCGTCTTTCTAGGACTCGTCAGTGATGCTACATCATACAGCTGCTTCGTCTTTCTAGGACTCGTCAGTGATTTTACGTCTTACAGCTGTTTGTCCCTCTAGAACTCGTCAGTGATGCTATGTCATACAGCTGTTTCGTCTTTCTAGGGCTCGTCATTGATGCTACATCATACAGCTATTTCGTCTTTCTGTGACTCGTCATTGATGCTACATCATACAGTTGTTTCGTCTTTCTGTGACTCGTCAGTGGTGATACGTTAAACAGTTGTTTCGTCTTTCTTGGGCTCGTCATTGATGCTACATCATACAGCTGTTTCGTCTTTCTGTGACTCGTCATTGATGCTACATCATACAGCTGTTTCGTCTTTCTGTGACTCGTCATTAATGCTACATCATACAGCTGTTTCGTCTTTCTAGGACTCGTCATTGATGCTACATCATACAGCTATTTCGTCTTTCTAGGACTCGTCATTGATGCTACATCATACAGTGGTTTCGTCTTTCTAGGACTCGTCAGTGATGCTACATCATACAGCTGCTTCGTCTTTCTAGGACTCGTCAGTGATGTTACGTCATACAGCTGTTTGTCCCTCTAGAACTCGTCAGTCATCATACAGCTGTTTCGTCTTTCTGTGACTCGTCATTGATGCTACATCATACAGCTGTTTCGTCTTTCTGTGACTCGTCAGTGATGTTACGTCTTACAGCTGTTTGTCCCTCTAGAACTCGTCAGTGATGCTACATCATACAGTTGTTTCGTCTTTCTGTGACTCGTCATTGATGCTACATCATACAGCTGTTTCGTCTTTCTGTGACTCGTCAGTGGTGATACGTTAAACAGTTGTTTGGTCTTTCTAGTACTCGTCATTGATGCTACATCCTAAGCTGCTTCGTCTTTCTAGGACTCGTCATTGATGCTACATCCTAAGCTGCTTCGTCTTTCTAGGACTCGTCATTGATGCTACATCCTAAGCTGCTTCGTCTTTCTAGGACTTGTCAGTGATGCTGAGTCAATGTGTCACTTCCTAGGCTTCAACAATTTTGGCCGTAAGTATCTCCGATGAGTTTCAGAAGGACGAAACAGTTGTATGATGCAGTTTAATTCTGACTTTACTATATAATTATTGTGTTAAAAGACATTACTCATTTATCTTTCTGGTGCACCATTATAAAGCATGTCAAAAGAAACACGGAAGTAATCGCACTGTGACACGAAAAATGTCATGAAATAAAAAGATGAGCAGTACATCATCAGTTATTTACCACATTTTGGCACATTGCAACGTTTCCAGCGGACGTTAGGGTTGGTCGTGTAACACCATGGAGAAGGTTCTAGGTCTGGGTTACGGCAATAGTTAGCTGCCCCGTCGTCCACTCTATCACCAAACGGATGTTTGTGAGGAACTCTGCTATTCCAGTTCTGACAGAGAAGACCATCCGCTGTCCTGTTATGTATACCCCTGTAATCTGATCCTCTATCTGTGTTGTAACATTCCATATCTGTAAAATAGTAATAAAATGATATGTTGGAAAAAATTATCAAAACGCTGCTTAGATGTTGTACAGAATTGTTGAATTTTCATATTTTTTCTTTGATAAAATTTGCTTCCGGGATTGGACAAATTCCCTACAGAATCTACTGCCGGGACTAGTTTTGTTGCAGTCCCCTGCATCCATAAATACAAAAAATAAAATGGTGGGGATATTTACTTACAATATTCACAGTGTCGACCCCATCTTGTCGGTTTACACTTCGGACACCCTCTGTCTTCGTTGTCACAACTGAGATCATCCTCGCACATTGATGGACATAAATTACTGCCTTTAAGTAAATCATTACAAATCGTGTTCAGTAGTGGAAGATTACAGTGGTTTTACTACACTAACATGTTACTGATCACAATGATAATTTATGTGATAAGCATCAGTAATACAACATTGCTCCGAAGATACAGGGATAATCATCCATATTTACATTACTATATTCAGGTATAACTCAGATTATTTGGTATGTTGTTTTCATTATATGTTGGTGGATTAGGGTGTTTGTAATCAATAACCGATATTCGTTAACGTTACCAGTGATTGGCATGGTATTGATTTGGTCAGAAGATATGCTACTATACTGTTATGTTTCAAATTCATATCTGTTTCATTTTCAAACATTAAGCGGATGTAGATAATGTAATGTTTAAAATGTTCATCTAATGTATTTCGAAACGTTTATTCCTTCAAATGTTATCAATTATGTCCTACATATTGTGATGAAATTGTTAAATACAGGGGACAGCGCTCATACCGTATATACTGAACTATGTCTGTATTCAAAATTAACAAGATCTCAAAAATGTTTCATCAAAAGTCACGAAAAATTGCAAAATAAAGGTAGCTAAATATATCTATTTGACAATAAAGTGAATTAGAAAAGTTTTTCATCCTTGTAATATTAGTTATATAGAAAGCGCAAAGCCACATAGGTCTCTGAATTCAGCATACCTGCAAACTTTCTTTTCATTATGGATGGAGGAAAGTTCCATTTACGCTTCAGATGTGAAGATTCATTACATTGATTCGTGTTTGATCAATCCTATAATGGTTATTTATATTCTAGATTATAAATAAAATATTTAAGATAGCAACACGTTCAGGTATACACGAATTTGTACACAATTATTTTTGTCATTTTGTTTTAAAAAAACAAATAAAATGAATTTATTTTGGAATAAAACAAATAGGACAAGCAGTGATTACCATTCATATAACAGGTAGGTAGAGTACCATTCCAGGTGCCGTCTTCCTGACATTCTAGAGTACCAGAACCTTGTATTGTAAAACCTTCCAGACAGCGAATATCGATAGTGTCGTTGTGGCGATAGACGGAGTCGTGGTCATTAAAAATGTAAGTGTTCCTCTCTAAAGCTGGTCTTGGACAATAGGCAACCAGGTCTGGTACAAAGAAATCACATGTTTACCTATGTTTAACTAGTTACTTATTTGATAAAGTGATTTTTAAAACGAATCTAAGAATGTCAGATTTCACCGAACTTTTCACGAGCTAATGAGAAAAGAGAATAGGGTGGTCGGGTAGCGCCGTGGTAACGCATTCGCCTTTCCCCTAGCCGTCCTGGGTTCGATTCCTGGAAAAGGTATGGTGTCACCTGCCACGTGGGTTTTCCAAGGGTATTGCGGTTTCCTCCCTCAGTAAGACCCCTTGTGCGCTTACATCCGGGCAAACTAGAGTGATTAGTATAAGCTGTTTCGTTGTTGTTAAAATAAATAAGTTTATAAGTGAAAGAGAAACCTTATTAACAAGTGCTACTTTTTATCACCTGATCGATGATGCTATAAAACGGACATTTTTGACAATTTGAAAAGGTATCTTCAATAATCAAGGTTTTAAGACAAAAAATGTTTTACAATTTTGAATTGTATTGGCTCCCAAGACAAAACCGAGAACAAGCGTATGTTTTAAGAAAGAAAACCGCTGATAAAGGTAGTTTCTCTTATTAGACTATGATGATGATCTTAAAGCTTAAGATTCCACATTAAAATATCTAATGTATACATGTAACTTCAGAATTATATGTAACAGACTTATATATTGTTTGTGTTATGTGTTGCTTTTGTATTGTGTGAACACGAACAATGAACAAAACACCCGTCACCATCAGGCATGAAGTAAGGAACTTGGTGATGACGTAATCAATCAGAATAGCAAATCTCCACTGGTATATATAGACACAACGACAACCAGTGACGAACTCTTCAACACACCGATTTAATTGGACTCGATTAGGAATCACAACACACCTGTACAGCCTCCGGAAGAAGCCCACATCTGATTGGACAAACACCATATCGTAGCCTCTTTCTGAAGAGTTCCACAAGAAATCACCACGCGCAAAGATGTCCCTGAGAAGAATGGCTTCGTAAAGGGAACTCCTTCCGGTAGAACTTTTTGGACAGGAAACGTCGGCACGGGACACAATTTCCTCGAATCTAAAGAAAGTTTATCATGCTTAATAAATGGAGACTAATATTCTCAAATATCTTGATAATTTCCAAAAACTGAACAGCAAGAATACAATAAACGATAATCATATATAATTTATAAGCATTCATTGATAAGAAAACTAATTTTATCAAGAGATTTCGACAAGTTAATTTAATATTGTACAATAGACAACCAAGTGTAAATACTTGTCAATGTAAAGAGTACGATCAGTAGAGCCAAACCTACCAATAAAACAACACTATAGAAAATATCATAAAATGATTGTTACTCTAATGACATAAAACATTGTCAAAATGTTTGAACTAGTCAATTAATAGTTTATAAAATCTAGTAATAAATAAATCATGATAAACTGGTTTTATAATATGTTCAGTACAGTGTAGTTGTCGACCACTTACCACAACGAGGCACGTCACAATCCTGTCGTGCAACCTTTCCGTAAGTCGTCAAACACCAGGGAACAGGGTGGTTTTCAGGACTACGACAATAGTTTTTAGCTCCTTGGGTGAGGTCTTTGTACCTGTGACTGTGCGGTATGCTACTGGACCACTGTTGACAGACAATCCCACTGACCGTCACGGATGTTGTCCCACGGTATTTGGCTGGATCCTCCGCCCAATAACATCCCATTGCTGTGGACGATATTCGTGAACAATTCAAATAAAGGAAACCTGAAGTTGGTTCTCAGTTCCTAATACCGTATACAAAAATCGGGTGCACATGAACTTATCTTAATTCGGGACAGGAGTCGAACCCACAACCTTACACACAGAAACTACCAAAGCTTTTGTAAATGAGTCGATCTTATACGGAACTCGCATTCCAACTCCAGTTCCGTGTAACCAGATCCTACTTCTGTTTAGGAAAAAAGTATATGTTGACAAAACGAAAGATCCAATACGCATGATGTCATTTTAATTCGGTACAGGAATCGAACTTATAACCCTTCAGAAAGAAATTGTATTTTATATTGTTTGTGACGGTAGTGTTGTCTTGTATTTTATATTGTTTGTGACGGTAGTGTTGTCTTGTATTTTATATTGTTTGTGACGGTTGTGTTGTCTTGTACTTTATATTGTTTGTGACGGTAGCACTGTCTTGTATTTTATATTGTTTGTGACGGTAGCACTGTCTTGTATTTTATATTGTTTGTGACGGTAGTGTTGTCTTGTACTTTATATTGTTTGTGACGGTAGCACTGGCTTGTATTTTATATTGTTTGTGACGGTATCACTGTCTTGTATTTTATATTGTTTGTGACGGTTGTGTTGGCTTGTATTTTATATTGTTTGTGACGGTAGTGTTGTCTTGTATTTTATATTGTTTGTGACGGTATCACTGTCTTGTATTTTATATTGTTTGTGACGGTAGTGTTGTCTTGTATTTTATATTGTTTGTGACGGTATCACTGTCTTGTATTTTATATTGTTTGTGACGGTTGTGTTGGCTTGTATTTTATATTGTTTGTGACGGTAACACTGTCCTGTATTTTATATTGTTTGTGACGGTAGCACTGTCTTGTATTTTATATTGTTTGTGACGGTAGCACTGTCTTGTATTTTATATTGTTTGTGACGGCAGCACTGTCTTGTATTTTATATTGTTTTTGACGGCTGTGTTGTCTTGTATTTTATATTGTTTGTGACGGTTGTGTTGGCTTGTATTTTATATTGTTTGTGACGGTAACACTGTCCTGTATTTTATATTGTTTGTGACGGTAGCACTGTCTTGTATTTTATATTGTTTGTGACGGTAGCACTGTCTTGTATTTTATATTGTTTGTGACGGCAGCACTGTCTTGTATTTTATATTGTTTTTGACGGCTGTGTTGTCTTGTATTTTATATTGTTTGTGACGGTTGTGTTGGCTTGTATTTTATATTGTTTGTGACGGTAGCACTGTCTTGTATTTTATATTGTTTGTGACGGTTGTGTTGGCTTGTATTTTATATTGTTTGTGACGGTTGTGTTGGCTTGTATTTTATATTGTTTGTGGCGGTTGTGTTGGCTTGTATTTTATATTGTTTGTGACGGTTGTGTTGGCTTGTATTTTATATTGTTTGTGGCGGTTGTGTTGGCTTGTATTTTATATTGTTTGTGACGGTAACAATGTCTTGTATTTTATATTGTTTGTGACGGTAGCACTGTCTTGTATTTATATTGTTTGTGACGGTAGCACTGTCTTGTATTTATAATCAATGATATACATGTATGCAGTTAAATATTTGACAAAGCACTCAATAACAGACATTTTATTTCACATTCGTTTGATGGTAATAATAAAATGAAACAGTATTCTTGTATCGCTCCCCCTGATACATAACTATCATGTATCTAAACAAGTATAGCAATATACTAAACAAAAAAAGAAAGGTAACACTACTTTATTCTGTGATTAATTAATCAACCCCTTCATAAATCCTTACCAATCATGTACGAATAAAGTAATTGATAAATTCTGATAAAACTGCAGTCATGGTTCATTATAAAACTTTGCGTTCACTTGATTTTATTCGACTGTAAAGGACGTTGGGGTCAATTTCAAAGGTAACACCATTAGTAACGGGTATGGCCACCGTTTGCGAAGTAAACAGCATTGCAGCGTCGTCGCATGAAACTCGTAAACCGGCGGATAATTCGAGGAGAGATGTTGTTCCATTCAGCGATCAAGGTTTGGGCCAGTTTGACGGCTGATTTTGACGTTCTCTCACGCGTCGCCCAAGAACGTCCCAGACATGCTCAATCGGTGACAAATCAGGTGATTTAGATGGCCAATCTAACACCTGTACGTTATTCTGCTGCAAGAAAGTTCTGCTGACGCGACAGGTGTTCGCTGGTGCGTTATCCTGTTGAAAAATGCCGCCAACGCCATGGCGTCTTAAGAATGGCAGAACCACTGGTCTTAAAATTTCGTCCCGATATCGAATGCCGGTTAAATTGCCATTTAACACAACAAGCCTGGTACGAGTCCCCCGACAAATACCACCCCAAACCATTACACTTCCGCCGACAAAGCGGTCCCGTTCTGCGATGCAGCAGTTCGCAAAACGCTCCCCTCGTCACCTCCACACTCTGCGCCTTCCGTCACCGTGTTGCAGACAAAAACCTGGACTCCTCTGAAAACAGAACATTGTTCCACTGTTGTAAGGCCCAACGACGGTGAACACGGGTCCAGTTACGCCGATTATTACGGTGACGTCGCAACAAATTGGGTCCAGTGTAGGGACGCCGCGCTTTCAATTGGTAGGCCCTCAACCTGTTGCGGACTGTTTGGGGAGACACACGACGCCCAAACAATGTCCTTGTAGTCTCTACTGCGGTTACGAATCGATTGCGCAAGTGTATCAATCGTATACGACGGTCATCTCTGGCGGTCGTTTTACGGGGTCGGCCGCTTCGGGGACGATCGGATGTTGACCCAGTTTGGTTTAAACGACTTACCAACTGGCAAATTGTCTTAACACTGCAAACAAAATGCCGTGCAACTCGACGGCGAGACTCCCCAGCCTGGATCATGCATACAGCCCTTTCTCTCTGTACTTGTGACAGCCGGGGCATAATGATAAAGTTGATAGATAGCAAGATTCGGTGATTTCTAAGTCCTAAGGATCTAAGGAACAGTTGTCAGTTTGAATGTTTATAAAATTCAAGCGAAGATACAAGTTAGTCGCAGAAAACCTCGTGCAGCTCTTTC
Source organism: Ylistrum balloti (assembly GCF_031769215.1). Lineage (NCBI taxonomy): Eukaryota > Metazoa > Mollusca > Bivalvia > Pectinida > Pectinidae > Ylistrum > Ylistrum balloti. The sequence goes on along the minus strand of NW_026782123.1, from coordinate 708,725 downwards.
GTTAATACAGACTTTCACGCTTGAATGATTTTGGTAACCCCCTTGGATTTTGTAATGTAAAACATTACCATTTTCTAATATTGCACAAACGTCATTTTGTTTTCTCTCATTTACAGGTATTCGCCAAGGAAACATGTTAACCTTTCTTTTTTTGTTGAGTATATATCTTCGATTGGGTCCGAACCCAAAGCCAAATCTTTGTAGCAGATCTGAATTTTATTGTTCAGGTCTAGCAATACTGTTACCAAGTTGTGGCAAATCCAAAGAGTCAGCTCATGACCACCTTCGTCTTTTTGCCTAGCAATAGTATTTGTGGTTACGCGTTTGGGAATCTCCGTCACTCAAATTATGACCCTGGTGGCAAGGTCTACACGCGCAGAGATATACCTTAGGGACATCCTGGAAACACAAGTTTCTTTATACTCATCAGTTGTAAACTGATTTCAAGTTAAACATTACTTACGGTTTCGTCCCTTATCTCGTAGGTCCAGCCAGTGTTTGATTGATATCTAGCGTACAGGACTTTTCTTAATGTTATAACCAAATTACGCCATTACATTAAGGCTAAGCCCATCGTCAACTTTCTAGGGTTACGCCTCATCAATTGTACAACTGTAAATGAGGGATAAATTTAAGTGAATTCCAATCAGTAGATATGAAGAAGCCGGTTGAAGAAATTAATGACGTAAGGACGACTGACGCCACAGTATGGAATAAATGGTAAACTACAATAATTTCACTGGTTTCAGTTTTAAAGCCTGTTTTCCTAACGTTAACGAGCAATGCCAATGGATCGTTATAATCTATTTTAAGAAAGGACACTAGTGCAATAAATTAATGTTTAACCAACTGAATGGAAGCTTATAATGCATGTTATTAAATAACATTTTTGTCAAATTCAGCATCTGAAACATGATATCCCTGGATGAATTCTTATAGAGTTAATTACATGTACTTGTAGTAGCGAAGATCTGACTTATATGTTTATATACTAGTAGATATGTTATCAGATCAACTCTCAGCAGAGATATAGGAGTTAAAATATCAAATATAATTACCATAGCAATATAATGGTGATTTAAAGTTCACCATTTGCTATTTCTTATAACTAACATCCGCAAAAAAGCATCAGTAGAACAACCAGAGATAAACAATGGATGTGAAAATTTCAATCGAAACTGATTTTGCATTTTGTAACAATTAACTCTATAGTCCTTGATGTATATCATTTTGTGCTTGGTGCTGTATGCTGCATAGCAAGTCAGCTGGCGACTTCTTGCACGAAGATCGTGATAATGAGAACAGGCCCTTGAATATCGAATCAACTGTGACATATAAAAGGTATGAAAGGTTGGAGATGCAGGGATATTGCCATCCAGAAATGGAAAATTCACTTTAGGGAAATAAAAAAATCATCATGTTTATCATACAGTTTGATTGAAATCTGTCCATGTTGGTCTCGTTGTAGGAAAAGATCGAGATAAGCAGCTGATGTAGAAGAGTCGTATCTTTGAATTCCAGTTCTGGTGGGTATATACGAGGTATCAAAGTAAAGTTACAAAATTAAGCTCGTGATAAAGAAAGAATACCTACGGTTATTACATTGACGCCCCCACCATTCCTTCTCGCATTTTGGACAACCGCCATCTGGGTCATCACAACTCTTCGCAGCGCAGTTTTCAGGACAGATGCCCGCATCTTTTGAAAGAAAGGAACATATCAACATATGAACAATACCGTAACACGAACTCGAGATATATAATAAAGTAATAAATGTGAACAAAAGAAAGATTGACATGTAGACAAAGGAGGAATATAGCCTGGATATTTCACCCAAACCTGTCTTAGTAAGAAATACTACGTTCTGAAATGAGAACAAGGTTAATTACAACGAAATCTTTAGGCACGAAAACGATTATCAAACACATCGAACTTCTTTTGCAGAATTTGATGTATTTTTTCCTTATGACAATCATGTTTTATAGTCTGTTGTAATCTGCACGTCTTGAAATAATGCAATTGTATCTTTCAGCTGTTTCCATCTCTCAATGAAACCGAGATAAGGAGAACAAGACATTGGATATCGAATAAACTGTGACATGTTAACATAGTTGGTTGTAGAAAAGGCGCGATACTATCTAGAATTCGAAATTATCATATGAATTTTGGAACTATGTCCTTGGTGGTTGTGTTGTAGGTGAAGATCGAGGTAAACGGTTGATGTTGGAGAGACTGTCGTGTCATCGACTTCGAAGTCTGTTGGGTATTTACTGGTATAAAACGAACATGGTCAGACCATTTCCTGAGTCTCTAGACCGAACATCATCGGTACACTATCTATCTCACCAGAATTGGCAGACTTGTGACCTGTTTTGATAAGTGTTTTTGATATTTAGCTTCTGGTGAAACCTAATCAACCCCAAGAGGCCACCGTTAGTCTCAATGGCTGAACGTTATTAAGACCATACTAAACGATTATTTAACAGTTCTCACGAATTCGGCCTCATCATATTTCATCTTGTCCTTAGACGTCCTTTTAACGAAATATACGATAGTGTATACAACAATCGTGTACAACAACACGTTTACAACCTTCCCCCATACTGAAAAGAAATATCTTGTAACCAAATAATGGCGGAGTTTGGAATGTGAAGAGGGGAAATAGTAAGATGTTCTTTTAGTTGTCTTATCAGAAGTGGGTGTTGAAGATTGACCAGGAGCTCTTTGGAGTTTTTCGATTTCCACATTCGAATAATTCTATTTTTGAGGTAAATACCGTAACCATATTCGGACTATAACTCCGCTTTGGTTACAACAAGATTAGATAAAGATTTGGACGAACACGTAGGAAAGCCAGCAGTTAAGTAATGATTTAATACCAAAAAGGCTTATACACGACAGCAGAACATCTGAGCAGACAGGATATTGCTATTAACTCAAGATATTGTTATCAAATTCTGAGAGCTATGTTCGAGTTACTTCGGTGGTTATTCGTATCGCCGTCTAATATACATACGAAAACTGCTTCTGTGAAAACTAGCAGCAGCCACATGTTCCTGGTTTTATTGTAGAGTTAGTCACGGCTAAAGAAGAAGAATTTTCATTTAGCTACGATGCATCTGCAAATACTTCAGCTGAACTATATAACTTGAATTTTATACATAAGTAAGTGGTAAAATCTACCAGCATCAGTAAATGTTTATCATGAAAAATCCAAGTGATTTTCCTTGATCACAACAAACAAATTGGGATATAAATTGGTCTGTGTGAAGGCGACACTGTCGTGGTTGTTGTTCTTTGGACGATATACTTTTCCTATAATAACTGAAGGTGCTACAAGGAGTCTAAAATTCTGTCAACATAACAAGCCTGGCCTTTACCCCCTATAAGCCATACACTGTATGTGATCGTACCGTATGTCATTTATATCCTGTTACTGTTGTCGAGCCTCTGTGCACTTATTAATTACTGTTACAGAGCGTTCTTTTTATGGTGGTATGTGAACAGTAAAACAGTTGTAAACAATGGACTACCTACCATAATTATGATGTTTATAATAAACTCCGCTGTTTTTGTTTTAAAGGCATAATATTTGAGTTGATTCTATACAGATTCCGATGTAAACTGTCCGCTTTTATCATTTGGACTTATGAAAACTCCTGTCAACGTATGAGTAAATGAAATATATCTCCAATGCCAAAATGAGTTTATCTAAATTGTTGTTTTAACATATGATCTATTTTTATAGAGCATATTAAAACAGACTCGTTCATATCCTTAATGTTGATAAAAGGCAGCCTGTCCATCCTGTGTCATTATTACATCTCCTTGTCTTCAAACATGCAGTTCTGAGACATGGCCTCTACAACCTCAGTTGTTAATCAAAACTAGATATCAAGATAACTCACATTTATAACAGTGGACTGTTTTAACGTCATCCAGCGCATCATACAAAAAACGGTCCCATTTTTGTAGATGAACTTTTGCTCCAACATACGAAGAATGAAAAAAAAAATTAATGATAACATATACAATACTTACATGATCCCTTCATTAAATACAATAAGTAAGTGAATATGAACGTGTCCCGTATGTAATACATCCTTGTGTCACTCCAGTACCACTGACGGGTAACTCTGGGGTTCCCTAATTAAAACGCACAACGGGCACAGTGACATCAGACTTAAGTGCTTTACACTTAAACATTGATGTTATGTAAATTGGATAGGACTCAACTCTGTTTCTTAAACAACACAAGTCTATATTGCCTGACTTTGTAGGGTAATTATATAATACTTACTGTAATATTCACAGAGGGCGTTGGTGTCGATAGATGACTTCTACAGTAAAACCTCGATATACTGCCTCAATTTGCAAAATTGGTGTTATATTTTTTTTGTCAAAAAAGAATTGCAGAAATAGAATCAAGTGAGTTAAAATGCATTTAATATGTGTTTAGATACCCATCCAACAACAAAGTACCTTCTGCCTGTGGTAGCGGTTATGTCGAGAACAGTAGGTTATCGTTTGTAAGTTGACCGTAATTGGGTGATGCATATATCTCTTTTTGAATACTTTTGAATAACAACTGAGTAATAGTATAGGTCATCGGCAATGAAAATAAAATCCACGCAAAATTTGAGAAGGTGTTCGGTATATTTCTCAATGTATACGTAGCGTTCTTTTACCAGTAAACATCAGAAGAAGTTGAAATATTCAGAATTATTTCTCTACTGAAAACTAAGGTATTTTATTATAACGTAGTTTCAGTCATATAAACATTTTAACTAGGAGTGTTTATGAGATGCATGTAATTAAATCGGGTATATTTAATTAGACAAGCAATCTACTCCGGAAACTGCTAAGAGGTAGAAATTGTTAATTTCCATACCGGCGTGAGTCTTGAATAAAATATAATACGTGCAAACGGAATCTTCTTTTTATTTATTTATTTATCTATTTATTTATTTTATTTGAAAATGGCATCCTTGCCTTGAAATGGAAGGAAATGTGCCATGTACAGTAATACAAATACATCAATCTAAACCCAGTCCGTGTCTGGACTAGCACGTCCCTGGGACTAGTAAGCATGTTCTTTTTCGTTTTCATAAGATATTGCCGTAATGGTGTCGGATTGATGTCATCTAGATTTTTCCCGAACTTCGGTGTCGATGTTAATGTTGCTCCCATAGATAGCATTAGGATCTCCGGGGAATATGTGTCGACTATATAACAGACTGTACATAAGAAGTATGTCTATAGCCCGTAGGAATAATGAAACGACTGTAATAGGGGGCGGGGCACGCATGTCGGAGGTGTACTGGGACGCGTTACGACACCCTATCAACATGCCATTAGAAATTTAATTCTGATTCAAATTCAGTGAAACTATGACAAAATATGGACAACATTGACGGCGGTGAATGTCAGGTACAACTTTTGAAATATCTTATCAACTATGGACTTTTATTTCTGTATAGTGACACCTTAAGAGTAGGATCCCCTTACACATTCAATCATTTCGTGTACAACCATCATACGCTGGTCCAATTAAATAAAAAATAATCAAATTAAATTTTAAAATGATTTTACTTGAAATACACCTCTCAGTCAAAGTTTGTATATAACCTAGCAATTTTGTTATAAAACGTCTTTAATGTTTTCTCCCCTGTCCCTCTACAAGTACTTCCGCTTCCGGTGAAGACCGGCTGCTGACGAGCGATCTGTCATCATTTGTCACCTTTGATCAATCACTATAAGCCACGTTGCATGTTGATACAAAACACTGACTTGCATCTGATGATAACGATTATATCTACCACGTGTAATAAACATTGAACCGGAAGGGAGATAAACTGTGAGAGCAGAGATCGCTCGTGTCCTACACAAAGAATAAGCAACCCGCTACAGGAGTACAATAGTTGAACAGTAAGTTATCCTAACTTATAGTTAGCGAGACAAGTTATTTGTCGAGGTCACTAAATTAAGAGGTGAAGTTAGAAGGCTTGGTGACCTAGACCAAGTTTTTAAAATTTATTTTCAAAATGGTTTCGGCTTACGCGTTGCTACCTTTTTTCCACTGTTTAACACCCGTGTTTTTGTCTGGTTTGTGATACGAAAAAGGCAAAGCCTTAGAATAAGAGCAGATGGTTTTCCAACTCATTGCAAAAGTATTTATGATTACTGTGGAACAAGGCATATATATGTAATATGAAATAGGCACTGCCTAAAAGCGAGCACAAGTTATTCTTCTTCTAGAAAGCAATGCATCATCTTGATCAGGTGGTGGTTTGATGCCGCAGTTGTGAGACACTTTTTCACCTTGCCGTCAAGGGTTCGATTACCTGAAAGAATACAGGTTTCCTCCCATAGTTAGACCCACTGTTTAAAAGGAAGACAATCATATATATATGTTAATATTACAACAAGTTTGATTGTATTTGTTATCTTTAATTATTCCATTCAAGATATAGAAATAGAGAACTTATACATGAGTACTAGCTTTATACCTGTGTAAAGTTTTGAGTAATGAGCAATTAACTTATACAGCTTAAGAGAACTAGTCTAAAAAACTTAACTTTGTGATTTTGCCTATCTGTTTCCATGGTAACAGAAATGGTATTTAAATGGAGAATTTCCTCATAGCAAAAGATGCTACTAGTTTAATCAGTGTAAAACATTTTGAGCAATTATCTTGAATGTTTCAGAGCACTGGGCCAGAAAAATCGAAATTTGTGATGAGGGTTATCTGTTTTCATGGTAACAAAAAATGTATAAATTAAGTCTTTGATAACATATCTAGACAACAAAAATTGATAAAAAAGAAAAATCTTCAAAATAAATGTACAAGAGTTTCCCTTTCAAAGTTATAGAGTTTGCAGAGAGAACTGTCTATTATCTTTGCTTTAAAAAAGAGTTTGTAGTCAAAATATGGTGAAAGACAATATAGTTTTAGTCGGATTTGTAAAGGGGGTGTTATATGTTTAACCAGTTTTCATCATTAAAATCAGAATACTCTCATCCGCCATTTTCTTTTTTCTTTGTTATTGAGAGATTCGTTCTGTTAATGAAGAAATCATAAAATGCTTTAGAACCTGCTGTTTCTTAAGCAATGTTGCTTTTTTTGTTAGAAAAAAAGGGTTAAGTTGTAAACACTGCTGAGACTTTCTGTTATACATTGTAATTCAGAAAATCAATAGAAATATATTTATATTTAAATGAATTTCTTATTAAAGTCACCAATATTACATAAACTGCATTTTTCTGACAAAAAAACAACAACTTGACACTGATAGTTATCTTATCACTGTGCCTTATAAGTGTTATCTGGAAAATTTCTAAATGTTCAAATACTTGATCATGATTAATTTCAAACAGTTATCGAAAGAATATCTACATCTTGCAGTTTGAATGTAGTTAGGAGATGGGGCAGGTTTTATGCCAAATCGGGACCTTTCGGCTGCTTCCATGTTAGAGACAATGTGTTTATCGTTCATGAAAAGTGACAAAAGTTCCCATAGATTAAACCGGAAATCATGTATATCGGAACACAATCGTGTTCAAATTTTGAATGGTTAAAGTTGTAATTTTTCAACGAGATATTTGTTATATGCATTTCAAACGATTAAAGTATATATTTGTTAAATTCATTTTAATTATTTAAGACTTTTAGCATGATTTCATTTCCACATGAAAGCTTAGAATGATATTTTGTTTTTTAAAATTATTTTTAATCCATTCAATTGGTTGGCAGTTCTCATTTCATAATGAGGTAAGTGTATTGTATGTAATGTTGATTGTATTGGCAGCTTGTTGGGGTTGAATTACCACACACAATACTGTAGAGCGCTTGTTCCACTCGCTATAAACTTATATATAAACCCAATAAAAAGCGACAGTCATTCCATGTTGATGTACAAATGTAAATCTTATGTTGTGTGTAATTATTGATTAGTCAATGGGTTATATGGAATTATAATTGTATGCACTCAGTCCAAAAGTACATGTACACTATGTAAATTGTCTCCTGGTACCAGTATATTTGTATTGCCAAAGTGCTGAAATCCAAATCATCCTAACTTGTTGGTCTGACAGAAAATAACTTTTCTCCGTCTGGTGAGAATATAACAAGATGTGCAGCTGTGCATCTTGGTGTGTTACTCACAGTGGTTTTCATTGAAAAATGTAATTGAAAACTAGAATCTTGGATTTGAGATAATCAAGTCTTATTATTTGTACAAAATTACAGAATCTAAATTTCGATCATCACATTTTCTTTACTAGTCTTGTTCAGCCAGCTCATTACTTTGTAAAATTTTTAAGTGTCTGGTTAAGTGAGATTTTGTCTCCACATTTTGGTTTTCTGACCATCCAATAATGAAGCAGGACTTATGGGAAGGGAGGTAACTCTGTTGGTTGTTAATATTTTAACCAAACAAATGTTCTTCTTAGATATGCATTTGAAAAATTGTGATTCTCTAAATGGTCGTGTATTGTTTGGTTTCTCCAATGATTGATCAGTTCTCAAATATATACAAGCTGACAGTTATTTTTAATGACAGCTGTTGGAATGTTGAGTGCCGTAACAGTACTCTTCATCATACCCGGTAATTGCATTTTACATAAAAAAAAGTATAATCCATCAACTGTTCAACTATTGATTTTTTTTTCACATTTCAGAACTTGTTTTAAAAAATATGTTCATTTACATGAATAAGGTTTGAATGGAAACATACCCGGTATAGTCATTTCAGAGAGAGTTGACTAAAAGCTATGATATAGGTTATCAGACTGGAAAAGTGATCAGTAAGCATGAATGGTACACGTGCCATTATTTAGGTCAGCATGTATTATTATCATGGTCTCTCCACTGTTTAGTTTTTAACTGTGTCACTGTCCATTGTCAGAAATTCCAAAAGACACCATCTGTAATAGCTGATAATTACATGTACCTGTAAATGAGTCAAATTCTCACTGGTCAGTTTAATTTGGGGTAATTCAGATTTCATAAAACATCAACATTATATTCATATCCATTTGTAACTTTCAGATATGAAGCTACTGTTTTATACCATGCTGTTACTGGCCTGTTCTTACCAGAGTTGTGGCGATCAGGAGCACGCCCAACATGGCAGTCACCATGTTCAGTCAGATTCTCATCACTTTGATGATCACGGAGAACACAACTCTCACTTTGATCATGAAGCCATTTTAGGTTTGTTTCTTTTTTTTATTTTTATACATACAATGGAGTACAATCCTTATCAATAGGCAAGTTGTATGTTGTTAGTACAGAAGTACCACACAGTTATATGTTGTTAGTACAGACATACTAATCAGTTGTATGTTGTTAGTACAGATGTACTAATCAGTTGTATGTTGTTAGTACAGATGTACCAATCAGTTGTATGTTGTTAGTACAGATGTACTAATCAGTTGTATGTTGTTAGTACAGATGTACTAATCAGTTGTATGTTGTTAGTACAGATGTACCAAACAGTTGTATGTTGTTAGTACAGATGTACCACACAGTTGTATGTTGTTAGTACAGATGTATAACAGTTGTATGTTGTTGTACAGATGTTACTAATCAGTTGTATGTTGTTAGTACAGATGTACTACATCAGTTGTATGTTGTTAGTACAGATGTACTAATCAGTTGTATGTTGTTAGTATGTACAGATGTTGTTACAGATGTATCAGTTGTATGTTGTTAGTACAGATGTACTAATCAGTTGTATGTTGTTAGTACAGATGTACTAATCAGTTGTATGTTGTTAGTACAGATGTACTAATCAGTTGTATGTTGTTAGTACAGATGTACTAATCAGTTGTATGTTGTTAGTACAGATGTACTAATCAGTTGTATGTTGTTAGTACAGATGTACCACACAGTTGTATGTTGTTAGTACAGATGTACTTATCAGTTGTATGTTGTTAGTACAGATGTACTTATCAGTTGTATGTTGTTAGTACAGATGTACTAATCAGTTGTATGTTGTTAGTACAGATGTACAGATGTACTAATCAGTTGTATGTTGTTAGTACAGATGTACTAATCAGTTGTATGTTGTTAGTACAGATGTACTAATCAGTTGTATGTTGTTAGTACAGATGTACTAATCAGTTGTAGGTTGTTAGTACAGATGTACTAATCAGTTGTATGTACTTATCAGTTGTATGTTGTTAGTACAGATGTACCACACAGTTGTATGTTGTTAGTACAGATGTACCACACAGTTGTATGTTGTTAGTACAGATGTACTAATCAGTTGTATGTTGTTAGTACAGATGTACTAATCAGTTGTATGTTGTTAGTACAGATGTACTAATTGTAGTTGTATGTTGTTAGTACAGATGTACTAATCAGTTGTATGTTGTTAGTACAGATGTACTAATCAGTTGTATGTTGTTAGTACAGATGTACTAATCAGTTGTATGTTGTTAGTACAGATGTACTAATCAGTTGTATGTTGTTAGTACAGATGTACTAATCAGTTGTATGTTGTTAGTACAGATGTACCACACAGTTGTATGTTGTTAGTACAGATGTACCACAGATGTACTACATCAGTTGTATGTTGTTAGTACAGATGTACTAATCAGTTGTATGTTGTTAGTACAGATGTACTAATCAGTTGTATGTTGTTAGTACAGATGTACTAATCAGTTGTATGTTGTTAGTACAGATGTACTAATCAGTTGTATGTTGTTAGTACAGATGTACCACTCAGTTGTATGTTGTTAGTACAGATGTACCACTCAGTTGTATGTTGTTAGTACAGATGTACTAATCAGTTGTATGTTGTTAGTACAGATGTACAGATGTACACACAGTTTGTATGTTGTTAGTACAGATGTACTACATCAGTACTGTATGTTGTACAGTACAGTAGTACAGATGTACCACAGTTGTATGTTGTTAGTACAGATGTACTAATCAGTTGTATGTTGTTAGTACAGATGTACTGTACACAGTTGTATGTTGTTAGTACAGATGTACTAATCAGTTGTATGTTGTTAGTACAGATGTACTAATCAGTTGTATGTTGTTAGTTGTATGTTGTTAGTACAGAGGTACTAATCAGTTGTAGGTTGTTAGTACAGATGTACCACTCAGTTGTATGTTGTTAGTACAGATGTACTAATCAGTTGTATGTTGTTAGTACAGATGTACTAATCAGTTGTATGTTGTTAGTACAGATGTACTAATCAGTTGTATGTTGTTAGTACAGATGTACCACACAGTTGTAAGTTGTTAGTACAGATGTACAATCAGTCAGATTGTATGTTGTTAGTACAGATGTATTAATCAGTTGTATGTTGTTAGTACAGATGTATTAATCAGTTGTATGTTGTTAGTACAGATGTACTAATCAGTTGTATGTTGTTAGTACAGATGTACTAATCAGTTGTATGTTGTTAGTACAGATGTACTAATCAGTTGTATGTTGTTAGTACAGATGTACTAATCAGTTGTATGTTGTTAGTACAGATGTACTAATCAGTTGTATGTTGTTAGTACAGATGTACCACACAGTTGTATGTTGTTAGTCAGTTGTATGTTGTTAGTACAGATGTACTAATCAGTTGTATGTTGTTAGTACAGATGTACTAATCAGTTGTATGTTGTTAGTACAGATGTACCACACAGTTGTATGTTGTTAGTACAGATGTACTTATCAGTTGTATGTTGTTAGTACAGATGTACTTATCAGTTGTATGTTGTTAGTACAGATGTACTACATCAGTTGTACCAGATGTACCAACAGTTGTATGTTGTTACAGATGTACTAATCAGTTGTATGTTGTTAGTACAGATGTACCACACAGTTGTATGTTGTTAGTACAGATGTACTAATCAGTTGTATGTTGTTAGTACAGATGTACTAATCAGTTGTATGTTGTTAGTACAGATGTACTAATCAGTTGTATGTTGTTAGTACAGATGTACTAATCAGTTGTATGTTGTTAGTACAGATGTACTAATCAGTTGTATGTTGTTAGTACAGATGTACTAATCAGTTGTATGTTGTTAGTACAGATGTACCACACAGTTGTATGTTGTTAGTACAGATGTACCACAGATCAGTTGTATGTTGTTAGTACAGATGTACTAATCAGTTGTATGTTGTTAGTACAGATACACAGTTGTATGTTGTTAGTACAGATGTACCACACAGTTGTATGTTGTTAGTACAGATGTACCACACAGTTGTATGTTGTTAGTACAGATGTACCACACAGTTGTATGTTGTTAGTACAGATGTACTAATCAGTTGTATGTTGTTAGTACAGATGTACTAATCAGTTGTATGTTGTTAGTACAGATGTACTAATCAGTTGTATGTTGTTAGTACAGATGTACCTATCAGTTGTATGTTGTTAGTACAGATGTACTAATCAGTTGTATGTTGTTAGTACAGATGTACTAATCAGTTGTATGTTGTTAGTACAGATGTACCATCAGTTGTATGTTGTTAGTACAGATGTACCACACAGTTGTATGTTGTTAGTACAGATGTACTTATCAGTTGTATGTTGTTAGTACAGATGTACTAATCAGTTGTATGTTGTTAGTACAGATGTACTAATCAGTTGTATGTTGTTAGTACAGATGTACTAATCAGTTGTATGTTGTTAGTACAGATGTACTAATCAGTTGTATGTTGTTAGTACAGATGTACCACACAGTTGTATGTTGTTAGTACAGATGTACCACACAGTTGTATGTTGTTAGTACAGATGTACCACAGATGTCAGTTGTATGTTGTTAGTACAGATGTACTAATCAGTTGTATGTTGTTAGTACAGATGTACCACACAGTTGTATGTTGTTAGTACAGATGTACTAATCAGTTGTATGTTGTTAGTACAGATGTACCACACAGTTGTATGTTGTTAGTACAGATGTACTAATCAGTTGTATGTTGTTAGTACAGATGTACTTATCAGTTGTATGTTGTTAGTACAGATGTACCACACAGTTGTATGTTGTTAGTACAGATGTACCACACAGTTGTATGTTGTTAGTACAGATGTACCACACAGTTGTATGTTGTTAGTACAGATGTACAGAGTACAGATGTACTAATCAGTGTTGTATGTTGTTATGTTGTTACAGATGTACTAATCAGTTGTATGTTGTTAGTACAGATGTACTAATCAGTTGTATGTTGTTATTAGTACAGATGTACTAATCAGTTGTATGTTGTTAGTACAGACATACAGATGTTGTTAGTAGTACAGATGTACTAATCAGTTGTATGTTGTTAGTACAGATGTACTAATCAGTTGTATGTTGTTAGTACAGACGTACTAATCAGTTGTATGTTGTTAGTACAGACGTACTAATCAGTTGTATGTTGTTAGTACAGATGTACTAATCAGTTGTATGTTGTTAGTACAGATGTACTAATCAATTGTATGTTGTTAGTACAGATGTACCACACAGTTGTATGTTGTTAGTACAGACGTACTAATCAGTTGTATGTTGTTAGTACAGATGTACTAATCAGTTGTATGTTGTTAGTACAGACGTACTAATCAGTTGTATGTTGTTAGTACAGATGTACCACACAGTTGTATGTTGTTAGTACAGATGTACCACACAGTTGTATGTTGTTAGTACAGATGTACTAATCAGTTGTATGTTGTTAGTACAGATGTACTAATCAGTTGTATGTTGTTAGTACAGATGTACCACACAGTTGTATGTTGTTAGTACAGATGTACTAATCAGTTGTATGTTGTTAGTACAGATGTACTAATCAGTTGTATGTTGTTAGTACAGATGTACTAATCAGTTGTATGTTGTTAGTACAGATGTTGTTACAGATGTACCACACAGTTGTATGTTGTTAGTACAGTATGATACTAATCAGTTGTATGTTGTTAGTACAGATGTACTAATCAGTTGTATGTTGTTAGTACAGATGTACTAATCAGTTGTATGTTGTTAGTACAGATGTACTAATCAGTTGTATGTTGTTAGTACAGATGTACTAATCAGTTGTATGTTGTTAGTACAGATGTACTAATCAGTTGTATGTTGTTAGTACAGATGTACTAATCAGTTGTATGTTGTTAGTACAGATGTACTAATCAGTTGTATGTTGTTAGTACAGATGTACCACACAGTTGTATGTTGTTAGTACAGATGTACCACACAGTTGTATGTTGTTAGTACAGATGTACTAATCAGTTGTATGTTGTTAGTACAGATGTACCACACAGTTGTATGTTGTTAGTACAGATGTACCACACAGTTGTATGTTGTTAGTACAGATGTACCACACAGTTGTATGTTGTTAGTACAGATGTACTAATCAGTTGTATGTTGTTAGTACAGATGTACCACACAGTTGTATGTTGTTAGTACAGATGTACCACACAGTTGTATGTTGTTAGTACAGATGTACCACACAGTTGTATGTTGTTAGTACAGATGTACCACACAGTTGTATGTTGTTAGTACAGATGTACCACACAGTTGTATGTTGTTAGTACAGATGTACCACTCAGTTGTATGTTGTTAGTACAGATGTACTAATCAGTTGTATGTTGTTAGTACAGATGTACTAATCAGTTGTATGTTGTTAGTACAGATGTACTAATCAGTTGTATGTTGTTAGTACAGATGTACCACACAGTTGTATGTTGTTAGTACAGATGTACCACACAGTTGTATGTTGTTAGTACAGATGTACCTATCAGTTGTATGTTGTTAGTACAGATGTACTTTTTGTAATTTAGGATTTATTCATAATTATTGAGCTTTTATATTACCTTTCAAGTTCAACTAAAGTTCTCAACTGCCCTGAAAGGGACTTTTATTGGTTTATAAATATGTTGATGTTTTTGTCTATGTGGTATCCTTTAATGTTAACGAGCTTCCAGATGATAAGGTAACACAGTGACTCCACAGTGACTCCACAGTTACTCCACACTTACTCCACAGTTACTCCACATTGACTCCACAGTTACTCTACAGTGACTCCACAGTGACTCCACAGTTACTCCACAGTGACTCCACAGTTACTCCACAGTTACTCCACAGTGACTCTACAGTGACTCCACAGCTACTCCACAGTTACTCCACACTTACTCCACAGTGACTCCACATTGACTCCACAGTTACTCCACAGTTACTCCACAGTTACTCCACAGTGACTCCACAGTTACTCCACACTTACTCCACAGTGACTCCACATTGACTCCACAGTTACTCCACACTTACTCCACAGTTACTCCACATTGACTCCACAGTTACTCTACAGTGACTCCACAGTTACTCCACTGTATTGACAGTTTAATCCTGTGTTCAACCCTTCACTTTATTCACCGTTTGGTTGAAAAGTGTCAGTCTTATCAGCTATAATGACATATGTATTGTTTGATTTGTTTATTTGTTTCACTCCTATTGTCTTACTACAGATTGGTGTTATTATTTCACTGATTGTTTGTTGGTTGATCAACATCGCTGATTTCTGTGCATTACAACAGGATCTAAGGAGCTGGAGGAGGAGTTTGATACGTTGGCCCCAGAGGAGGCCAAAAAGAGACTCCGTCTTCTGTACAAACAGATGGATGAGGATAAAGATGCATTCGTCACTGAAGAGGAACTGATGAAGTGGATCATGGGTTCCTTTAAGTAAGTATTTGTACTTGTCAGTATCTGTACTAATGTGCTAACATTACACAGAACATTTTGTATTTGTTGAATATCTGCCTAAGCCTACAAAATGTTTTATTTAATTTATTCAGCTGAGATAGTGTTCTTATAGACATTTTGTCTTAGACTGTAAAAGGCATACCATCTAAGAGAAAAAATCTGTATACTCATAATCAAGGTCATCCATATATCTAAGGTCAAGGTTATATATGTAACTAAGAAGTTGAAGAGACACATTGACACTTGCTGTTTCTTGTTGAAGAGACACAATGACACTGACTGTTTCTTGTTGAAGAGACACATTGGCACTGACTGTTTCTTGTTGAAGAGACACATTGACACTTGCTGTTTCTTGTTGAAGAGACACATTGACACTTGCTGTTTCTTGTTGAAGAGACACAATGACACTGACTGTTTCTTGTTGAAGAGACACATTGGCACTGACTGTTTCTTGTTGAAGAGACACATTGACACTTGCTGTTTCTTGTTGAAGAGACACATTGACACTTGCTGTTTCTTGTTGAAGAGACACATTGACACTGACTGTTTCTTGTTGAAGAGACACATTGACACTGACTGTTTCTTGTTGAAGAGACACATAACACTGACTGTTTCTTGTTGAAGAGACACATTGACACTGACTGTTTCTTGTTGAAGAGACACATTAACACTGACTGTTTCTTGTTGAAGAGACACATTGACACTGACTGTTTCTTGTTGAAGAGACACATTAACACTGACTGTTTCTTGTTGAAGAGACACATTGACACTTGCTGTTTCTTGTTGAAGAGACACATTAACACTGACTGTTTCTTGTTGAAGAGACACATTAACACTGACTGTTTCTTGTTGAAGAGACACATTGACACTGACTGTTTCTTGTTGAAGAGACACATTAACACTGACTGTTTCTTGTTGAAGAGACACATTGACACTGACTGTTTCTTGTTGAAATCTCACATTGACACTGACTGTTTCTTGTTGAAATCACACATTGACACTGGCTGTGTCTTGTTGAAGTGACACATTGACACTAATTGTTAATCTTGTAATGTTCTTGGTCATTAGAAAGCTTGATGCAGAAGACTCTTTAGAAGAATTTGAGAAGCAGGATAAAGATGAAGACGGGAAAATGACATGGCGTGAATATATTGGAGCAGTGTATGGATACAACCCAGAGGATATGGACGATTTCCACAAACTGACAGATGATGATCTGGAAGATTTTAACAAGGTACTTAGACATAAATCTTGAAAAGTGGATGCTGCACAGAGTTATAAATAAAGCACATCAAGGGCAATTTACTTACCAAAACAATTGACACATATCAAGGACATTTGACACACTAATGACTTTTTTTTACTTTGATAGCTGATGAACTAGAATAGTAATTTTGATACCACAATGTCCTAAATTGTTGTTGGAGTATTTGGAAAAAAAAAGAAGAAAGAAATTTGATATATCTTTTATAAGATTTATATTTTACTTGATTAGATTTCGACTTTTTAGATGTTATCTGGTTTGATGTTACCTGATCAGACATTACCTGATCAGATTTTACCTGGTTTGATGTCTGATCAGATTTTACCTGGTTTGATGTTACCTGATCAGATTTTACCTGGTTAGATGTTACCTGATCAGATTTTACCTGGTTTGATGTTACCTGATCAGATTTTACCTGGTTTGATGTCTGATCAGATTTTACCTGGTTTGATGTCTGATCAGATTTTACCTGGTTTGATGTCTGATCAGATTTTACCTGGTTTGATGTCTGATCAGATTTTACCTGGTTTGATGTTACCTGATCAGATTTTACCTGGTTAGATGTTACCTGATCAGATTTTACCTGGTTTGATGTCTTATCAGATTTTACCTGGTTTGATGTCTGATCAGATTTTACCTGGTTTGATGTCTAATCAGATTTTACCTGGTTTGATGTTACCTGATCAGATTTTACCTGATCAGACATTACCTGATCAGATTTTACCTGGTTTGATGTCTGATCAGATTTTACCTGGTTTGATGTTACCTGATCAGATTTTACCTGGTTTGATGTTACCTGATCAGATTTTACCTGGTTAGATGTTACCTGATCAGATTTTACCTGGTTTGATGTTACCTGATCAGATTTTACCTGGTTAGATGTTACCTGATCAGATTTTACCTGGTTTGATGTCTGATCAGATTTTACCTGGTTTGATGTTACCTGATCAGATTTTACCTGGTTTGATGTTACCTGATCAGATTTTACCTGGTTAGATGTTACCTGATCAGATTTTACCTGGTTTGATGTTACCTGATCAGATTTTACCTGGTTAGATGTTACCTGATCAGATTTTACCTGGTTTGATGTTACCTGATCAGATTTTACCTGGTTTGATGTTACCTGATCAGATGTTACCTGGTTTGATGTTACCTGATCAGATTTTACCTGGTTTGATGTTACCTGATCAGATTTTACCTGGTTTGATGTCTGATCAGATTTTACCTGGTTAGATGTTACCTGATCAGATTTTACCTGGTTTGATGTTACCTGATCAGATTTTACCTGGTTAGATGTTACCTGATCAGATTTTACCTGGTTTGATGTTACCTGATCAGATTTTACCTGGTTAGATGTTACCTGATCAGATTTTACCTGGTTTGATGTTACCTGATCAGATTTTACCTGGTTTGATGTTACCTGATCAGATTTTACCTGGTTTGATGTCTGATCAGATTTTACCTGGTTAGATGTTACCTGATCAGATTTTACCTGGTTTGATGTTACCTGATCAGATGTTACCTGGTTTGATGTTACCTGATCAGATTTTACCTGGTTTGATGTTACCTGATCAGATGTTACCTGGTTAGATTGTACCTGATCAGATTTTATCTGATTAGATTTTATCTGATGATATTTTACCAGGTTAGATTTTATCTGATTAGATTTACCTGGTTAGATTGTACCTGATAAGATTTTATCTGGGTAGATATTAACCCTACTTTATTAAATCTTATAAGATTTAACCAGATTAAATTTGATCTTAATATTTCTTAGGTGGTATCAGAAGATGAGGAAAAATTCAAGATTGCTGACTTAAACAAAGATGAAGTATTGGATGCAGAAGAATATAGAGCCTTTACACATCCTTATGATTATGAACACATGCACGAGATTGAACTAACCAGGGCACAAAAAGACTATGATAAAGATGGAGATGGTCACATATCAAAACAGGAATTTGTGAAAAGAGGTATGACACATTTGCAACTCAAAGGTACCTGATGTTGTGCATGAATAGAACAGATATATGCATACTGAATAGCCCTCCCTTCCCATCCGTTAAAGATGAAAATAGTTGAAAATAAATAACATGATATTTTCCTGCCCCAGGGGTGGGTATAAGGAGAGTTTAGATGTATAGACATTTCTCTCTTAAGGTTAGCAATTGCTGGTTACCTGTAGAGGTTACAGTTTAGTCTGTGTATATAAAGTTAATGGTTACCTGTAGAGGTTACGGTTTAGACTGTGTATATAAAGATACTGGTTACCTGTAGGGGTTACGGTTTAGACTGTGTATATAAAGATACTGGTTACCTGAAGGGGTTACGGTTTAGACTGTGTATATAAAGTTACTGGTTACCTGTAGGGGTTACGGTTTAGTCTGTGTATATAAAGTTACAGGTTACCTGTAGGGGTTACGGTTTAGACTGTGTATATAAAGTTACAGGCTACCTGTAGGGGTTACGGTTTAGACTGTGTATATAAAGTTACAGGTTACCTGTAGGGGTTACGGTTTAGACTGTGTATATAAAGTTACTGGTTACCTGTAGGGGTTACTGCTTAGTCTGTGTATATAAAGTTACTGGTTACCTGTAGGGGTTACGGTTTAGTCTGTGTATATAAAGTTACAGGTTACCTGTAGGGGTTACGGTTTAGTCTGTGTATATAAAGTTACTGGTTACCTGTAGGGGTTACGGTTTAGACTGTGTATATAAAGTTACTGGTTACCTGTAGGGGTTACGGTTTAGTCTGTGTATATAAAGTTACTGGTTACCTGTAGGGGTTACGGTTTAGACTGTGTATATAAAGTTACCGGTTCACTGTAAAGGTTATGGTTTTGTCTGTGTATATAAAGTTACTGGTTACCTGTAGGGTTACGGTTTAGTCTGTGTATATAAAGTTACTGGTTACCTGTAGGGGTTACGGCTTAGTCTGTGTATATAAAGTTACTGGTTACCTGTAGAGGTTACGGTTTAGACTGTGTATATAAAGTTACTGGTTACCTGTAGGGGTTACGGCTTAGTCTGTGTATATAAAGTTACTGGTTACCTGTAGGGGTTACGGTTTAGTCTGTGTATATAAAGTTACTGGTTACCTGTAGGGGTTATGGTTTAGACTGTGTATATAAAGTTACTGGTTACCTGTAGGGGTTACCGTTTAGACTGTGTATATAAAGTTACTGGTTACGTGTAGGTCTTACGGTTTAGTCTGTGTATATAAAGTTACTGGTTACCTGTAGGGGTTACAGTTTAGTCTGTGTATATAAAGTTACGGGTTACCAAATATGGAAGAATTGAACGGCTAAACAAAACTACAAATAATTAAGAAATGTCGACATGCTAATAAATTATTCGACATACATTTTCATTTAACTGCTTAGAACACAGAATGTATTGGTAATTATATAGTAATTTTCATACAATGCTTATGATTTCTAATAATTATAATTTCTGTTTTTAAAGTGTAATCATTTATGAAATACATGTCACTCATTATAAGTTAATGAGTTAGTTCCATTAGCTTGATTCTGCTGGTGTCTTTGGATTTTAGAACCTAATCTAAAGTAGCTAGACTTTACTGATATTTGTAACTAAAGGGTAAAAATTGTGTCTGGTATTCCCATCTGCATATTATTATAGTGTTTGTGTACACATGGTGAATTGTTACTTAATGAATTTCTGAATGAAAAGACAGTTGTATAAATGCACTATATCCTGTTTTGAGGATTAAAGACATGTAAAAACAAAGAACATTATCTCATTCATTTCATGGACATACTTGTTAATATTACTGATAGAATCATCTTAGATGTCACAATTATCCTGAAATCTGTTTCATCCTGGAGCCATGTGCATACTCCAACACACCTTAAACCTACTGGCAATAATGTTCCAAACTTCCAAATTTAACCTTGACCTTGACATTTATTGCATAGAGCATGCGTGTGCTGAAAGATTTATACCAGTTGAAGGCTAAGGATTGCTAAGCCTTATCATTTCTTGGCAGTTTTTGTGTCGCCTGCAGAGCTGGCGGACACTTAGGGATCACTTTGTCTGTCGTCACGGCGGCATCGTCATCCATACGAAAGTTTTCTAGACTTTTTTCGGTAATGCTTAGAGTTATCAAAATGAAATTTGGCATATGGCTTCTTGTTGCAAGGGAACAGATTAATCGTGATTCCTGGCTGTCTTTGACCCTTCT
This sequence comes from Ylistrum balloti, assembly GCF_031769215.1. Classification (NCBI taxonomy): domain Eukaryota; kingdom Metazoa; phylum Mollusca; class Bivalvia; order Pectinida; family Pectinidae; genus Ylistrum; species Ylistrum balloti. The sequence continues at coordinate 687,584 of NW_026782123.1, read as the reverse complement.
TGGCTGAGTTATGCCCCTTTGAACTTAGAAAATTCTCTGGGAATATTGTTTGAGTTATAGAAATGACATTTGCTATATGCTGTCTGTGACCCTTCTTGTCAGTGATATGTCCATTTGAACTTGGAAAATTTCTCAGGAATATTGCTTTGCACAGTTTTCCCTTTATGCTTCAAGTTATAGAAATGAAATTTGGTATTACAGCTTTATGGTTGATCGTTGCACATCCAGTTCAATTTCTGGGTGACCGTGACACTTTATGTAGGCGACACATACAGTTCCGAGGAACTCTTGTTGAACTATCATAAGCAGTCCCATTAACAGCTTAAAAGTATTCACAAGCAGTGCATTGAATAAAAGGAAGTAGTTATTATTGTTGAACTGTTAGGGAATGTTTAAAACAGGTACAGTAACAGATAAGAAGGCTTGAGAACAGCTAAAGAACTGCTTCTGACTGTAAGGCACTTTGGCATGATGATCAGAGAAAAAAATGGCAGAAAGGCAACTTTATTAGATTTGACGGTCAAAGATTATTACTGCTACTTTTAAGAGGAATTTTCTAATTCATATAATTAAGAGCAAAAACAGGAGGAAGAGGAGAAAAGATATAACTTTTAAAGATCAAACTTTACATGGGCATTGGGTATTTTAGGAGGAGGGGCACTGGTGGTCGAGTGACCTTTGACCGTCTTTATCATTAGCCCTTCCCAACCTCTTGGGCAGTCACCAGGTACTGGTGGCAGGTTAGTGTTTTTCACTCCCGGGATTCAGGCTTTCTTCCACCATCCAAACCTGGCACATCTGTAAATGACCCTGGCTGTTAATAGGACATAAAGCAATAATAATATAAATTTGGGAAGACATGCATTTTTTTGTAGTTTGCATTTTACTTAAAAAACACGAAACTAACAAGAAACTAAGCAGAAATGGTGAGATATTACACCTAATCTTTGTTTTTAGATGGAGACGCAGATCGAGAAATCGAGATTTATGAGGAGGAGCAGTTTAGTAATTATGACACAGATGGTGACGGAAAACTAAATCGTGAAGAGATTGTGGAGTGGGTGTTGCCTAGCAACAGAGAAGCTGCTTTAGAGGAAGCACAACATCTGATGGAGCGAGCTGACACAGATAAGGACGGTAAACTTTCAGAGGAGGAAATGGTGGATAAGCATGATGAATTTGTAGGAAGCCAAGCCACAAATTATGGGGGATACCTTCCTAAGGATGAGTTATAAAAACTAATGTTAATGTTATTTTTGCCCCAAATTTTGTATTTTCTGTAGTTTCATTTATTTTTAAAATATTTTGTTTGAGCCTACTACCTAAGCTTTACACTATTTTATCAAAACAATTGTAAACATTTTTTGCTTATTTACTTATTCTGACACAATAAAGACTTGCTTATATTGTATGCTTTCCTGTATGGCTGGAAATACTCATATCTAATGTAGTTCTGTAGAGATGTCAGCAAACACCTGTTCCATGTACCCATATCTAATGTAGTTCTGTAGAGATGTCAGCAAACACCTGTTCCATGTACCCATATCTAATGTAGTTCTGTAGAGATGTCAGCAAACACCTGTTCCATGTACCCATATCTAATGTAGTTCTGTAGAGATGTCAGCAAACACCTGTTCCATGTACCCATATCTAATGTAGTTCTGTAGAGATGTCAGCAAACACCTGTTCCATGTACCCATATCTAATGTAGTTCTGTAGAGATGTCAGCAAACACCTGCTCAATGTAATGGTATACTGTATTCTTCGGAGTGTTATAATTTCTTATTGCTGTTGGTACATGTAGTGATTACAATGCTTTTGATCATGTATGTACTTACAACAATAGAACTATAGTATAAAAATATACCTTTACGTCAGTAACATCACTTACATCAGTCTTCTATCCCAGAAGTAATACTAATTCAACACTCAAGGATGTCAGAGATGACCGTAAAACTAGGAAATAATATACTGATTATACCTGATCAATTCAAGCCCACAAATGCACAGTTAGCTGAAACGTTTTCATTGCAGCAGATTTTATTGATAAATATGCATTATATATTACTGGTCAAAGGGGAACAACTCTTGTATTTTGGACATATTGGATAAGGCTATTATATAATATAAAAGTGATTTATGAAGCACATGTCCATTCAGTATACTTATCATGCACACTATAAAGAGTTCATAGTGTAATAAATTTATTCTTTTATGACAGTAAAATCATGTCATCATAGTGCTGTAATTATAAATCTTAGATATAATGTACAGTATAACACACAGCAGGCCTTCAGACAGTCACTCTATAGCCTCCATCACTCAGCTTCTCTAATTTTTTTCATTTCGACTAGAACTTTTCTTAACATGAATATATGAAACATAATACTTATATTTCTAACGATATCAAAACATGTTTGATTTAATACCACCCCCCACCCCCAACTCCCAAAATGTAATGATATTGAAGAAGGTTAAAAATAACTCTCTTTTTTTTAATGGAATAAGGAAAATTTGATTTTGGTTTATATTGGTAATGATTATGTCACAAATTGAATTTCAACGGCCATTGTGGTGCAGTATCTGAGATGGCCATTGCTTATTTGATATAGTCCCTTAACACAGGTGGTCACTTAACACAGGTGGTCAGGTGACACAGGTAGACACATAACACAGGTGGTCATGTGACACAGGCAGACACTTAAACGAGTTGGTCCTTTGTCACTTAACATGGGTGGTCCTAAAGCACATGTAGTCCTTTAGCACAGGTAATCCTATAACACAGGTGTCCTTTAACACAAGTGGTCTTTTAACACAGGTGATCTGGTAACACAGGTTTAACAGCAGTGGTCCTTTAACACAGGTGGTCTTTTGAACAAAGGTGGTCCCTTTAGAGGGATAATCTCTTGATAGAAGTAGTTTACTAGTTCACTTGAACATATTGACACAAAATAAAAGATCAAAATGTTTTTAGTTATTTCTGATTGATAAGTACAGTATACAATCTATATTGCCTTATTTGTAAAACAATGCATTTTTAAGTGATTATTGATATCAAATCTGACATCTTTTGCACTTCATCATTTTTATGGCAGTAAAATTTTAACATTCCAGCTGAGGTATTTAATGAAGTGACTTTGTAGTTCTAGCATACCTTAGTCATAAGTTATTGATATGACAAGAACACTTTGTTATCAAAATTAAGTTATTTAGTGTTTTTTTAAATCAATGTAAATGTCCATGGTGTAAAAGTTCCATTTAAGAAGTCTAGATTTCCATGTTTCGTGTTCCATTACGTAACTCTTTCATTAGTTTTAGTTAGATTAGTGAAATATTTCAAATTTTGCTTGTAAACTGGTGCTGTGGTGTACACCATGAAGTGTCCTGTTAGAGACAAATCATTGCTAACATTTACTAGTTTTTTTTATTGAGATGTGAATTTATTGTTTATACATTGTATTTATTTTTATAATGGGAACAAAGTAACAAACTGTTAAAACAATACAAGTACTCAAACTTGTCAACCAAAGAAATGCTTGTGTAATCAAGTTATACAGAGTATACCAAAACTGTTTATAATGTCACAGTGCCATTGTGTAGTGTAGATAACAAAAGGACAATATTTTAGCCGTCTCATGATTCATGGCTGTCATTCTGTTAATACTTGTTTGTCCTACTCCACATGTGATTTATAGATTGTTTCAACGTGATTTTTGTTTAGTATAAACACGATAGGAAAATAAAATCTTTATATGCCTTTGTGTTCCAAGAAGTAAAGTTTTACCATTTAAGAGGATTTTTTGAATCATTGCTGTTGATTTTTTATTTGTTATCGTTCATTTTTTTTTCAAAATAGTAATTAATTATTCTAAGTTTTGTTTTCCTTGAATCAGTTTAAAATCCAGAAAGTATGAATGTGATTTTAAAGAAAGAAAAAAGTTTATTATACATAGCTATGTAATATAAGTCTTGAGACTCAGCATTATCAGACTCAGTGTCTTCAGACTCAGCGTCGTCAGACTCGTCAGACTCAGCGTCGTCAGACTAAGCGTCATCAGATTCAGCATTGTCAGACTCAGTGTCGTCAGACTCAGTGTCATCAGACTCAGCGTTCTCAGACTCAGTGTCGTCAGACTCAGCGTCATCAGACTCAGCATCCTCAGACTCAGCGTCGTCAGACTCAGCGTTGTCAGACTCAGTGTCTCCATATTCCCATTATAACCAACTTGTTTAAGGTATATAGAGATACTAGCAAAATACTGTAGTTTGATCAGATGTAAATATAACCTGATCCAATTACAGTACTAATAACCTTATGCTGATGCTAGTTACAGCTTTCTGAAGGAAGTTTGGCAATGAAACAAGTGTTGTGATGAATCAACACAACCTTTTTTTTAAATTTTTTTTTTAAAAATGAGAAATGAAATTGTAAAAGGCATTTTGAAATATATTTTTTGGTAATGGACCAGCAGAGAATGAGACATATTGAAGCTTTATATTACAAGTATAAATACATCCTATGTAATATTCTATCTAGTCACATGGCCTGACTTTGGATAGTATAGGTACATTATTATATACTATTGTTGTATAAAATCGTGAATGGATGTTTGATGAGCTTTTACATGAACAAATAAAATATGACTGTCAGAAAGAAATGATTAAAACTGTGCAATAAAATTGACCAACTGAATCTCTTGTTCATTCCCAGTGCTCCATAGAGATTGGACCAAAAGGACATTCATGATATCAGCACTACATCTTACTCTTTCAGTGATTGTGGAGTTTGAGACATGGCATGCTTTACACAACCTCTAAAGGAAGATAATGTCTAGGGCCGTATTGTTTAGTGTTTAGTTTGAGTGGTTGAAAGATAAGGTCGAAGGTCATGTTGATTGATGTTAGCAAAGCAAATAAGCATCAAGACAAATGCAAACCTGTGTCTATAGACAAGGGTCTGACTAAACAAGACAAGGGTCTGACTGAACAAGACAAGGGTCAAGACAAGGGTCTGACTAAACAAGACAAGGGTCTGACAAAACAAGACAAGGGTCTGACTAAACAAGACAAGGGTCTGACTACACAAGACAAGGGCTAACTAAACAAGACAAGGGTCTACCTAAACAAGACAAGGGTCTGACTAAACAAGACCAGGGCCTGACTAAACAAGACAAGTGCCTAACTAAACAAGACAAGGGTCTGACTACACAAGACAAGGGTCTGACTACACAAGACAAGGGTCTGACTAAACAAGACAAGGGTCTGACTAAACAAGACCAGGGCCTGACTAAACAAGACAAGTGCCTAACTAAACAAGACGAGGGTCTGACTAAACAAGACGAGGGCCTAACTAAACAAGACAAGTGCCTAACTAAACAAGACAATGGTCTGACTAAACAAGACAAGAGTCTGACTTAACAAGACAAGGGCCTAACTTAACAAGACAAGGGTCTGACTTGTAAAGACGAAAAGTAGGCAGTATTAACCGAAAGTACAAACATAGCGAAATGGGAAATGTACTAAAATGATAGAGTGGACATCAGAGAGAGAATTTTACAAAGACAATAGAACCAGTACAGAAAATAGTATCCCTGAATTAAACCTTGATGTTATGAAACATAAGTCATCTCTAACAAAACTTCGTAAGTCGACTGGAAGTACACAACATGACAGCGATGTTTAAAGATTAATAAATATCTCCTTAAAGATGATTCAACGTTAACCAAATACACAAGTTTTACACAGGACTCCGTCGTCTGCTTAAAATGGCGCAAAGCTGAAAGATTTGAAATATAATCGTTAGTTGCTAGACAAGATATTCAGATAAAAGTTGATTATTTAAAAAATCGATTATAATTCTGAGAATTTTTACGATGATGATGATGATGATGATGATGATGATATTAATGATGATGATGATGATGTTAATGATGATTGTTGTAATAGTTGGCCAGGATGATGATGATGATGATGATGATGATGATATTAATGATGATGATGTTGATGATGATGATGATGATGATAAAAAGGCAGAAAAAGAGAATCCTGACTGTTGAAGAATACACTAACGTTTCACAACTGTCGCAACATAAGGCATTGGCGATTAAAAGTCACTAGGTCAGTGATAAACATTTTTTTATAAAACGGGAGATTAACAAAACTGATAAATTGTGTTGAATTGATTGTGTTTTTTAGATAGTGTGTCATCCGAGTGCATATTTCAGGAAATGATCCGAGTGATTAACGAGCACAGCTCTGACAGTGGCCAAATGGGCGTGTGACAATAATGTCATACCTTATACATTGTGTGTTTCCTGCTATTTCTCGTAGTAATATATTTATGAATGGAGTATCCATATTTATGAATGACAGCAATATCCGGAACATTGGCTGGTAGTTGTATTACACATACATGTATACCATAGCATGGCCATTCTTATAAAAAATATCATTCTAATGAACCTCAACAAAGGCTCATCTAAAACGAACGTAGTATTGTTTTATCGTTATTTAACTAGGAAAGTTATCTCTATCATAATTATGTATAAAAATATTAAATGTTGTTTAATGATCAATTCATAGATTTATTTATCCACAAAAACAAAAACACCCCCACTCGCCGCCCCCCAACACACTCACACAAAAACAAAAAAGCAAAACATTAAAATTAAAAAAAAATAAATAAAAAATAAATAAGTAGAAAAAAACTCGAACACGTGCACAAACCTAGCACAGATGCGTAGCCACAATATTTTTGTCATGTGATTTTTTTTCTTTCTTTTTGTGTCAAGATCGAGAGAAACACATTTAGCCGTTATAAAAATTGCTATACCTTGAGCTAAGCAATCGTGTTAATGTTTAGAAAGGGAGCTATGCTGCTAGCAACATTACTCACCAATATATATATATATATATATACTCTATTTTGTGACACGCTGGTAAGATTACCTATAAATATCTATATGTTAAACTGTCTGTCCTTCCGTCCGTCCGTCTCGCCGTTATTCCGTCCGTCTGTATGTCTTTCCGTCCGTCCGTCTGCATGTCGGCCTCTGTGTGTGTGTGTGTGTGTGTTTCTGTCCGTCCTTCCGTCCGTCCGTCTGTCTGTCGCATATCTTTACGCAGATACATATAGCACTGATTACAATTGAATAAAGAATACACGGATGGAATATGACGTCAGTGATCATGTGAACGGATGTCATCATAGACAGACAAATAAGTGCATATTAAACTTGTGAATCGGTTTATAAACGGATGTTCGTCATCATGGACAGACAAATAAGTGCATATTAAACTTGTGTATCGGTTTATAAACGGACGTCCTCGTTGACAGACAAATAAGTGCATATTAAACTTGTGTATCGGTTTATTAACGGATGTTCGCCATGGACAGACAAATAAGTGCATATTAAACTGATGTATCGGTTTATAAACGGATGTCATCATAGCCAGACAAATAAGTGCATATTAAACTTGTGAATCGGTTTATAAACGGATGTTCGTCATCATGGACAGACAAATAAGTGCATATTAAACTTGTGAATCGGTTTATAAACGGATGTTCGTCATCATGGACAGACAAATAAGTGCATATTAAACTGATGTATCGGTTTATAAACGGATGTCATCATAGACAGACAAATAAGTGTTTATTAAACTTGTGTATCGGTTTATTAACGGATGTTCGCCATGGACAGACAAATAAGTGCATATTAAACTTGTGAATCGGTTTATAAGCGGATGTTCGTCATCATGGACAGACAAATAAGTGCATATTAAACTTATGTATCGGTTTATAAACGGATGTCATCATAGACAAATAAGTGCATATTAAACTTGTGAATCGGTTTATAAACGGATGTTCATCATCATGGACAGACAAATAAGTGCATATTTAACTTATGTATCGGTTTATAAACGGATGTCATCATAGACAAATAAGTGCATATCAAACTTGTGAATCGGTTTATAAACGGATGTTCGTCATCATGGACAGACAAATAAGTGCATATTAAACTTGTGAATCGGTTTATAAACGGATGTTCGTCATCATAGACAGACAAATAAGTGTTTATTAAACTTGTGTATCGGTTTATTAACGGATGTTCGCCATGGACAGACAAATAAGTGCATATTAAACTTGTGAATCTGTTTATAAACGGATGTTCGTCATCATGGACAGACAAATAAGTGCATATTTAACTTGTGTATTGGTTTATAAACGGATGTTCGTCATCATGGACAGACAAATAAGTGCATATTAAACTTGTGTGTATCGGTTTATAAGCGGATGTTCGTCATTGTTGACAGACAAATAAGTGCATATTAAACTAGTGAATCGGTTTATAAACGGATGTTCGTCATCATGGACAGACAAATAAGTGCATATTAAACTTGTGTATCGGTTTATAAACGGACGTCCTCGTTGACAGACAAATAAGTGCATATTAAACTTGTGTATCGTTTTATTAACGGATGTTCGCCATGGACAGACAAATAAGTGCATATTAAACCTGTGTATCGGTTTATTAACGGATGTTCGCCATGGACAGACAAATAAGTGCATATTAAACTTGTGTATCGGTTTATTAACGGATGTTCGCCATGGACAGACAAATAAGTGCATATTAAGCTTATGTATCTTTTTTAAACGGATGTTCGTCATGGACAGACAAATAAGTGCATATTAAACTTGTGTATCGGTTTACAAACGGATGTTATCATGGACAGACAAATAAGTGCATATTAAACTTGTGTATCGGTTTATTAACGGATGTTCGCCATGGACAGACAAATAAGTGCATATTAAGCTTATGTATCTTTTTTAAACGGATGTTCGTCATGGACAGACAAATAAGTGCATATTAAACTTGTGTATCGGTTTACAAACGGATGTTATCATGGACAGACAAATAAGTGCATATTAAACTTGTGTATCAGTTTATATTGAAATGAAATAGTCTGAAACAACCACCAAGTTTAATATGCACTTATTTGTCTGTACATAAGTGCATATTAAACTTGTGTATCGGTTTTTAAATGGATGTTCGTCATCATGGACAGACAAATAAGTGCATATTAAACTTATGTATCGGTTTGTAAACGGATGTAATCATGGACAGACAAATAAGTGCATATTAAACTTGTGTATCGGTTTACAAACGGATGTTATCATGGACAGACAAATAAGTGCATATTAAATTTGTGTACCGGTTTATATTGAAATGAAATAGGCTGAAACAACCACCGAGGTGCTTTATTTTTGAATTATCATACAGAATTTACATGGGTCGATTTCACACTAAACTGGTATCTGGTACTTAAAACTGATGCAAATGTGCAACAATTTACAAACAATGAACATTTGCTTATCTGCTGATAACTCGACCGTGACCAGGTGACCGACTTGGCTACAAAGTTGGCTGACTAGTGTTTTTTTATCTGACCTAAAACAAATAGACGAATATCGGTATAGAAATAAAAGCGCTGTTACAAAGCTGACATGCAATGCCACACACTGAACATGTGCATGTTGTGTTAACATTCGTGTCCAATAACTCCACTGTCATGCTCTCTACATTTAGTCTCTATCAACAGTTCATTGCCCAGCAGAGACTGGCGAGGGAAACACGTTTGTTAGTAAATCAAATTTATTTACTACTTTACAACTAAATCGCATTTCCATAAATCTTCGACCTTAGCGAGATGTTCGGGTTTTTTTTTATATGTCCGCCCTGAATAGAACCAAAGATTAGTGATAAACTAACTGTCAGCCGTTTAAGGCTTACACAATAATCCTAGTAAAAACGGAATATTCGTCGACTTATGGCGTCATGTTTTTATTTCATTTAGACGATGTAACCATTCATATAAAAACATGCTATGTGATGCATTGTTATAGCTTTGTACCGTACTTCTTTGCTACTCAACATTGTCTTTTTTAGGCATCGGAGCGAAGTCGATATAAGAAAGTTGATTGACCGTTTTTGTCGCTATTATTTAGGTGTCCTTTTTTATTTTGTATTTGACATTAATGGCCTACAACACCTATGCAACAAGTCCTAGTTGACGTCAACACCGAAAGTTGTCCGTGGTTTGACCTTCAGTGACCGATATTTTGTTCTGTATAAACAGAAGACATTTATAAAACAGAATTGTTTCCTTTGTGTATTTCATATGTGAGAAGGGAGGAGAAAGCCCACAAGGCTACTTACAAGGAAGTAAGCATCTGTAACGTTTCATTAATTAATCACCACTAAGTAGTGTATGCCCAAATTTGGTCTGAAGCATCCTGAAGTGAAGAGGAATCAATTTTGTATAAAAAAGTGGGTTCGGCACCATGGGACGGGAGGGGCGGGGCCCAATAGTGGAAAAAAAGCAAAATAGTTAAAATCGTTAAAATCTTTCCTCTTCTGTTATTTTTCTCCAATTTGGTGTTAAGAAGTTTAGGTTGAAGGGGAATTACTTTTGAATGAATGGTGGGTCCTACACCCTAGGACAAGGAGGGTGGGGCTCAATAAGGAAAATAAACGATTCTTTAATTTTGTTTCTTCTGAAAGTGTACCAGCATTCTGTCCAGATTCGGCTTGAAGCATTCTTTGGTGAAGAGGAATCAATTTCATATAAATGGCGGATCTAAGCCCCCTGAAGAGGGAGGGAATGGTCCCATGGGAAAAAAGACCAGCTGTGTCAAGAAAAAGGCGCATCTACGTTAGATTATTGATATGTTGGTGAATTGTATATCGACCGTTAAAAATCTGAGATTGATGTTTTTTCTTCAGTAAAAGTGTATTGCCTGCTCGTGAAATTTATTGTTCGGTGCAAACTGATGATTGAGTAGGATATTTGACGCTATCTGGTGATTGGGTACGATATTTGACGCTACCTGGTGATTGGGTACGATATTTGACGCTACCTGGTGATAGAGTACGATATTTGACGCTACCTGGTGATTGGGTATGATATTTGACGCTACCTGGTGATAGACTACGATATTTGACGCTACCTGGTGATTGAGTATGATATTTGACGCTTCCTGGTGATTGGGTACGATATTTGACGCTACTTGGTGATTGAGTATGATATTTGACGCTACCTGGTGATTGGGTACGATATTTGACGCTACTTGGTGATTGAGTACGATACTTGACGCTACCTGGTGATTGAGTACAATATTTGACGCTACCTGGTGATTGAGTACGATATTTGACGCTACCTGGTGATTGAGTACGATATTTGACGCTACCTGGTGATTGAGTACGATATTTAACGTTGCCTGGTGATAGAGTACTATATTTGACTTTACCTGGTGATTGAGTACGATATTTGACGCTACCTGGTGATAGAGTACTATATGTAACGCTACCTGGTGATTGAGTACGATATTTGACGCTACCTGGTGATTGAGTATGATATTTGACGCTACCTGGTGATTGAGTACGATATTTGACGCTACCTGGTGATAGAGTACAAATGTACTATATTTGACTTTACCTGGTGATTGAGTACGATACTTGACGCTACCTGGTGATTGAGTACAATATTTGACGCTACCTGGTGATTGAGTACGATATTTGACGCTACCTCGTTATAGAGTACTATATTTGACAATACCTGGTGATTGGGTACGATATTTGACGCTACCTGGTGATTGAGTAGAATATTTGACGCTACCTGGTGATTGAGTACGATATTTGACGCTACCTGGTTATAGAGTACCATATTTGACGCTACCTGGTGATAGAGTACTTTATTTGACGCTTCATGATGATTGAGTACGATATTTTACTCTACCTGGTGATTGAGTACGATATTTGACGCTACCTGGTGATAGAGTACTATATTTGACGCTACATGATGATTGAGTACGATATTTGAAGCTACCTGGTAATTGAGTACGATATTTGACGCTACCTGGTGATTGAGTATGATATTTGACGGTACCTGGTGATAGAGTACAAATGTACTATATGTGACGCTACCTGGTGATAGAGTATGATATTTGAGGTTACCTGGTGATAGAGTATGATATTTGACGCTACCTGGTGATTGAGTACAATATTTGACGCTACCTGGTGATTGAGTACGATATTTGACGCTACCTGGTGATTGAGTACGATATTTGACGCTACCTGGTGATTGAGCACGATATTTAACGTTGCCTGGTGATAGAGTACTATATTTGACTTTACCTGGTGATTGAGTACGATATTTGACGCTACCTGGTGATAGAGTACTATATGTAACGCTACCTGGTGATTGAGTACGATATTTGACGCTACCTGGTGATTGAGTACGATATTTGACGCTACCTGGTTATAGAGTACTATATTTGACGCTACCTAGTGATAGAGTACTTTATTTGACGCTTCATGATGATTGAGTACGATATTTTACGCTACCTGGTGATTGAGTACGATATTTGACGCTAACTGGTGATAGAGTACTATATTTGACGCTACATGATGATTGAGTACGATATTTGAAGCTACCTGGTGATTGAGTACGATATTTCACGCTACCTGGTGATTGAGTATGATATTTGACGCTACCTGGTGATAGAGTACAAATGTACTATATTTGACGCTACCTGGTGATAGAGTATGATATTTGAGGTTACCTGGTGATAGATTATGATATTTGAAGCTACCTGGTGATTGAGTACAATATTTGACGCTACCTGGTGATTGAGTACGATATTTGACGCTACCTGGTGATTGAGTACGATATTTGACGCTACCTGGTGATTGAGTACGATATTTAACGTTGCCTGGTGACAGAGTACTATATTTGACTTTACCTGGTGATTGAGTACGATATTTGACGCTACCTGGTGATTGAGTATGATATTTGACGCTACCTGGTGATTGAGTACGATATTTGACGCTACCTGGTGATAGAGTACTATATGTAACGCTACCTGGTGATAGAGTACAAATGTACTATATTTGACGCTACCTGGTGATTGAGTACGATACTTGACGCTACCTGGTGATTGAGTACAATATTTGACGCTACCTGGTGATTGAGTACGATATTTGACGCTACCTGGTTATAGAGTACTATATTTGACGCTACCTGGTGATTGGGTACGATATTTGACGCTACCTGGTGATTAAGTACAATATTTGACGCTACCTGGTGATTGAGTACGATATTTGACGCTACCTGGTGATTGAGTATGATATTTGACGCTACCTGGTGATTGAGTACGATATTTGACGCTACCTGGTGATAGAGTACTATATTTGACGCTACCTGGTGATAGAGTACAAATGTACTATATTTGACGCTACCTGGTGATTGAGTACGATACTTGACGCTACCTGGTGATTGAGTACAATATTTGACGCTACCTGGTGATTGAGTACGATATTTGACGCTACCTCGTTATAGAGTACTATATTTGACAATACCTGGTGATTGGGTACGATATTTGACGCTACCTGGTGATTGAGTACAATATTTGACGCTACATGGTGATTGAGTACGATATTTGACGCTACCTGGTTATAGAGTACCATATTTGACGCTACCTGGTGATAGAGTACTATATTTGACGCTACCTGGTGATAGAGTACAAATGTAGTACCTGGTGATTGATATTTGACGCTACCTGGTGATTGAGTACAATATTTGACGCTACCTGGTGATTGGGTACGATATTTGACAATACCTGGTGATTGGGTACGATATTTGACGCTACCTGGTGATTGAGTACGATATTTTACGCTACCTGGTGATTGAGTACGATATTTGACGCTACCTGGTGATAGAGTACTATATTTGACGCTACATGATGATTGAGTACGATATTTGAAGCTACCTGGTAATTGAGTACGATATTTGACGCTACCTGGTGATTGAGTATGATATTTGACGGTACCTGGTGATAGAGTACAAATGTACTATATGTGACGCTACCTGGTGATAGAGTATGATATTTGAGGTTACCTGGTGATAGAGTATGATATTTGACGCTACCTGGTGATTGAGTACAATATTTGACGCTACCTGGTGATTGAGTACGATATTTGACGCTACCTGGTGATTGAGTACGATATTTGACGCTACCTGGTGATTGAGTACGATATTTAACGTTGCCTGGTGATAGAGTACTATATTTGACTTTACCTGGTGATTGAGTACGATATTTGACGCTACCTGGTGATTAAGTACAATATTTGACGCTACCTGGTGATTGAGTACGATATTTGACGCTACCTGGTGATTGAGTATGATATTTGACGCTACCTGGTGATTGAGTACGATATTTCACGCTACCTGGTGATTGAGTATGATATTTGACGCTACCTGGTGATAGAGTACAAATGTACTATATTTGACGCTACCTGGTGATAGAGTATGATATTTGAGGTTACCTGGTGATAGAGTATGATATTTGACGCTACCTGGTGATTGAGTACAATATTTGACGCTACCTGGTGATTGAGTACGATATTTGACGCTACCTGGTGATTGAGTACGATATTTGACGCTACCTGGTGATTGAGTACGATATTTAACGTTGCCTGGTGATAGAGTACTATATTTGACTTTACCTGGTGATTGAGTACGATATTTGACGCTACCTGGTGATAGAGTACTTTATTTGACGCTACATGATGATTGAGTACGATATTTGACGCTACCTGGTGAGTGAGTACGATATTTGACTCTACCTGGTGATAGAGTACTATATTTGACGCTACCTGGTGATAGAGTACTTTATTTGACGCTTCATGATGATTGAGTACGATATTTGACGCTACCTGGTGATTGAGTACGATATTTGACGCTACCTGGTGATAGAGTACTATATTTGACGCTACATGATGATTGAGTACGATATTTGACGCTACCTGGTGATTGAGTACGATATTTGACGCTACCTGGTGATAGAGTACGATATTTGACGCTACCTGGTGATAGAGTACAAATGTACTATATTTGACGCTACCTGGTGATAGAGTATGATATTTGAGGTTACCTGGTGATAGATTATGATATTTGAAGCTACCTGGTGATTGAGTACAATATTTGACGCTACCTGGTGATTGAGTACGATATTTGACGCTACCTGGTGATTGAGTACGATATTTGACGCTACCTGGTGATTGAGTACGATATTTGACGCTACCTGGTGATTGAGTACTATATTTGACGCTACCTGGTGATTGAGTACGATATTTGACGCTACCTGGTGATTGAGTATGATATTTGACGCTACCTGGTGATTGAGTACGATATTTGACGCTACCTGGTGATAGAGTACTATATGTAACGCTACCTGGTGATAGAGTACAAATGTATATATTTGACGCTACCTGGTGATTGAGTACGATATTTGACGCTACCTGGTGATTGAGTACAATATTTGACGCTACCTGGTGATTGAGTACGATATTTGACGCTACCTGGTTATAGAGTACTATATTTGACGCTACCTGGTGATTGGGTACGATATTTGACGCTACCTGGTGATTGAGTACAATATTTGACGCTACCTGGTGATTGAGTACGATATTTGACGCTACCTGGTGATTGAGTACGATATTTGACGCTACCTGGTGATTGAGTACGATATTTGACGCTACCTGGTGATAGAGTACTATATTTGACGCTACCTGGTGATAGAGTACAAATTGACGCTACCTGGTGATTGAGTACGATATTTGACGCTACCTGGTGATTAAGTACAATATTTGACGCTACCTGGTGATTGAGTACGATATTTGACGCTACCTGGTTATAGAGTACTATATTTGACGCTACCTGGTGATTGGGTACGATATTTGACGCTACCTGGTGATTGAGTACGATATTTTACGCTACCTGGTGATTGAGTACGATATTTGACGCTACCTGGTGATAGAGTACTATATTTGACGCTACATGATGATTGAGTACGATATTTGACGCTACCTGGTGATTGAGTACGATATTTGACGCTACCTGGTGATTGAGTATGATATTTGACGGTACCTGGTGATAGAGTACAAATGTACTATATGTGACGCTACCTGGTGATTGAGTACGATATTTGACGCTACCTGGTGATAGAGTACTATATTTGACGCTACCTGGTGATAGAGTACGATATTTGACGCTACCTGGTGATTGAGTACGATATTTGACGCTACCTGGTGATTGAGTACGATATTTGACGCTACCTGGTGATAGAGTATGATATTTGACGCTACCTGGTGATTGAGTATGATATTTGACGCTACCTGGTGATTGAGTACGATATTTGACGCTACCTGGTGATTGAGTACGATATTTGACGCTACCTGGTGATTGAGTACGATATTTGACGCTACCTGGTGATTGAGTACGATATTTGACGCTACCTGGTGATAGAGTACTATATTTGACGCTACATGATGATTGAGTACGATATTTGACGCTACCTGGTGATTAAGTACAATATTTGACGCTACCTGGTGATTGAGTACGATATTTGACGCTACCTGGTGATTGAGTATGATATTTGACGCTACCTGGTGATTGAGTACGATATTTGACGCTACCTGGTGATTGAGTACTATATTTGACGCTACCTGGTAATTGAGTACAAATGTACTATATTTGACGCTACCTGGTGATAGAGTATGATATTTGACGCTACCTGGTGATTGAGTATGATATTTGACGCTACCTGGTGATTGAGTACGATATTTGAAGCTACCTGGTGATTGAGTACGATATTTGACGCTACCTGGTGAGTGAGTACGATATTTGACGCTACCTGGTGATTGAGTACTACAAATGGTGACAGAGTATATTTTGACGCTACCTGGTGATTAAGTACAATATTTGACGCTACCTGGTGATTGAGTATGATATTTGACGCTACCTGGTGATTGAGTACGATATTTGACGCTACCTGGTGATAGAGTACTGACTATATTTGACGCTACCTGGTGATTGAGTACGATATTTGACGCTACCTGGTGATTGAGTACGATATTTGACGCTACCTGGTGATTGAGTACGATATTTGACGCTACCTGGTGATTGAGTACGATATTTGACGCTACCTGGTGATTGAGTACGATATTTGACGCTACCTGGTGATTGAGTACAATATTTGACGCTACCTGGTGATTGAGTACGATATTTGACGCTACCTGGTGATTGAGTAAGATATTTGACGCTACCTGGTGATTGAGTACGATATTTGACGCTACCTGGTGATAGAGTACTATATTTGACGCTACCTGGTGATAGAGTACAAATGTACTATATTTGACGCTACCTGGTGATTGAGTACGATACTTGACGCTACCTGGTGATTGAGTACAATATTTGACGCTACCTGGTGATTGAGTACGATATTTGACGCTACCTGGTTATAGAGTACTATATTTGACGCTACCTGGTGATTGGGTACGATATTTGACGCTACCTGGTGATTGGGTACGATATTTGACGCTACCTGGTGATAGAGTACTTTATTTGACGCTTCATGATGATTGAGTACGATATTTGACGCTACCTGGTAATTGAGTACGATATTTGACGCTACCTGGTGATTGAGTATGATATTTGACGCTAACTGGTGATTGAGTACGATATTTGAAGCTACCTGGTGATTGAGTACGATATTTGACGCTACCTGGTGATTGAGTATGATATTTGACGCTACCTGGTAATAGAGTACAAATGTACTATATTTGACGCTACCTGGTGATAGAGTATGATATTTGACGCTACCTGGTGATAGAGTATGATATTTGACGCTACCTGGTGATTGAGTAGGATATTTCACGCTACCTGGTGATTGAGTACTATATTTGACGCTACCTGGTGATTGAGTACAAATGTACTATATTTGACGCTACCTGGTGATAGAGTATGATATTTGACGCTACCTGGTGATTGAGTACGATATTTGACGCTACCTGGTGATTGAGTACTATATTTGACGCTACCTGGTGATAGAGTACGATATTTGACGCTACCTGGTGATTGAGTACTATATTTGACGCTACCTGGCGATTGAGTACAATATTTGACGTTTCCTGGTGATTGAGTACGATATTTCACGCTACCTGGTAAATGACTACGATGACAGGTTCTTACTCAGATACAATTGATAAAAACAGTTTGGAAAGTTTTACCGAAGCTAATGAGATATCAATCTGTGTCATATCAAATGACAAACCTAAAAACTGACCATTCTCTGTAGTGACATGCACTAAAAACCAGCCCCTTACATGGTTATGAAAGCGCCAGCCTATATAAGGTCAATCTGACTCATTCATCGACACTACGATCAATGCAGCATACAGGTGAGTTGTTTTTTATCTTCAGTAGAGTGATTGAGGTTCGCTGATGATGCGTTAATATATAAATGTAAGGTAAGAATTAACAAAACCATTCTTCAAATAGTGGAATATAAAAATTCAGAATTAGTTGATTGTGTATTTCAATACAAATTACATACAGCAGAGCGAATTATTGAATCAAATTACATTGCAAATGTTTCTTCATTCGAGGACTTGTCAGTGATGCAAAGCGCCTAAATTTTGAAACTCAGGGGCCGATTGAGTAAAACCAAGATTTAAAGTAAGAAGTGTTAAATTGAAGACGGAGATATATACTAGCCTCATAACTGAAAAAAAATTGATAATTTTACATATTTGATAACTTCAGAAGAAATGTATCAGCATGTATATTATGAACCGAGAATTCATTTCATTGTAGTAACCGTGATTATTGTTAGAGAGGTAACACTATTGTAGTAAGAGTGATTATTGTTAGAGAGGTAACACTATTGTAGTAACCGTGATTATTGTTAGAGGTAACACTATTGTAGTAACCGTGATTATTGTTAGAGATGTAACACTATTGTAGTAACAGTGATTATTGTCAGAGTTAACACTATTGTAGTAACAGTGATTATTGTTAGAGAGGTAACACTATTGTAGTAACAGTGATTATTGTTAGAGTTAACACTATTGTAGTAACAGTGATTATTGTTAGAGAGGTAACACTATTGTAGTAACAGTGATTATTGTTAGAGAGGTAACACTATTGTAGTAACAGTCATTATTGTTAGAGAGGTAACACTATTGTAGTAACAGTGATTATTGTTAGAGAGGTTACACTATTGTAGTAACCGTGATTATAGTTAGAGAGGTAACACTATTGTAGTAACAGTGATTATTGTTAGAGAGGTAACACTATTGTAGTAACAGTCATTATTGTTAGAGAGGTAACACTATTGTAGTAACAGTGATTATTGTTAGAGAGGTAACACTATTGTAGTAACAGTGATTATAGTTAGAGAGGTAACACTATTGTAGTAACCGTGATTATTGTTAGAGATGTAACACTATTGTAGTAACCGTGATTATTGTTAGAGGTATCACTATATATATATATATATATATGTATATATTTCCCTAGAACCGTGTTTGTATTTCCCTCGAACAGTGTATGTATTTCCCTAGAACAGTGTATATATTTCCCTAGAACAGTGTATGTATTTCCCTCGAACGGTGTATATATTTCCCTAGAACAGTGTATGTATTTCCCTAGAACAGTGTATGTATTTCCCTCGAACAGTGTATGTATTTCCCTCGAACAGTGTATGTATTTCCCTAGAACAGTGTATGTATTTCCCTCGAACAGTGTATGTATTTCTCTAGAACAGTGTATATATTTCCCTAGAACAGTGTATATATTTTCCTAGAACAGTGTATGTATTTCCCTAGAACAGTGTATATATTTCCCTATAACAGTGTATGTATTTCCCTAGAACAGTGTATGTATTTCCCTAGAACAGTGTATGTATTTCCCTAGAACATTGTATGTATTTCTCTAGAACAGTGTATGTATTTCCCTAAAACACTGTATGTATTTCCCTAGAACAGTGTATGTATTTCCCTCGAACAGTGTATGTATTTCCCTAGAACAGTGTATATATTTCCCTAGAACAGTGTATATATTTCCCTAGAACAGTGTATGTATTTCCCTAAAACAGTGTATGTATTTCCCTAGAACAGTGTATGTATTTCCCTCGAACAGTGTATGTATTTCCCTCGAACAGTGTATATATTTCCCTAGAACAGTGTATGTATTTCCCTAGTATTTCCCTAGAACAGTGTATGTATTTCCCTAAAACAGTGTATGTATTTCACTAGAACAGTGTATGTATTTCCCTAGAACAGTGTATGTATTTCCCTAGAACAGTGTATGTATTTCCCTAGAACAGTGTATATATTTCCCTAGAACAGTGTATATATTTCCCTAGATATATTTCAGTGTATGTATTTCCCTAAAACAGTGTATGTATTTCCCTAGAACAGTGTATGTATTTCCCTCGAACAGTGTATGTATTTCCCTAGAACAGTGTATATATTTCCCTAGAACAGTGTATATATTTCCCTAGAACAGTGTATGTATTTCCCTAGAAAGGTGTATGTATTTCCCTCGAACAGTGTATGTATTTCCCTCGAACAGTGTATGTATTTCCCTAAAACAGTGTATGTATTTCCCTCGAACAGTGTATGTATTTCCCTCGAACAGTGTATGTATTTCCCTCGAACAGTGTATGTATTTCCCTAGAACAGTGTATATATTTCCCTAGAACAGTGTATGTATTTCCCTAGAACAGTGTATGTATTTCTCTAGAACAGTGTATGTATTTCCCTAGAACAGTGTATATATTTCCCTAGAACAGTGTATATATTTCCCTAGAACAGTGTATGTATTTCCCTAGAACAGTGTATATATTTCCCTAGAACAGTGTATGTACTTCCCTAGAACAGTGTATATATTTCCCTAGAACAGTGTATGTATTTCCCTAAAACAGTGTATGTATTTCCCTAGAAAGGTGTATGTATTTCCCTCGAACAGTGTATGTATTTCCCTAAAACAGTGTATGTATTTCCCTCGAACAGTGTATGTATTTCCCTAGAACAGTGTATATATTTCCCTAGAACAGTGTATGTAATTCCCTAGAACAGTGTATGTATTTCTCTAGAACAGTGTATATATCTCCCTAGAACAGTGTATGTATTTCCCTAGAACAGTGTATATATTTCCCTAGAACAGTGTATGTATTTCCCTAGAACAGTGTATATATTTCCCTAGAACAGTGTATGTACTTCCCTAGAACAGTGTATGTATTTCCCTAGAACAGTGTATATATTTCCCTAGGACAGTGTTAGGATGATACCTTATGTACCAGGAAGTGTTATTAGGAGTTGTATCAAACGTTGACCATTCACTGACCAGTCATTCACTGACCACATGTGAATGGACAGTATTTTTTATGACCTCCATTGTTGATCTCCATTAACATTATTACACGGCGTAGACTTTTATTATCAACACTTCCTCCATGGTATACTGTCTTCATGTTTATCATCCTGTGTAGTATGTGCGATTCTAAATGTAAATAAGATATTTCTCTGTACAAAACGATAAACTGCGGTTGTATTAAAATGTTAAATACGTTTTTCTAGTCTATGATGGATATTTAACATACCGATTGATCGCCATATATAGAAAAAATGAGTTACCGACAGATAATTCACAATGTCTTACACTTATTTTCAGGAGAAAATGAAACTTAGATATACATCGCGATTATATTGGTCGCAAGGCTAAGTAGACTTCGGAAGGAACTGATGTAGAGGAGAATAGTTACAGGCATATAACTGTAACGGTCAAATACATCAGGGACAATACTACACCTGACCACAACGGTCTAGTACATCAGGGACAATACCAAACCTGACTATAACGGTCTAGTACATCAGGGACAATACTACACCTGACTATAACGGTCTAGTACATCAGGGACAATACCAAACCTGACTATAACGGTCTAGTACATCAGGGACAATACTACACCTGACTATAACGGTCTAGTACATCAAGGACAATACTAAACCTGACCACAACGGTCTAGTACATCAGGGACAATACCAAACCTGACTATAACGGTCTAGTACATCAAGGACAATACTACACCTGACCATAACGGTCTAACAAATCAAGGACAATACCAAACCTGACTATAACGGTCTAGAACATCAGGGACAATACTACACCTGACTATAACGGTCTAGTACATCAAGGACAATACTAAACCTGACCATAGTGGTATAGTACATAAGGGACAATACCACACCTGACCATAACGGTCTAGTACATCAGGGACAATACCACACCTGACTATAACGATCTAGTATATCAGTGACAATACCACACCTGACCATAACGGTCTAACAAATCAAGGACAATACCAAACCTGACTATAACGGTCTAGTATATCAGTGACAATACTACACCTGACTTGGCGGTCAAGTACATCAGAGACAATACCACACCTGACTATAGTGGTCTAGTAAATCAAGGACAATACTACACCTGACTATAGCGGTCAAGTACATAAGGGACAATACCACACCTGACAATAACGGTCTAGTACATCAGTGACAATACCACACCTGACCATAACGGTCTAACAAATCAAGGACAATACCACACCTGACAATAACGGTCTAGTATATCAGTGACAATACTACACCTGACTATAGTGGTCTAGTAAATCAAGGACAATAATACACCTGACTATAGCGGTCAAGTACATCAGGGACAATACCACACCTGACAATAACGGTTTAGAACATCAGGGACAATACCACACCTGACCATAACGGTCGTGTACATCAGGGACAATACCAAACCTGACCATAACGATCTAGTATATCAGTGACAATACCACACCTGACCATAACACATTGTGACGTATATCGTACACACACAATGATAGACCGATAATTGGAAGGTTTTGACAAATAAAAAATACACAATGAAGTCCTGTATTCATTTTCTCCGTCTGGGAGTCTCATATCTTTAAACATAACCTATAAATGAACTATTTCTACATTTTAGCTACAAGATGGATATATTTCCTAGTCTATTGGTGATAGTTACATCATTAGTGAGCATGTGCGGAAGTCTTCAAGACATTTCCCAGTATAGGGGATACATCCAGACCTTCCATAACGTGCTCCGGGCCCGTGAAGGAGCCGCAGACATGCAGTTCATGGTAAGCTGTATGTGTCATTAGCAAAAACACAGTAAGTACTCGGATGGAATGGAAATGGTACAGTGTAGCTTATCATTATTTCTAGGCTTTAAAAACCTTAGAATACTTTTCAGATTTCGTGGTATCACCACTTAAACTGTATTGAGACAAGCTAGATATTATCTTCTGTTTCTTCCTGTACATGTAGGACGGATACACGTAGAGACGAAAGGGTAACTCTATTGTCCGGTGATAATTCCTTGCATTTTTAACTCACAATATTATTCCCTTTTTTGTTTTCATTCCTAGAGCTACGACCTGGGGCTGGAGAGGAGGGCCGCTTCCTGGGCCAACCGTTGTATGTTCCGCCACCAGATGGCAGGGTTCGGAGAAAACTTAGCATTCGTGTCCAGCACTGGTCAAGCTGTGAATGACCTATACAGCATCAACAACGCTATCAGCAACTGGTACGCAGAGCGTCCACTTTGGCGTGGGGGTACCGGGCACTGTGGCTCCGCCTGTCATTATACACAGGTGAGAGACTCTGTCTATCATTACACACAGGTGGGTGACTCCGCCTGTCATTACACACAGGTTATGGCCTCCTTTCTGTCATTACAAACAGGTGTGTGACTCCGGCTGTCATTTCACACAGGTGAGGGACTCCTTTCTGTCATTACACACAGGTGAGGGACTCCTTTCTGTCATTACACACAGGTGAGGGACTCCTTTGTTTCATTACAAACAGATGAGGGACTCCTTTCTGTCATTACACACAGGTGTGTGACTCCGTCTGTCATTACACACAGGAGTGTGACTCCGTCTGTCATTACACACAGGTGTGTGACTCCGTTTGTCATTTCACGCAGGTGTGTGACTCCGTCTGACATTACACACAGGTGAGAGACTCCGTCTGTCATTATACACAGGTGAGTGACTGTCTGTCATTACACACAGGCGAGAGACTCCGTCAGTCATTATACACAGGCGAGAGACTCCGTCTGTCATTATGCACAGGTGAGACATTCCGTTTGTCATTATACACAGGTGAGACATTCCGTCTGTCATTATACACAGATGAGGGACTCCTTTCTGTCATTACACACAGGTGTGTGACTCCGTCTGTCATTACACACAGGTGAGAGACTCCGTCTGTCATTACACACAGGCGAGAGACTCCGTCTGTCATTATACACAGGTGAGTGACTGTCTGTCATTACACATAGGCGAGAGACTCCGTCAGTCATTACACACAGGCGAGAGACTCCGTCTGTCATTATGCACAGGTGAGACATTCCGTCTGTCATTATACACAGGTGAGACATTCCGTCTGTCATTATACACAGATGAGGGACTCCTTTCTGTCATTACACACAGGTGTGTGACTCCGTCTGTCATTACACACAGGTGAGAGACTCCGTCTGTCATTACACACAGGCGAGAGACTCCGTCTGTCATTATACACAGGTGAGTAACTCCGTCTGTCATTGCATACAGGTAAGGAACTCCTCTCTACCATTACACACAGGTGTGTGACTCCATCTTTCATTGCATACAGGTAAGGAACTTCTCTCTGTCATAAAACACAGGTAAGGGAATACTCTCTGTCATTACACACAAGTGAGTGACTACGTGACATTTCACATAGGTCATTACATACAAGTGATGATATATGTCGATTGTAGATTGCCCCGGACTTGTTACTGACGTGTTAGTTACCAATGTCTATTGTATATAATTGTAGATTGTCCCGGACTTGTTACTGACGTGTTAGTTACCAATGTCTATTGTATATAATTGTAGATTGTCCCGGACTTGTTACTTACCTGTTAGTTACCAATGTCTATTGTATATAATTGTAGATTGTCCCGGACTTGTTACTGACGTGTTAGTTACCAATGTCTATTGTATATAATTGTAGATTGTCCCGGACTTGTTACTTACCTGTTAGTTACCAATGTCTGTTGTATATAATTGTAGATTGTCCCGGACTTGTTACTTACCTATTAGTTACCAATGTCTATTGTATATAATTGTAGATTGTCCCGGACTTGTTACTGACGTGTTAGTTACCAATGTCTATTGTATATAATTGTAGATTGTCCCGGACTTGTTACTTACCTGTTAGTTACCAATGTCTATTGTATATAATTGTAGATTGTCCCGGACTTGTTACTGACGTGTTAGTTACCAATGTCTATTGTATATAATTGTAGATTGTCCCGGACTTGTTACTGACGTGTTAGTTACCAATGTCTATTGTATATAATTGTAGATTGTCCCGGACTTGTTACTGACGTGTTAGTTACCAATGTCTATTGTATATAATTGTAGATTGTCCCGGACTTGTTACTGACGTGTTAGTTACCAATGTCTATTGTATATAATTGTAGATTGTCCCGGACTTGTTACTGACGTGTTAGTTACCAATGTCTATTGTATATAATTGTAGATTGTCCCGGACTTGTTACTGACGTGTTAGTTACCAATGTCTATTGTATATAATTGTAGATTGTCCCGGACTTGTTACTGACGTGTTAGTTACCAATGTCTATTGTATATAATTGTAGATTGTCCCGGACTTGTTACTGACGTGTTAGTTACCAATGTCTATTGTATATAATTGTAGATTGTCCCGGACTTGTTACTGACGTGTTAGTTACCAATGTCTATTGTATATAATTGTAGATTGTCCCGGACTTGTTACTGACGTGTTAGTTACCAATGTCTATTGTATATAATTGTAGATTGTCCCGGACTTGTTACTGACGTGTTAGTTACCAATGTCTATTGTATATAATTGTAGATTGTCCCGGACTTGTTACTGACGTGTTAGTTACCAATGTCTATTGTATATAATTGTAGATTGTATGGTCCCGGACTTCACGTCTCGGATGTGCTCTAAATCACTGCTCCATCTTAGGAGATAGAAATGGTCAAGTCTATCAAAACGCCAAATATTTTGTTTGTTTCTATTCACCAATGTAAGTACATGAATTTACATATTGTTTAAATCTACCGTCCACATTGAGATGTTAGTTCAGATATAACCTGCACGCTCCTTTCTTCACGGTCAAATCGTCAGTAATTGTTTAAGGTCGCTACACGGTGGTACTGCCATGTTAACAGTACATTAACTGAAATATATTTTCAATAAAATAAGAGAAAGATAAGAACAAAAGAAAAAAATTACACGGAGAAAAAGTACAATTAGAATAAGCACAGGTATTCCGGCAGGGTAAGAGACTTCGGCTTGATCGACGACAACGTCATATAAATGTTTGTAAATCCAAGTAAGTAATGTCACGTTCTCAAACAAGGCAACTGGCCTTCATATCACACAAAGAAAATGACACATTTACAATGAGATTACTATGGCGACCGTAAAACTTCTTTATTATCTCTATCTACTTCTCGAAGTCCTGTGTTGTGAGTTTGTCTGTCACTTGTCATGGGTTTGACTTGTATCATAAATAATGCATACCTATATATTTTACTTGAAGGGGGAACTGGGTAGGTGAGCCTGCCTTCTTGAGAGGTCCGCCCTGTTCGAGATGTCCCGCCGGCAACACGTGCTTAAATGGACTTTGTTTAGGACAAAGTGTGTATTAACGACGTGATACAGATATTGTTCGACGGAGGGTCGCCATTGCCAGATATCAGAATTTAAAACGATATATTGACTTATTCATCTTCATAATTATGACTTATTTGAGATTTCCCTCCAGAATAAGTTTTTCCTAGATCTTGAAGAAAACTAATGCATAGTTAATTTTACATAGGTAATTGAAATAACATAAAAATAATAACAATGTTATTCTTGGCATTTAGTAAATATGTAATTACCCTTTAACAGGTATTAATCCTCGAGGACGAAGGAGTGTGGACAACTGCCAGTCAATCAACGGTACAGATACGTGTGCCTGATCATACCAGGCTACAATGGTAAGCTTGGATTATTGGTACAAACAAACAGGGTCAGGCCAAAATACTGCTTAAAACATGTCTATGTGTTCCTTTGTATAATTCACCATGTATGATGATTCATTCAGCGGAATTCTCAAAACAATGACAAAGCACAACTTATCATCTTTTAATACTTTCGGTTTTGGAAATTTGATTTCTAATTTTGACATTTTAGTAATAAAACATTGTAACGAATCATTCATCATATCCATCTATATATTTGGACTGAATTAACTGACACACCTTTCTTGTTTTATCGTTTTTGTTTTAGAGTATAAAGAAAGCGCAAGATCAACCATCATATCGCCAAGAACTCAGGATACATCACCATGTCGCCATGAACTCAGGATACATCACCATATCGACAGGACCACACGATACATCACCATATCGCCGCGAACTCAGGGAGAGCTATCATATCGTGCTAGTCCATCAAATCGACATACCAATAAATTTTTCATCATGTAGAAATACTTTATCATGGAATATCAGTTACTTGTATATTTTTATTTGAGACCAGCAGTCAGCTCGTAGTAATCGTAAACATAACATGTTATCTTGGAATGTAAATAAAAATCATTGTCAACCATAAACGTCTTTTATTAATGTTTTACAGTTAAAATTATTATGCACGATTCTTCGTCTCCAGTGGGTTACAGTGTTACATCGTCTCCAGTATGTGTTACACCGTCTCCTGTAGGTGTCAGTGTTACATCGTCTTCAGTAGGTGAAAGTGTTACATCGTCTCCAGTTGTTGACAGTGTTACATCATCTCCAGTAGGTGATAGTGTTACACCGTCTCCAGTAGGTGACAGTGTTACATCGTCTCCTGTAGGTAACAGTGTTACATCGTCTCCAGTAGGTGACAGTGTTACAGTAGGTGATAGTGTTACATCGTCTCCAGTAGGTAACAGTGTTACATCGTCTCCAGTAGGTAACAGTGTTACATCGTCTCCAGTAGGTGACAGTGTTACATCGTCTCCAGTAGGTAACAGTGTTACATCGTCTCCAGTAAGTAACAGTGTTACATCGTCTGTAGTAGGTAACAGTGTTACATCGTCTCCAGTAGGTGACAGTGTTACATCGTCTCCAGTAGGTGACAGTGTTACATCGTCTCCAGTAGGTGACAGTGTTACATAGTAGGTGACAGTGTTACATCGTCTCCAGTAGGTGACAGTGTTACATCGTCTCCAGTAGGTGACAGTGTTACATCGTCTCCAGTAGGTGACAGTGTTACATCGTCTCCAGTAGGTGACAGTGTTACATCGTCTCCAGTAGGTGACAGTGTTACATCGTTTCCAGTAGGTGACAGTGTTACATCGTCTCCAGTAGGTGACAGTGTTACATCGTCTCCAGTAGGTGACAGTGTTACATCGTCTCCAGTAGGTGACAGTGTTACATCGTCTCCAGTAGGTGACAGTGTTACAGTAGGTGATAGTCTTACATCGTCTCCAGTAGATGACAGTGTTACATCGTCTCCAGTAGGTGACAGTGTTACAGTAGGTAACAGTGTTATATCGTCTCCAGTAGGTGACAGTGTTACATCGTCTCCAGTAGGTGACAGTGTTACATCGTCTCCAGTAGGTGACAGTGTTACAGTAGGTGACAGTGTTATATCGTCTCCAGTAGGTGACAGTGTTACATCGCCTCCAGTAGGTGACAGTGTTACATCGCCTCCAGTAGGTGATAGTGTTACATCGTCTCTAGTAGGTGACAGTGTTACATCGTCTCCAGTAGGTGATAGTGTTACATCGTCTCCAGTAGGTGATAGTGTTACATCGTCTCCAGTAGGTGACAGTGTTATATCGTCTCCAGTAGGTGATAGTGTTACATCGTCTCCAGTAGGTGATAGTGTTACATCGTCTCCAGTAGGTGACAGTGTTACATCGTCTGTAGTAGGTAACAGTGTTACATCGTCTCCAGTAGGTGACAGTGTTACATCGTCTGTAGTAGGTGACAGTGTTACATCGTCTCTAGAAGGTGACAGTGTTACATCGTCTCTAGTAGGTGACAGTGTTACATCGTCTCCAGTAGGTGATAGTGTTACATCGTCTCTAGTAGGTGACAGTGTTACATCGTCTCTAGTAGGTGACAGTGTTACAGTAGGTGATAGTCTTACATCGTCTCCAGTAGATGACAGTGTTACATCGTCTCCAGTAGGTGACAGTGTTACAGTAGGTGATAGTGTTACATCGTCTCCAGTAGGTGACAGTGTTACAGTAGGTGATAGTCTTACATCGTCTCCAGTAGATGACAGTGTTACATCGTCTCCAGTAGGTGACAGTGTTACAGTAGGTGATAGTGTTACATCGTCTCCAGTAGGTGATAGTGTTACATCGTCTCCAGTAGGTAACAGTGTTACATCGTCTCCAGTAGGTGACAGTGTTACATCGTCTGTAGTAGGTAACAGTGTTACATCGTTTCCAGTAGGTGACAGTGTTACATCGTCTCCAGTAGGTGACAGTGTTACAGTAGGTGATAGTCTTACAACGTCTCCAGTAGATGACAGTGTTACATCGTCTCCAGTAGGTGACAGTGTTACAGTAGGTAACAGTGTTACATCGTCTCCAGTAGATGACAGTGTTACATCGTCTCCAGTAGGTGACAGTGTTACAGTAGGTAACAGTGTTATATCGTCTCCAGTAGGTGACAGTGTTACATCGTCTCCAGTAGGTGACAGTGTTACAGTAGGTAACAGTGTTACATCGTCTCCAGTAGGTGACAGTGTTACGTCGCCTCCAGTAGGTGACAGTGTTACATCGCCTCCAGTAGGTGATAGTGTTACATCGTCTCTAGTAGGTGACAGTGTTACATCGTCTCCAGTAGGTGATAGTGTTACATCGTCTCCAGTAGGTGATAGTGTTACATCATCTCAAGTAGGTGACAGTGTTACAGTAGGTGACAGTGTTACATCGTCTGTAGTAGGTAACAGTGTTACATCGTCTCCAGTAGGTGATAGTGTTACATCGTCTCCAGTAGGTGACAGTGTTATATCGTTTCCAGTAGGTGATAGTGTTACATCGTCTCCAGTAGGTGATAGTGTTACATCGTCTCCAGTAGGTGACAGTGTTACATCGTCTGTAGTAGGTAACAGTGTTACATCGTCTCCAGTAGGTGACAGTGTTACAGTAGGTGATAGTCTTACATCGTCTCCAGTAGATGACAGTGTTACATCGTCTCCAGTAGGTGACAGTGTTACAGTAGGTGATAGTGTTACATCGTCTCCAGTAGGTGATAGTGTTACATCGTCTCCAGTAGGTAACAGTGTTACATCGTCTCCAGTAGGTGACAGTGTTACATCGTCTGTAGTAGGTAACAGTGTTACATCGTTTCCAGTAGGTGACAGTGTTACATCGTCTCCAGTAGGTGACAGTGTTACATCGTCTCCAGTAGGTAACAGTGTTACATCGTCTCCAGTAGGTGACAGTGTTACAGTAGGTGATAGTGTTACATCGTCTCCAGTAGGTGACAGTGTTACAGTAGGTGATAGTCTTACATCGTCTCCAGTAGATGACAGTGTTACATCGTCTCCAGTAGGTGACAGTGTTACAGTAGGTGATAGTGTTACATCGTCTCCAGTAGGTGATAGTGTTACATCGTCTCCAGTAGGTAACAGTGTTACATCGTCTCCAGTAGGTGACAGTGTTACATCGTCTGTAGTAGGTAACAGTGTTACATCGTTTCCAGTAGGTGACAGTGTTACATCGTCTCCAGTAGGTGACAGTGTTACATCGTCTCCAGTAGGTGACAGTGTTACAGTAGGTGATAGTCTTACAACGTCTCCAGTAGATGACAGTGTTACATCGTCTCCAGTAGGTGACAGTGTTACAGTAGGTAACAGTGTTACATCGTCTCCAGTAGATGACAGTGTTACATCGTCTCCAGTAGGTGACAGTGTTACAGTAGGTAACAGTGTTATATCGTCTCCAGTAGGTGACAGTGTTACATCGTCTCCAGTAGGTGACAGTGTTACATCGTCTCCAGTAGGTGACAGTGTTACAGTAGGTGACAGTGTTACATCGTCTCCAGTAGGTGACAGTGTTACATCGTCTCCAGTAGGTGACAGTGTTACATCGTCTCCAGTAGGTGACAGTGTTACAGTAGGTGACAGTGTTATATCGTCTCCAGTAGGTGACAGTGTTACGTCGCCTCCAGTAGGTGACAGTGTTACATCGCCTCCAGTAGGTGATAGTGTTACATCGTCTCTAGTAGGTGACAGTGTTACATCGTCTCCAGTAGGTGATAGTGTTACATCGTCTCCAGTAGGTGATAGTGTTACATCATCTCAAGTAGGTGACAGTGTTACAGTAGGTGACAGTGTTACATCGTCTGTAGTAGGTAACAGTGTTACATCGTCTCCAGTAGGTGATAGTGTTACATCGTCTCCAGTAGGTGACAGTGTTATATCGTCTCCAGTAGGTGATAGTGTTACATCGTCTCCAGTAGGTGATAGTGTTACATCGTCTCCAGTAGGTGACAGTGTTACATCGTCTGTAGTAGGTAACAGTGTTACATCGTCTCCAGTAGGTAACAGTGTTACATCGTCTCCAGTAGGTGACAGTGTTACATCGTCTGTAGTAGGTGACAGTGTTACATCGTCTCTAGAAGGTGACAGTGTTACATCGTCTCCAGTAGGTGACAGTGTTACATCGTCTGTAGTAGGTGACAGTGTTACATCGTCTCTAGTAGGTGACAGTGTTACATCGTCTCTAGTAGGTGACAGTGTTACATCGTCTGTAGTAGGTGATAGTGTTACATCGTCTCCAGTAGGTGATAGTGTTACATCGTCTCCAGTAGGTGACAGTGTTATATCGTCTCCAGTAGGTGATACTGTTACATCGTCTCCAGTAGGTGATAGTGTTACATCATCTCAAGTAGGTGACAGTGTTACAGTAGGTGACAGTGTTACATCGTCTCCAGTAGATGACAGTGTTACATCGTCTCCAGTAGGTGATAGTGTTACATCGTCTCTAGTAGGTGACAGTGTTACATCGTCTGTAGTAGGTGATAGTGTTACATCGTCTCCAGTAGGTGATAGTGTTACATCGTCTCCAGTAGGTGACAGTAATACAGTAGGTAACAGTGTTATATCGTCTCCAGTAGGTAACAGTGTTATATCGTCTCCAGTAGATGACAGTGTTACATCGTCTCCAGTAGGTGACAGTGTTACATCGTCTCCAGTAGGTGGCAGTGTTATATCGTCTCCAGTAGATGACAGTGTTACATCGTCTCCAGTAGGTGACAGTGTTACAGTAGGTGATAGTCTTACATCGTCTCCAGTAGGTGACAGTAATACAGTAGGTAACAGTGTTATATCGTCTCCAGTAGGTAACAGTGTTATATCGTCTCCAATAGATGACAGTGTTACATCGTCTCCAGTAGGTGACAGTGTTACATCGTCTCCAGTAGGTGATAGTGTTACATCGTCTCCAGTAGGTGATAGTGTTACATCATCTCAAGTAGGTGACAGTGTTACAGTAGGTGACAGTGTTATATCGTCTGTATTAGGTGATAGTGTTACATCGTCTCCAGTAGGTGGTAGTGTTACATCGTCTCCAGTAGGTGACAGTGTTACACCGTCTCCAGTAGGTGATAGTGTTACATCGTCTCCAGTAGGTGACAGTGTTACATCGTCTCCAGTAGGTGACAGTGTTACATCGTCTCTAGTAGGTGACAGTGTTACATCGTCTCCAGTAGGTGATAGTGTTACATCGTCTCCAGTAGGTACATCGTCTCCAGTAGGTGACAGTGTTACATCGTCTCCAGTAGGTGACAGTGTTACATCGTCTCCAGTAGGTGATAGTGTTACATCGTCTCCAGTAGGTGACAGTGTTACATCGTCTCCAGTAGGTGATAGTGTTACACCGTCTCCAGTAGGTGATAGTGTTACATCGTCTCCAGTAGGTGACAGTGTTACATCGTCTCCAGTAGGTGACAGTGTTACACCGTCTCCAGTAGGTGACAGTGTTACATCGTCTCCAGTAGGTGACAGTGTTATATCGTCTCCAGTAGATGATAGTGTTACATCGTCTCCAGTAGGTGATAGTGTTACATCATCTCAAGTAGGTGACAGTGTTACAGTAGGTGACAGTGTTACATCGTCTCCAGTAGATGACAGTGTTACATCGTCTCCAGTAGGTGATAGTGTTACATCGTCTCCAGTAGGTGACAGTGTTACATCGTCTGTAGTAGGTGATAGTGTTACATCGTCTCCAGTAGGTGATAGTGTTACATCGTCTCCAGTAGGTGACAGTAATACAGTAGGTAACAGTGTTATATCGTCTCCAGTAGGTAACAGTGTTATATCGTCTCCAGTATATGACAGTGTTACATCGTCTCCAGTAGGTGACAGTGTTACAGTAGGTGACAGTGTTACATCGTCTCCAGTAGATGACAGTGTTACATCGTCTCCAGTAGGTGATAGTGTTACATCGTCTCTAGTAGGTGACAGTGTTACATCGTCTGTAGTAGGTGATAGTGTTACATCGTCTCCAGTAGGTGATAGTGTTACATCGTCTCCAGTAGGTGACAGTAATACAGTAGGTAACAGTGTTATATCGTCTCCAGTAGGTAACAGTGTTATATCGTCTCCAGTAGATGACAGTGTTACATCGTCTCCAGTAGGTGACAGTGTTACATCGTCTCCAGTAGGTGACAGTGTTATATCGTCTCCAGTAGGTGAGTGTTACATCGTCTCCAGTAGGTGACAGTGTTACAGTAGGTGATAGTCTTACATCGTCTCCAGTAGGTGACAGTAATACAGTAGGTAACAGTGTTATATCGTCTCCAGTAGGTAACAGTGTTATATCGTCTCCAATAGATGACAGTGTTACATCGTCTCCAGTAGGTGACAGTGTTATATCGTCTCCAGTAGGTGACAGTGTTACATCGCCTCCAGTAGGTGACAGTGTTACATCGTCTCCAGTAGGTAACAGTGTTATATCGTCTCCAGTAGGTGATAGTGTTACAGTAGGTAACAGTGTTATATCGTCTCCAGTAGGTGATAGTGTTACATCGTCTCCAGTAGGTGACAGTGTTACATCGTCTGTAATAGGTGATAGTGTTACATCGTCTCCAGTAGGTGATAGTGTTACATCGTCTCCAGTAGGTGACAGTGTTACATCGTCTCCAGTAGGTGACAGTGTTATATCGTCTCCAGTAGATGATAGTGTTACATATTAAACAATAGTGTACCGCTTCCTGTTTTAATTGCCAATAAGTTCTGCCAACATATCAACAGGAATACAGACCAATGATTGTAGGAAAGAATTTAAGATATTGTTATGAAACCGCCGTATGTTATTTACAACACTGTAAAAAGAATGAGTATTTACAAGAGTTACAATTATCGGAATCACGCATACCTGTATGTTCCAACGGGAAAGAAAAAGAAAATAAGCAAGGTACAAAATGCCAAGAAAAAGTGTTTGATTATTTAAAAAAAATATTTCCGTCGATAAAATCAGATGCCGATTAAACACAGAGATAATAAAGAATAATAATGAGAGGAAATGAGAGGAAAATAGGTGAAATTTTAATGTATAACCAAACAGACATTGACAGGAAATAAATACATTCAATTAAAACAAAAACATAAATAATACCTTTTAAATATAAATTAATACATTGCTTCAATTATAGGATTGTTAGACTTAAAATGTACTAACGATCCTATAATTATCGTTTTTATTAGACTGTAAAGACTATACATTTACCAATTTCTGTTGTTTATTAAAACCCTTCAGTGAAATCACGAGTACACTGTAATAGCCTCTATCACAAGACTAGGACGTATTATCGTGTTGTCTCCAGTTTTGTAAACTTCATCTTCTATAATAAAACAACGAAGCCGATATAATATCAGATTCTTGGAGACAATGATCACCAGTAAATATTCAGGTATGTATATCAGACTTCAATTGTAACATACAATAAAATCGAAATGTTTAAACCACGTAATAATCTGTCATTATCTCCGTGTATAAAAATCTGAAGGATGTTTATATATACCGCTGATACAAAGTGAGAACACTGACCTGATGTAAACAAGAATAAGGTAAACACCGTTAACATCACTGATAAAAACATTAGCTAGTTAAATTATATAAAGTCACACACATTTACGTTATACTGTCAAAGGCTAGTAATAAGTTTCTTTTTGTTTGAGAACATGGAAAAAATAACCACACGAAACAGAATGTTTTAAATGTTTAAACACATACTTGTTCATGTATCAAACTCTCAACAATAGGAATACTTAACTATCAACGACCAAGTATATCTCAAATTATAGCTGTAAAAATAAATCGGACATCGATAACTGAAATATCGATGTAGAAGTAATTAGGATGTCAGTGAAGTAATTAGGATGTCTGTGATTATCGATGTAGAAGTAATTAGGATGTCGGTGATTATCGATGTAGAAGTAATAAGAATGTCAGTAATTATCGATGTAGAAGTAATTAGGATGTCGGTGATTATCGATGTAGAAGTAATTAGGATGTCAGTGAAGTAATTAGGATGTCTGTGATTATCGATGTAGAAGTAATTAGGATGTCAGTGATTATCGATGTAGAAGTAATTAGGATGTCAGTGATTATCGATGTAGAAGTAATTAGGATGTCAGTGATTATCGATGTAGAAGTAATTAGGATGTCGGTGATTATCGATGTAGAAGTAATTAGGATGTCGGTGATTATCGATGTAGAAGTAATTAGGATGTCAGTGAAGTAATTAGGATGTCAGTGATTATCGATGTAGAAGTAATTAGGATGTCGGTGATTATCGATGTAGAAGTAATTAGGATGTCGGTGATAAGTGATCTAGAAGTAATTAGGATGTCGGTGATAAGTGATCTAGAAGTAATTAGGATGTCAGTGATTATCGATGTAGAAGTAGTTAGGATGTCGGTGATTATCGATGTAGAAGTAATTAGGATGTCAGTGATTATCGATGTAGAAGTAATTAGGATGTCAGTGATTATCGATGTAGAAGTAATTAGGATGTCAGTGATTATCGATGTAGAAGTAATTAGGATGTCGATTATCGATGTGAAAGTAATTAGGATGTCAGTGAAGTAATTAGGATGTCAGTGATTATCGATGTAGAAGTAATTAGGATGTCAGTGATTATCGATGTAGAAGTAATTAGGATGTCGGTGATAAGTGATCTAGAAGTAATTAGGATGTCGGTGATAAGTGATCTAGAAGTAATTAGGATGTCAGTGATTATCGATGTAGAAGTAATTAGGATGTCGGTGATAAGTGATCTAGAAGTAATTAGGATGTCAGTGATTATCGATGTAGAAGTAATTAGGATGTCGGTGATAAGTGATCTAGAAGTAATTAGGATGTCAGTGATTATCGATGTAGAAGTAATTAGAATGTCGATTATCGATGTAGAAGTGTTCTTCTAACGATGTTTGCCTTCTTAATCTATAAGATATTTGATAATCAATAAAACTGTACGAACATAATAACGATAGACCTAGATATGCGCAATTGTTAAAGTTTGGATAAACAAAGGACCACGGACGAAGGGCGATTTGAACATCTAATCACATATGCTGATGAGGGTGGATCAAACATAATATATTTGGAATGTAAACATGACATACAGAAACAATCACGCCGTCAATGAAATATGACTACAATATATCACGATATTATCTTCTTTAACACCAGTAAGAAGGTCATTACATTAATGCACGCACGCACACGCACACGCACGCACACGCACGCACACGCACACACACGCACACGCGCACACGCAAACGCACACACACACACGCGCACGCACACGCGCGCACGCGCACGCACACGCACACGCACACACGCGCGCACACACACACACACACACACAAACATACACACCTACACACACAGTCACAGAAAATTATTACAATATGAGGATTTATATTAGAATTTTGATAAGTCTGGAATGCACATAGCAACTTAACAGATCCAGGTCAAATTAAAAATTAGTCATAGTAATAATAATATTAGTAATATGTTGATAAAAATAAACTTCAATAAATCATAACACATGATACAACCCCGCCCTGCCCCCTCCAAACAAAACCCCTCGCGGATCGTTTTGAGTGGTTCCAAATAACAGATGGTTACTTCAAGTTGGTATCAGATTCTACAAGTGCTGAAAAAGGTTACTTTTACAGATAAGAATTGTAAGGTCCTTTATTATATATAAAAAGTAACAGTGACTGACATTTATTCGAGAACAAGGGAAACTCAAAAGTCAGTGACATAATGGTCATGTATAAATGTGTGAATTAGTCTGGAAGTTGAAATAATAGGCATTCGTACACACCCATACCGATATTCTTTATATATATCTGTTAATGTTCTACAAGTTATCAAAGCTTGGGTTTACAAAAATCAAAGGCCTGTATTGCTCACTTTAATATTTCTATTTCCAGTCATAATTCTGTTGTAAGGTGTGTTGATGAAGATAAAACACTCCTTTATTTCTCCGATTGGTCATGCCCTGTCACCAAGGGTTCCAGAGGCTCCAGATTTATACAAAAACGAATTTTGCACAAAATACTTTGATTGCAGCACAGGAAAATTTAAATGTGAAGATGTATCTGCCATTTGGGTCAAACAGTCCTACTGTTTATACAACATTTGATAGCCTCCAACTTCATCATTTCAACAGAAGAAAAAAAGTTATTCCAGTAATTCTCCAAATGTGTCCTGGCTCTCTGCTCTAAGACGGGTAAGATCCATAGTTATACAGAATTCGGTTCCTCTTTACTCGCGTATGTTTCAGACTAGATTTTAACAACGTCCAATTATCCCTACAAAATAATGAAATGATTTGAAAGAATTCGCTAGTTCTCCGATTTACCTCCCGCCACTCAAGCTCCTAGGGTCGACAAATTCTCAGCTTTACCTCCCGCCCCTCAAGCTCCTGGGGTCGACAAATTCTCAGCTTTACCTCCCGTCCCTCAAGCTCCTGGTGTCGACACTCACCGTTTATAAAGTAATAGATTCCCCTTCCCCAATAGATACTACCAGCTGAAGAAGGATTTTAAATGATTCCTGTTTTTCTCTTATTGGGCTCCAGCCTTCTGTAGAAGAATTTGTCATAAATGTGCTCAGTAGCTAATCACTAGAAGTTACAGACGTAGCGTCATGGCATAAGCTTAGTGTTCCCTCGGACCAGCTAAAGAGTGTAATATTAACAAAAGTGAACTTTCAACAATCATATCACCATCATAGGGACTAATATCATTAGTTCTAAAGACGAAGTTTTATATGACTGTTTTCGCAACATTAGCGTTATTATATCTGGACGACGGTCGTCAGAATGTGTGACCTCTACCAGGATAACGATTCATCTACTGAAGGTCACCTACACCACACAGTTCAATAGATAAATGCAGCAACCAAACTTATACTTCTATTTCGTCTATAAATATGTGTATCTTATAGTCAAACACGTGATTCATTAAACGTGATTCATTAAACCAATTACTGAGCGGAATCCAACGGAGCTTTGAGATTCAGACGCAGATTAGTAATGGAAACGATCTTAATGATATTTATGTTAAAAAAGAAATAAAACACCGTCAGTTTCTATGTTGTAGAGAACACGACAAAATATTAAGATGATTTGGGAAACTAATTGTATAAATATTGTTGTGTGATACACAACAATTAACCGTCATTTAACACAAAATAAATAAATATTAAAGTCCTGTAGAAACAATACACTGACATTATAGAAATTAACTTATTATATAGAGCATACAATAGATACGGTTAGACATAAATAACCGGTTATTGTCAGGCATTTCATGGGTTTCATAAATATATGTAAGACATAACAGAACTACACTAGCCATGGTCCTCTTCCACGTCCGTTTGTCCTGGCGACAGCAGGTGAGATATCTCTTGGCCTTCCTGTGAGTCGGCAGTATTTTCTGACACCGGTGTGGGAATGTTAAACGTTTGTAGAGGATACGACTGGGAAGGAAATCCCTGATCAACCGAATCTAAACATGATGACATACCGAAAACGTCATTATCATCTTTTTGCCACGATGTGCTCGAATGCACATTTGCTTGAGCTAGAAATTTGGTTTGGTTTCTAGACAGTGCTGGAGAAAGCGTTGAACCCGCTGCCAGGTTGGTTATATATTTGTTGTTTTCTGATCCAACGTAAGCACTACTGGAGGCGCCTTTTAAACCCCCGGGTCTCTCCTTTCGTGTGTACGCAGCACCTACAACACTTAGATTCGAAGCTACTGAATTGCTGCCAAGTAATGATGACAGTTCCCGCTTTCGCTCTTTGGTAAATTTGAGTCTGTCAACTTCATCATAATATTTATTCACGCTGTCTTGTTCCTTACTAGTCCTCTGTTTCTCTATTTTCGCTGGTTTTATGAAAGCTGAAAGATGATATTATCATGGTGAAATATCTACGTTTTGTGTCTTGTAAAAGTATTTCACTGTGTGTATGGTCACAAACTAGTATTATCGACAAATGTTAAGATACAGTACAACATAAATAGATGTTGTGTTGATGTCTAGAAGGAAGATGTACATCTTAAGAATGTGTAACTTTTGTGTGCAGACACATGCTGTTAGAAAAATATATATGTCCGCATTATCAACAAAACTCAAAGTAAATTGCTTAATAAAAAGTGGGAATATATATATACATACATTTTTTGAAAATATTTAAAAATCAGTAAATAACGTGATAACTCTGAAAATACTTACTTCGGAAGGCGTTGGTTGTGGGTGTCTGTAAATGGGAAAGCGTCAGTTAGTAAATACTTCAATAATAATCATCTCAATTGAATTAGTGACTGGGTGATCACTTAAACCAACCTTTATAATTAGTGACTGGGTGATCACTTAAACCGACCTTTATAATTAGTGACTGGGTGATCACTTAAACCAACCTTTATAATTAGTGACTGGGTGATCACTTAAACCGACCTTTATAATTAGTGACTGGGTGATCACTTAAACCGACCTTTATAATTAGTGACTGGGTGATCACTTAAACCGACCTTTATAATTAGTGACTGGGTGATCACTTAAACCAACCTTTATAATTAGTGACTGGGTGATCACTTAAACCGATCTTTATAATTAGTGACTGGGTGATCACTTAAACCGACCTTTATAATTAGTGACTGGGTGATCACTTAAACCGACCTTTATAATTAGTGACTGGGTCATCACTTAAACCAACCTTTATAATTAGTGACTGGGTGATCACTTTTATAATTAGTGACTGGGTGATCACTTAAACCAACCTTTATAATTAGTGACTGGGTGATCACTTAAACCGACCTTTATAATTAGTGACTGGGTGATCACTTAAACCGACCTTTATAATTAGTGACTGGGTGATCACTTAAACCGACCTTTATAATTAGTGACTGGGTCATCACTTAAACCAACCTTTATAATTAGTGACTGGGTCATCACTTAAACCAACCTTTATAATTAGTGACTGGGTCATCACTTAAACCAACCTTTATAATTAGTGACTGGGTCATCACTTAAACCAACCTTTATGTACATATATATAGGTTCTCAAATGAATGTTCTTTTCCATGAAATTTCATGAATGGCTGTATTTTTGCAAATGAAAACAACTTCAGGGTTTGTTTGGTACATTATTCAGAATAATTATCATCTGACATGTTTGAGAATATAAATGTGGAGGGCAAAATCAAACGGAGGAAGCAAAATGGTGTTGCGCCGTTTTCAATTCATGAGGTAACGTCATGGTCAGTTGTCAAAACTAATGATAAATGTCCATAGTATATCAGATTATTGGCACATATAAAAATATTACTTGGGCGAAGTCATGAGAAAACAGATCGTTTATGTGATGAATAACTATGAAATTAAGGTAAAGAGTTTTTTAAAAAAACCATAACTTAACTCATACATTTTAAATTCTAGGTCTTTGTCGGAAAGATTCAAGCTATACATTACAATTAGATTCTAGGTCTTTGTCGAAAATATTTGTGTAATTCATCAATATTACCTCAGGTAAACATCGATGCATTTTATAGGATAAACGAGGTTTAGAAGAATTAGCTCTCTATTTTATAGAATAAACGAGGTTTAGAAGAATTAGCTCTCTATTCTATAGGATAAACGAGGTTTAGAAGAATTAGCTCTCTACTTTATAGGATAAACGAGGTTTAGAAGAATTAGCTCTCTATTTTATAGCATAAACGAGGTTTAGAAGAATTAGCTCTCTACCTTGTAGGATAAACGAGGTTTAGAAGAATTAGCTCTCTACTTTATAGGATAAACGAGGTTTAGAAGAATTAGCTCTCTATTTTATAGCATAAACGAGGTTTAGAAGAATAAGCTCTCTACTTTGTAGGATAAACGAGGTTTAGAAGAATTAGCTCTCTACTGTATAGGATAAACGAGGTTTAGAAGAATTAGCTCTCTACTGTATAGGATAAACGAGGTTTAGAAGAATTAGCTCTCTACTTTATAGGATAAACGAGGTTTAGAAGAATTAGCTCTCTATTCTATAGGATAAACGAGGTTTAGAAGAATTAGCTCTCTACTGTATAGGATAAACGAGGTTTAGAAGAATTAGCTCTCTACTGTATAGGATAAACGAGGTTTAGAAGAATTAGCTCTCTACTTTATAGGATAAACGAGGTTTAGAAGAATTAGCTCTCTATTCTATAGGATAAACGAGGTTTAGAAGAATTAGCTCTCTATTTTATAGCATAACCGAGGTTTAGAAGAATTAGCTCTCTATTTTATAGCATAAACGAGGTTTAGAAGAATAAGCTCTCTACTTTGTAGGATAAACGAGGTTTAGAAGAATTAGCTCTCTATTTTATAGGATAAACGAGGTTTAGAAGAATTAGCTCTCTACTGTATAGGATAAACGAGGTTTAGAAGAATTAGCTCTCTACTGTATAGGATAAACGAGGTTTAGAAGAATTAGCTCTCTACTGTATAGGATAAACGAGGTTTAGAAGAATTAGCTCTCTGCTTTATAGGATAAACGAGGTTTAGAAGAATTAGCTCTCTACTTTATAGGATAAACGAGGTTTAGAAGAATTAGCTCTCTATTCTATAGGATAAACGAGGTTTAGAAGAATTAGCTCTCTATTTT
Source organism: Ylistrum balloti (assembly GCF_031769215.1). NCBI lineage: Eukaryota > Metazoa > Mollusca > Bivalvia > Pectinida > Pectinidae > Ylistrum > Ylistrum balloti. The sequence continues at coordinate 645,424 of NW_026782123.1, read as the reverse complement.
ATAGCATAACCGAGGTTTAGAAGAATTAGCTCTCTATTTTATAGCATAAACGAGGTTTAGAAGAATAAGCTCTCTACTTTGTAGGATAAACGAGGTTTAGAAGAATTAGCTCTCTATTTTATAGGATAAACGAGGTTTAGAAGAATTAGCTCTCTACTGTATAGGATAAACGAGGTTTAGAAGAATTAGCTCTCTACTGTATAGGATAAACGAGGTTTAGAAGAATTAGCTCTCTACTGTATAGGATAAACGAGGTTTAGAAGAATTAGCTCTCTTCTTTATAGGATAAACGAGGTTTAGAAGAATTAGCTCTCTACTGTATAGGATAAACGAGGTTTAGAAGAATTAGCTCTCTGCTTTATAGGATAAACGAGGTTTAGAAGAATTAGCTCTCTACTGTATAGGATAAACGAGGTTTAGAAGAATTAGCTCTCTACTTTATAGGATAAACGAGGTTTAGAAGAATTAGCTCTCTACTTTATAGGATAAACGAGGTTTAGAAGAATTAGCTCTCTACTGTATAGGATAAACGAGGTTTAGAAGAATTAGCTCTCTACTTTGTAGGATAAACGAGGTTTAGAAGAATTAGCTCTCTATTTTATAGGATAAAGAAGGGTTAGAAAAAGTATCTCTCCATTTCATAGGATGAAAGAGATGAAGGTGAATGACCTTTCCATTTTATATGATAAACGAGATTTAGAAGAATTACCTCGCCGATTGAGATTCCACTGTGGCGCTTTCTGTACCTTTTGGCATTCATCTTCCAAAACACAATTAGTAGCTGTAACAGAAGGTTTTATATATCCAAGAATACACAGAGAACATCGTGATACGTACGAAACAAAAATATTATAAATGGAATTAAATGTATTTTTAAAATGGCACAATAGGATATTTCATTTATTTAGCATGGAGAGAATATGTGTTTACTTGTATCAGCGAGTTCATTTTCAACACATCTTGTGAAGTCAACACTTGGTACCCAATCAAAAACACTGCACTGGTGAATATGTAGGATTTATCGGACAATGAATGCATATGGCAATATATGGACATACGAGCTTAGCATGCTTACTATAAAATCTTGAATATAACTTTTAAAACACAATTCATAAACTGCTGTCAGAGAAAGTTACCTTGAAAGTAAGCTGGTGACGACTAAAAATAAATCAATCATCTATAACGATGCTAGATAGACGAAACAATTGTATGATGAAGTGTAATTTTATGGACGATGCTAGACAGACGAAACAATTGTATGATGAAGTGTAATTTTATGGACGATGCTAGATAGACGAAACAATTGTATGATGAAGTGTAATTTTTATGGACGATGCTAGACAGACGAAACAATTGTATGATGAAGTGTAATTTTTATGGACGATGCTAGATAGACGAAACAATTGTATGATGAAGTGTAATTTTTATGGACGATGCTAGATAGACGAAACAATTGTATGATGAAGTGTAATTTTATGGACGATGCTAGACAGACGAAACAATTGTATGATGAAGTGTAATTTTATGGACGATGCTAGACAGACGAAACAATTGTATGATGAAGTGTAATTTTATGGACGATGCTAGATAGACGAAACAATTGTATGATGAAGTGTAATTTTTATGGACGATGCTAGATAGACGAAACAATTGTATGATGAAGTTAAATAATTTATGTTTACTGTATCTAACTCTAAATCTATATCTAAAGGTGCTTTTCACTCGTGTGTTTTTGCACTATTATAAAGACATGAAGGTTTCCTATTAGAAAAAGGCATCGAACTGAATTTCCATTTTGTGTTGTTTTTTGTAGGTTCAACTTTTTAATAACTTGCTGTAGCTTATCTCAGAGTTCAAAACACACTTACCTGTCTGTCGAGTATACCTCTATGTATAAACACACTTACCTGTCTGTCGAGTATACCTCTATGTATAAACACACTTAGTGCCTGAAATAAGATATCAATGCTCGGGTACACTACAGGTCTTTTGTGTTTAATCCATTATTTACACAATCTTAATTAAATGTATGATGATCAGAGGGTTAAACCTGTCGGGATTGTACTGTTTTAAAGGCAAGTAGAATTTTGATTATAATTGGTTTTATTTCCATCGAATAACTTTACATTATCAATATTATATCGCTGCGTTTCATATAATCTGAGTTTGATTTAAGATTCTGATGACAAATTTTCAGTTTCATAGATTTAAATGGTGTTATTCGCTTGTGTGATTTTGGCCACTAGTATTGCCTTCTAACAAGTTATCTTTTACAACTTCAAACTTACAGTCAGAGTTTTGAAAATGAAGAGAAGAATGACGATCTCAAACACATCACCGTCGCTGAGATCCATCGATAATATACTGATACCAAGCAGGAGAATCAGCAAAGACAAGGATTTCCCGTACCGAAGTCTACAACAAAACAGAAAGCATCAAAGACAAGGATTTCCCGTACCGTGGTCTACAACAAAACAGAAAGCATCAAAGACAAGGATTTCCCGTACCGAAGTCTACAACAAAACAGAAAGCATCAAAGACAAGGATTTCCCGTACCGAAGTCTACAACAAAACAGAAAGCATCAAAGACAAGGATTTCCCGTACCGAAGTATACAACAAAACAGAAAGCATCAAAGACAAGGATTTCCCGTACCGAAGTATACAACAAAACAGAAAGCATCAAAGACAAGGATTTCCCGTACCGAAGTATACAACAAAACAGAAAGCATCAAAGACAAGGATTTCCCGTACCGAAGTCTACAACTAAACAGAAAGCATCAAAGGCAAGGATTTCCCGTACCGAAGTCTACAACTAAACGGAAAGCATCAAAGGTAAGGATTTCCCGTACCGTGGTCTACAACAAAACAAAAACCAAACGACTAAACCTATTTTTAAAAAGATGGTACATTAGTTACGTAACGAAGAAGAGAAAAATCAGCAGTTCGAGTCTGAAGATTTTATTTTTAAATATATATAATGTTTTAGAACAGCATATAGCCTACTATCTGCTGTGTGCCAGTTAAAAGATGTAATCAACTTACAACAACTTCCGTCTTTTATTAAATCTCCATTCTTCAGCCGACGTTATGCACATTTTCAAACTTGTAACCATGAACGCAAGAAAGCCCTGCGAAAGAAAAGTATACTGAAGTACTTCGATAAAACTAAATCATGTAATTGTTTACATTCTACAAATTTCTATGTAAATGTTTACTTCTACAAATTTCTATGTAAATGTTTACATTCTACAAATTTCTATGTAAATGTTTACATTCTACAAATTTCTATGTAAATGTTTACTTCTACAAATTTCTATGTGAATGTTTACTTCTACAAATTTCTATGTAAATGTTTACTTCTACAAATTTCTATGTAAATGTTTACTTCTACAAATTTCTATGTAAATGTTTACATTCTACAAATTTCTATGTAAATGTTTACATTCTACAAATTTCTATGTAAATGTTTACATTCTACAAATTTCAATGTAAATGTTTACATTCTACATATTTGTAAATGTTTACATTCTACAAATTTCTATGTAAATGTTTACATTCTACAAATTTGTAAATGTTTACATTATACAAATTTGTAAATGTTTACATTCTACAAATTTCTATGTAAATGTTTACATTCTACAAATTTGTAAATGTTTACATTCTACAAATTTCTATGTAAATGTTTACATTCTACAAATTTCTATGTAAATGTTTACATTCTACAAATTTGTAAATGTTTACATTCTACAAATTTCTATGTAAATGTTTACTTCTACAAATTTGTAAATGTTTACATTCTACAAATTTGTAAATGTTTACATTCTACAAATTTCTATGTAAATGTTTACATTCTACATATTTGTAAATGTTTACATTCTACAAATTTGTAAATGTTTACATTCTACAAATTTCTATGTAAATGTTTACTTCTACAAATTTGTAAATGTTTACATTCTACAAATTTGTAAATGTTTACATTCTACAAATTTCTATGTAAATGTTTACATTCTACAAATTTCTATGTAAATGTTTACTTCTACAAATTTCTATGTAAATGTTTACATTCTACAAATTTGTAAATGTTTACATTCTACAAATTTGTAAATGTTTACATTCTACAAATTTCTATGTAAATGTTTACATTCTACAAATTTCTATGTAAATGTTTACATTCTACAAATTTGTAAATGTTTACATTCTACAAATTTCTATGTAAATGTTTACTTCTACAAATTTGTAAATGTTTACATTCTACAAATTTGTAAATGTTTACATTCTACAAATTTCTATGTAAATGTTTACATTCTACAAATTTGTAAATGTTTACATTCTACAAATTTGTAAATGTTTACATTCTACAAATTTCTATGTAAATGTTTACTTCTACAAATTTGTAAATGTTTACATTCTACAAATTTCTATGTAAATGTTTACATTCTACAAATTTCTATGTAAATGTTTACATTCTACAAATTTGTAAATGTTTACATTCTACAAATTTCTATGTAAATGTTTACATTCTACAAATATCTATCAATAATTTTACAGATTCCAAAATAATAGGAAACAAAACGCCGAAGAAACTTAGCGGCCACGTGACAGCTGTTATCGTTTTGGTGTTTTAAGATTACACAAAAGTGATCACGTGAACAAAAACGCTTGACGTTCAATTCATGCAAATATCGAAAGCACTTTTGCCGAAAAAGTATAAGTATAAGTAGTACCAAGAATAAGTTATTCGTCGACAAGAGTCTGTCAAAAATCATAAAACTGCCGGTTCCAGGGTATTGAATAGTGATTTAAAAATAATGAACATTAAACTTCAGTGTCCATTCAATGGTTTTGTGGAGGAAAACTAACAAGTTTTAAGCTTATTAGATTTCTCATTGCTGTCGGATTTGACAAAAGTATCATCTCAATTTTAGTGATTGCACTTCTAACGTCGTTATTTGACCAGAAAATAACAATAATAATAACAGAAACTAGAAAAAAAGTATCAAACTGAATTTCCTTGTTCAGAAGTTCTCAAGGTATGGCATTGTTTAACAAAGACACGAAACGGCACGTAACGAGACGGACGAAAATAGGTAACATTGTAATTAGCAGATATTATTGTGTTTTGGCACGGCCTTTCTAGCAAAATATTTGCACTCATTTCTTTTTTGTAACTTCATGTAATAAAAGAGAAAATAAGCACATCCTGTGAAATTCAAAATACCTCTATATTTCTGAATTTTGGTATGTTTCACTACAAGACATTAGATTCCAGTTATAACATATTTATACATACGACAACAAAACAAGTGACTGGAACGACGAACCCATAAAACTGCCATTCTGCTCGAGTAAGCCAGCAGCTGAAACAATAATGAAATAATAATATGACAATGTATATGTTGCATATTGTCTTAAATAAGTGATTGTATGGTCATCATTTGTATGAAAAAGTTTTAAATAGTGAAGAATTCATATTTATGAAAATGGCAAATTGTGTATCTTTGGCGTTTAATGAATTTGCAGTTTAAGCGGATAAACTTTCAGACGATTGATGATATGAAACATACAGCATTAAGCATTCTTGACTTTTTCCGAACACTTCTGATGCCAAAACGAAAAACACGGTAAGGACGAACGGAACTCCTGAAAAATAAAATGACGGAAATAATCTAACATTGAAATGGGGTAAAATAAACACTTCATAAACAAAAAGTACCCGGATGTATAAATAATCTAACATTGAAATCAGGTAAAATAAACACTTCATAAACAAAAAGTACCCGGATGTATAAATAATCTAACATTGAAATCAGGTAAAATAAACACTTCATAAACAAAAAGTACCCGGATGTATAAATAATCTAACATTGAAATCAGGTAAAATAAACACTTCATAAACAAAAAGTACCCGGATGTATAAATAATCTAACATTGAAATCAGGTAAAATAAACACTTCATAAACAAAAAGTACCCGGATGTATAAATAACCTAACATTGAAATCAGGTAAAATAAACACTTCATAAACAAAAAGTACCCGGATGTATAAATAATCTAACATTGAAATCAGGTAAAATAAACACTCCATAAACAACAAGAGGCCCAAGGGGCCTTAACGGTCACCTGAGGAATATATGTCAATAATCTGGGGATTTTTTAAATGTTGCAAAAATGTAACAACACTTGCGCAGGACAAACTGTAAAACATCTGTACCAAGTTTGAACATGACCCACCCAATGGTTCTTGAGAGGAAGTCCATAATGTCTTAGCCAAACAGTGGCCAGGGTGGCCATCTTGGATTTTGAATCGTTCCAAAAAGTTAAAACACTTGCCAGGACCTTGTGTAGAACATTCGTATCAAGTTTCCCCTTTTCCCCCTCCTGGGGCCCCTATTGGGACCACAATCTTTTTCTTCGCAAACTTGAAGCGACTTCCCATGGGGGTGCTTTGTGCCAAGTTTGGTCAAAATTCATCCACTAGTTCTTGAGAAGTAGTCATTTAATGAAGGTTTTTACATATGGCCCCTTTTACACCCCTTGCGGGCCGCAAAGGGGACATTATCACTTTTTTCAACATAATTTCATATGTCCTTCACTAAGGGATGCTGTCTACCAAATTTGGTTGAAATCGGTCAAAGGTTTATTTTCGACCCTTTTGAGCGCCCCCTAGTGGGGCCGTTTTTGACCCAATTTTTTTCATTCGCAAACCTTGTAGACCTTGCCATAAGGACCCTAAATATCATATATGAATTTAATCTGACTGTTGGTTCATGAGAAGATTTTTAAAGATGTTCTTAATTTTACCCCCTTTTCCCCCCTTCTGCGGCCCCTATTGGGGCGACACCCTTTTTCTTCGCAAACTTAAAGCAGCTTTCCATGGGGATGCTTTGTGCCAAGTTTGGTCAAAATCCATCCAATGGTTCTTGAGAAGAAGTCATTTAAAGGTTTTTACATATGGCCCCTTTTACACCCCTTGCGGGCCGCAAAGGGGACATAATCACTTTTTTCAACATAATTTCATATGTCCTTCACTATGAAATGCTTTCTACCAAATTTGGTTGAAATCGGTCAAAGTTGAAATTTTGACCCTTTTGAGCGCCCCCTTGTCGGGCCGTTTTTGACCCAATTTTTTTTCATTCGCAAACCTTGTAGACCTTGCCATAAGGACCCTAAATATCATATATGAATTTAATCTGACTGTTGGTTCATGAGAAGAAGATTTTTAAAGATGTACTTAATTTTACCCCCTTTTTCCCCCTTCTGCGGCCCCTATTGGGGCGACACCCTTTTTCTTCGCAAACTTGAAGCAGCTTTGCATGGGGATGCTTTGTGTCAAGTTTGGTCAAAATCCATTCAGTGGTTCTTGAGAAGAAGTGGAATATGTGAAAAGTTAACGACGCACGACAAATCATGATGGCAATACGTCACCATGAGCCTTCGGCTCAGGCGACCTAAAAAGTACCCGGATGTATAAATAACCTAACATTGAAATCAGGTAAAATAAACACTTCATAAACAAAAAGTACCCTGATGTATAAATAACCTAACATTGAAATCAGGTAAAATAAACACTTCATAAACAAAAAGTACCCGGATGTATAAATAATCTAACATTGAAATCAGGTAAAATAAACACTTCATAAACAAAAAGTACCCGGATGTATAAATCATCATACTGTGTTACAAGATTTTTCAACATACAACAACACAACAGTCAATGTAGAACTAGGTACAAAAGGACACCTGCGCATGAAATTAGAAAATGATCCATCCCATGCTTCTCAAGAAATAGCAATGACAAAAATTGTTTGAAGATGGAAAAATCTCGATCTTAACCCAAAACAGATGATGATGGGCTAAAAACAAGTGTTTATACCTGCAATATTGGGATTCAATTGTACACCAATTTAGTTTAGCATTGAAAATCAAAGGAGCTATATATCAAAATGATTTTATCAAGTGACTGTTTATCCATATTTATCTGTCATATGGTTTATCTATAGAGAATATACATATACATTCTGACGTATTATGTATGTTGATCTGTTAACATCGAATCCGTGTTTAAATATACAAAATGACTGATAAGGAAAACAGACGCAGATGTATATAACATACTACTTACCCCATCCAATTAGAAGATATCTATAAGTACCAATGTATGCCTTTTTCTCGCTATAGGCATTGAAGAAGAAGAACATCGACTCAGTAAAAAGGAATGCAAATGACGACAGCAGAAAAAAATACGTCAGAACTTGGCACATGTAGCAGACAATCTGGAATAGGAGATAATTAATTTCTAAGAGCAGGAATATAACATTCCGAAATTATCACATTTATAAAAGTTAAGTCAGTTGATCATAATGGATACACACAGCTCATTAAAAAGGTGCTATCTTAATAAGAAAACGGCAAGTTAAAGATTTTTCGTAATAAGTCAGAATAATTTTTGCCATTAAAAGAAAGCTCTTTTCAGACAAATACATAATTATGATAATAATTGAAAATATATCATAATGATTACGTAAATACAAATTAGATAACTTATGAATGACCTACAACAATATCTTGTTTGTAGAGACAAGCTAGGAACACACAGCTTAAAGCCATCAGGCTAACCAGGAAGTTAAAATTGATGACATATTCTCCTCCGATCAGCTGCCTGTAACAATAGTAATGTTCATTTCGTGAAAAGAGGTAGAGTTAGACTTCCACTGATCTGATAAGACAAGGAAAACAACAAACGAGAAACAGGAAGGCATCTGAAATATTAAAGACAATTAGACAAGATATTTTGAGAAGGTAGGACAAATTAGACAAGATATTTTGAGAAGGTAGGACAAATTAGACAAGATATTTTGAGAAGGTAGGACAAATTAGACAAGATATTTTGAGAAGGTAGGACAAATTAGACAAGATTGATTTAAAACCAATGCGAGCTTCATGTCTAACTCAATGTAAGTTAAATTGCGTCGTTGTAAAACGCAACAAGTAGTTTGAACTTTATCTAGTAGAATAATTCTCTAAGAGATCATCATGCCGACCATAACTTATCTGTAGAGTCTTCATCAACCTTGGTTATTTTATTCGTCTGCTGTAAACATCTAACGTGGGAATAATGATACTTGAGAAGAAACATGGAATATCGATTCAAATGTGACAGGTAAACACTTTAAGTTGCGAAAGTAAGAACGTATTGGTTTATTGTGAACATTTCCTTGGATTTCAGGAACAACTGTTTGAAGTGTTTGGGAATTGGTTTAATACTTTGTGCTGCTGTGAAACAGCTCCCGTAACCTTCCTCTTTTATGATGACATTTATGCGGCTGTGGTCTCGCACTTATGTCAGATGTGATTTTCTACTTAGCCAACATTTGCTGTGATGTTATGGTATATCCGTCAAACTTGAAATGTCTAGAAGCTGATTTACGTTGCAGTGGTGAAGCCGCTTCAGAATAGGTTGTGAGGTTCTCCAGACTTTTGAACACGAAATAGTGTTTTATATATAATATGCCTTCAATTGCTACGATATTAACCCTTTATCTATTACCTTTAACCCTGATGTCAGATTGTGTGAAGCTTCCTTTCAATCATTTGAGGCATTTTTGTGTAGATTCTTGAAGTGTTAAGCCTCATCAGTAAAGAACTTCTTTTTCATATTCTTGAATATAACACCATATCATATAGAACAAACATCTTAAACTTCAAGCTACTTTGACCTTTGCCCTTAACGTTTAACTGGGAGACTAAGGCGTGATGCTGAAATTAATGGCTTTCTTCCGGTATACAGAGCAGTCTACCTTTTCCGTGCCGTGACGCTATGAACATGTGTATCTGTACCAACATCAGCCAGCATCATAATGCACCTAAAGTATCAGTAGTGTCAAAAGTATTATTGTAATATTATCTTCAAATTCTAATCCATCACTTTCACCAAAACCGGATTTTACCTCTGTCAACATGTATGCCGTGGTTACATTATCAGAAAACGATGAAATAAGTCTGAGCCTATGACTAGATATTCTTTTCATGATTACAACAGGTGCACCTCTGAAATGGAGGTTATAACTGTGTCATGAGCTCAATACGCTGTGACGATAGAAAACGCCTGTTATATAATGACCACACGTGTTATCGGAACAGGTACGAGGACATGTAAACGAATCATTGCGCGAGTCTCCAAAATTTCTATGGGCAAGTTGAGTATTTCCTGTGTTGAGCGGTGTATATAAAATAAATGGACTCGTTAAAATATATTGCATTATGCGACATTCCCATGGAAAGGCCTTGATCAGGCTTGAGAAATTCTATAGACAAGAATTCTACAGAAGTGGATGTCATTTTGCCCGTCGCCCACTTTCCCCTCTATTTCCGCCTCGAATCCGATGTGTCAGTCGGTACTATATGCATATTATTAAATAATTCTAATCGCTTCCATCAGGACATATCTAAACCTTTGTCTTCAGCGGCCATAGTACAATTTGTGGAATTCTATAAAGTCCTTAAAATATTAATTTCCTATGTCAATTATTATAATCTTTACCCTATGGTCATGCTAATCAGCCTGTGGGAGACCGTATAATTAGCAAATCTGGTCCTTCTGTGCCCATGACAGCTTTCCGCAAAATTTCATTTAAATTGGTTTAATGTGTTTCGAGATGTCGAATATTTAAATGTTTTTACGGAGTGACGACGTACGAAGGACTAAAAACCTTTATTTTATCTATTTTGTCACCAGTGATTAAAATATGTGGTCGATAAAGCTATGATTTCACAGATAAAAAGTCCGTTAAAAAAGGTATGCCTTCCATCAATCTATATCAACAATTCAACTTTCAAATCAAAGCGAAGGATGCAGATCTTGATAAAACAAATATCAGTCGGTTCAATAAAGATTATACATAAAGCGTTAAAAAAGGATGGACTAAAAATAAAAACAGTTTTTTTTAAAATTGGGAATCACGTAAAATTGCCTCATGTTTATTCGGCAGCCGTTTACTGATTTTAATACTTTTGACCTGTGTGACTTTGAAAATAGATCATGGTCATTTCTATTAGCCCAATATCATGATCCACATATGGACTCTCATGGTGTCGTTGGGAATACGCTTACGTTCTTATGCAAGGGGCCGGGGGTTCTCTGGGCAGATGTTCAAGGTCATTGGCGGATGAATATAATGGAAGGATTGAATAAGACCTTACCTCCATTTTAATAGATAAATGATGAGTGTAGCTGTAACACCACACAGCATTATGATAGTTCCGACAAGCACCAGGATGTTAGATGTTTTTGTGTCAAGAGCCGGTAAAATCTGAAACATATGAACATAGGACAACAATTACCAGGCATTAACAATACACGAATCGAGTACAGAAAATAAATCACTACTGTAGCATAGTATATATACAGATGTATAAGATTGATGTGTTTTAGCCTAAAATTGAATGTCTGGAAACAACATATATCCGTAAATGCATCTGTTAGTATTTTATCATTTTTAAGAGAGGAACGCAATTATCAATAATCTTGTAATTCTTATTACTAACTGTGATATTTTTGCCCACTTCGACCACAATGAAGTGACCAGGAATACGACAGCTGCATACAGTGTAATGCAAGGTCGTCTTCACCACTCTACAACCATCTGATGTCCACGCCCCTTTATCTTGTTGCCTTAAAGAATAATGTTTGGAAATATATACAATTAAGACTTTTTCTACACGTAAATACAGTAAAAACCTAGACGTTCACCACTTATTCAGCCGTGAACACACGAAGGCAATCTATCTAACACCTCTGAAAATTACATATATACCATTTCAAGGTTATTCCAAATAATATTATCGTCACATGATGCGGAACAAGTGATAACATAAGATAAACTTATTTATTTCGTGTTAATATGGCTGCTTTCATCAAACTTTAGTGCTGAATTGTTTTGTGGAAATGAATTTGCAAATCAAAGTTCATACACATCTGCTGTTAAGATCTCAACACAATACCATTTAATCATCAGCATAGTTAAAATTTAAATTTGACGACAGAAGTATCGATAATAATTCTCATCCATCACGAGCACAGACTGTAGTGGAATATTGTTTCTATATTCTATTTTACATTGTTGTCAATAAGGACTCAGCATTTAAAAGCTGATGTATGGCGGCTTTGTCTTTTTGTATTTTGTAATCATCCAATTTTTAAATCTGTTGTATAATAACACATATTTTACACGAATGATATGTTTATTTACCAAAAGCCACACGTTTTGTCCAAAAATCAATGTTAAAAACCCGACTTAGCAAACATGTAGGCAACTGTGGTTTGTGTTAACTAAAAGCAATTCACTTACCTCTCATCGAATTGCCATCCAAGGCAAATCGTCTTGTTATAAGGTTTGGCATCGGACTGAGGGAAAACAAAACTGGAGTTCAATTTGATGGAATGTAGATAGATTTTGTTTTATGTATGCATATTTTTCATTTCATTCATTCTACTTTATTTATATCTACAGTACTGAAGGGAAGGAAATCTGACATACCTGATTCTTATGGTAAATGATGACCTCTGTATGCAGGTTCCTGTCTTTGTACAAATCACTGGGGAACGGATAGACAGATTGTATGTCGGAGACAGCCATATCGGTCTGCATGCTAAATTGTCGAAATAATTTAAAATGACGGAAGGAATGGTAGGTTTCTTTGCCATCAGCATAACGATAAGTAAACACCAAGTTCTGTTAAGTTCAGTGCAGTCTAGCATTTGAGCTTTGATAGGAATATTTTTGCAAATTGAATGAATGGACGAGCTAGGTGAGCTAACTTTAATCATGAAGAAATAAAATTATAAAGATATAATTCATAACTTAGGGGTTGAGTGCACTTCTAGATTCGAAACGTCTAACGTTTTAGAATGAACAGAGTGATTTATTTATTAATCCATTTTCTAGACACAAGCGATAAGACAAAAATTTAATCCCATAATAATTGAATAGTAATATAGTACCTTGAAGCGGTAGTTTTCTGTCTCAGGACCCATTCAAGCATAGCGTAATGTACATACATCACATCCATAGGGTTGTGTATGTCTACAAGAAATAATCAACAAATCATAGTTTTCACTATCTGTTTCAGCATATGTTTTGGCTTTGTTGAGATTAAACCTAACCACAGCCATCGATACACTTTAACCAATCAAACAGGTATGAATGAGGCATCATGAATGTATGAGGTATTATTGAGGTATCAATGAGGTATGACTGAGGTATATTGGGGCATCAATGAGGTATGAATGAGGTATCAATGATCGTGTTAATTGGCGGTTAATATTTCTGAAGTAAACAGAGCAACACAAATAATATGTCACTATTACCGCCTAGAAAATTACAACAAATATATCCAAATAGAATATTCCAGCTGAATTCACCGGGTTTGAATTTCCAACGTTTAGAGAAGTCGAATGAACTGCTTTGAATATCAGCATTAATAAAGCGATACTTACAAAATTTCTGCTTTACAAGAAAATGTTGTCCGCACATTGTTAATCCATAAAGATCGGAACTGTGTAAAGTTGGCAACAATTTAATATCAAAATTAGGTTAGTTTGGTTGTGATTGGTTCTAACCTGTTGAAGACATAGCCTCCCTCGTGCCACGTGAAACAGGCTTCCCATACACTCCACTCCTGGTAAATATGTCTGGTCTTGGAGTAGAAAATATCCCATCAATCCCGACATTGCTTTTTTTTATTTTGATCTCTGCAAAAAACTTATTTGTCTAAATCGTCGGTAAAATTAGAGAGTGTCTTATCTGATGTTACTTATAATGATGTTAACAATGAAATGGCATATCAAAATATCAAATGTTCATATTAATTCGCATAGTAACATCGTGACCTTGAAATGGGCTGGGGGCATTTGTTTCAATGCAAGGATTACAGAGTAACAAGGAAAGGTACATGACAAATATGATATAAATGGAGAAGCAAGAATAATTACCAATCAGGTTAGAGTAAACCGGTACACGGATGTCAAACTCGAGGTTTGTGGAAAGATCACTGGCCAGTTGATCCATTGTCCTTAGAAATGTATTTCCGACATGAAGCATCTAGGAATGACAGAAGTGACAACAAAGTCAAGTTTTTCTTTCCAATGCTACTGTCGTTTAAATACATGGAACTAATTAAATGCGATTTTTAACCCAAAAATACCATCATCAGTAATTCATTATGTCAATAAATGTGTTCGAAGCAGAGTGCTATTTTCAGATACCGTACCTGGAGTTCTTCTAGTGATGCCTCTGTAGTTCTTGATAGCATGAGGTCAAGCAAGTTCACGATAGACTAAAAATAAAGTTTGTGTGTAGTTAGTTTTATGATTAAAACGATTGTCATCTTGTAGGTTTTACAGCAGCAACACAAGATATAAACCAAAACCTAACAACTGATCTCACGATGTGTAAGGCTTATCCATCTTAAACCATGTTTGTCATACAGCAACAAAAATATTGATATTTCGCTATAACAGAAATAGGGATGACCATAAAACAATATCATATAAATGTATAAAAGGAAAATTTTGTCCAATAACCATGTATAATTAACATCGCGAGAGGACAATCACATTCCATTAACTTTACTCATAACACCAGGTCATAAAACGTTAATGCCTTACGTTTTCCTGATTAAATAAATAGATATTTATCGTGATGTCCGGACAATTAAAGAACATGTTTGTATTCAAATGTCATAACATTGAACATCCCATTCGATAGATATTTAAAAAAAATGCTATTTTTGTTTACCACAACTGAAATCCTCCCATCATGATTTGCCAATACTGGAACATTTCTGACGAGGTAAAGTAGTCGATAGAGTAGACTCGCAGCCATTTCGACATCCCCTGCATACAAGCTGTTTTTTCGTTTTGAAACAAACTGCTTTAATTCATCATAAGTTGACTTTACTGAAGTCAGCTGATACCCAAGCCGTAACATCTCGTACTGAAGAAAATCATTCATACATTGTCTAAGTAGCCTTCAAGCAATAGAAGTATGTAGCGTTACACAGCGTTTCAAATACAGATGAACGCTATAGGAAACGACGACTGAGATTTGTTTTGAAACATATAGTAGTATACTCCCTGAATTGTTTGCGCAAGTATGTGTGTATAGTATTATAGACCACAGTCTCCGCATGCATATTATAGATTTAGTTATATACATGTACAACTAGAATTTATTCAGAAAATGCCTTGATTACAGAATACGTGTGAAACATACTAACTGCGAATATACATTTAAAAAAGGAAGACCGATCTTAAAACCTGCTGACATACCAACTGTGTCAAAACCTGCTGAAATACAAACAGTGACAAAACTTGCTGACATACCAACTGTGTCAAAACCTGCTGATATACCAACTGTGCCAAATCCTGCTGAAATACCAACTGTGTCAAAACATGCTGATATACAAACTGTGTCAAAACCTGCTGACATACCAACTTTGTCAAAACCTGCTGATATATCAACTGTGTCAAAACATGCTGATATACCAACTGTGTCAAAACCTGCTGATATATCAACTGTGTCAAAACCTGCTGACATATCAACTGTGCCAAAACCTGCTTACATACCAACTGTGTCAAAACCTGCTGACATACCAACTGTGTCAAAACCTGCTGATATACAAACTGTGTCAAAACCTGTTGATATATCAACTGTGTAAAACCTGCTGATATACCAACTTTGTCAAAACCTGCTGATATATCAACTGTGTCAAAACATGCTGATATACCTACTGTGTCAAAACATGCTGATATACCTACTGTGCCAAATCCTGCTGATATACAAACTGTGTCAAAACCTGCTGACATATCAACTGTGCCAAAACCTGCTTACATACCAACTGTGTCAAAACCTGCTGACATACCAACTGTGTCAAAACCTGCTGATATACAAACTGTGTCAAAACCTGCTGATATACAAACTGTGTCAAAACCTGCTGATATACAAACTGTGTCAAAACCTGCTGATATACCTACTGTGTTAAAACCTGCTGATATACCAACTGTGTCAAAACCTGCTGACATACCAACTGTGTCAAAACCTGCTGAGATACCAACTGTGCCAAAACCTGCTGATATACTGTGTCAAAACCTGCTGATATATCAACTGTGTCAAAACCTGCTTGTGTCAAAACCTGCCGACATACCAACTGTGTCAAAACCTGTTTGTGTCAAAACCTGCCGACATACTAACTGTGCCAAAACCCGCTGACATACCAACTGTGTCAAAACCTGCTGATATACCAACTGTGCCAAAACTTGCTGACATACAAACCTTGCCTAAAAGCATTTATCAAGATCAAACAGTGTCATCCATTAGCCTACACTATCATACAGAAGTGGTCTGTAGAGGAGATGCATATGTGCCATGTATATTGAGGCTACTTAAACCTAACTATAAAATTAAAGGTTTGCTTCTGACATGTGTTTAGATAATCATTACGAATATGGACTTAAACGATTTTACGATATGTTGACATAAAAAACAAAACAAAACGTGAACATGATGTGGTGAGCAATAAATGTGGACGAAACAGGTATCGCGTACGAAATGAGGACACATAAAGGGTGTTTTCTCCATAATAAGGATGAAAAATTACTGGTGAGGTGTTGCAGGATACAACGCCAACCACAATATCAAAACTAATGCTAAAGCACAACAAACAAAATAAAAAATGTTTTTGTTACCTACCTGATCATATATCTGTACCAGTACTAGAGACTGACAATTGGCAAAGTTCGGCCTATTCCAAGCACACTGCGAGTTTCCACTAGCACAGGAACACGTTCTGGTAGTATACCCTATAACAGAGAAGATTAAATCAGCTCAAATCACAAATTTCCCTCCGCGAAGCTTACAACTGAATCACGAATACAGAGTTTTTTTTCTTGTCCATTTCATGTAAATGGCAAGTGAATAATACAGCTTAAATAGAGGGCAACGTGGTCAGAAAACGTCGATTTCCTTAGTTCTTTAACCAGGAAGTATTACACAAGGCATCACAATTACATCATACGTACATATGACGTTTCATTATCTGCAATATGAATGCTTATTTATCAGTAAATATACAATATTTAACAAAAACGTTTCTTTTCAATCTTTTTTTCGTTCTAGAATTAGTTACTCTAGCTACGGTGGTATAGAGGGAGGCGGAAGTGAGATTCAACAACACCAAATAGAGGAAACGGTACAATAAACAACATTCATTGATTCTGTTTTGTACGTTGCGCTAACCGATCACTTTGATTTTGCAATTAGAAATAAAACAGCAAAACAGGTGAAGGTTGCAGATATTGCGACTGAATCGTCAATGTTTGATATTCTTTCAGTGAATTTCTAAAGAAATGATATTGATTCAATAAAAAAAGTAAATCATCATTGAGCAATTATGTTCATCAGATACTAGTGTATCAAACTGTACTCACGGAAATATTGTTACATAGATAAGTCATGTCTTAGACTATCTTTTATAAACATGTGTAGTTATCCTTAGCTATGTGGTGGGTGGACGAATTACGCTGATCAATTGGAATATATGATGGTGTTGTTTTTTTTATAAGCTTCTCGGGTGCTGATTCTAGGTTACAATGATAAACTGTTACTATGACAATAAAAGCCCCTATCTTCCACGTAATCATAAACTACCTTAACGAACAACCGAAGTGATATTTTCATTTGACAACATATCAATGTAACAAACTAAAAACTTACTCTCACAAAAATAACCTCCACAAAGCAAACAGAAAATGAACGTTTAATACATCCTTGTATTGTAACTGAGCGGCATGCTTTACACGTGTTAAAACACTCACAAACTGTCAGACCACAAAACACGTGCGAGACTAATGTCATCCTTACACTTACCACTGTCTCTAATGCCATATTTACTGAAATCTACAAACATAGAGATATTTCTACACAATAAAGTTTATTCTGGTAGTCAGTAAACTGGTTTATATTTGGAAAAAGGTGCCAAGTAAAACAAACATGTAGTTACATATTTGAAATAATATGCAGTTATGTAAAACTTTCAGAATTATGTTAATTCCCAATGAAATATTGGGAAATAAATTAGACAATATCTTCATCGTTGCATGTAAGACTCAATAGACCTGCAACCTTCAGTACTTTAAACTAGACACCTGAAAATAATTAATTAAACTGCATCATATACCTGATGCTGACGCCTTTAGTTGTTGATACTTATAGAGCGATAGAATTTTAATGGTCGAAATAATTGTTAGAATTCAGAAGGGAAGTCGTATTAAGCCGAAAACTCGATGAAGTTTAGTTTTTAATACTGAATGTTTTAAATATGTCCTCAAAAAAACATTCTGAGTCGTGGCATGGTAGTTACGGCAAACTAAGGTAAAACAGCGTCGACTTAAATCATTTGCTCCATTGGAAACAACACCTTGTCAGGTCTCTATAAGATTTTAAATAAATCAAATTACAACGTGTATTAAACCATGCCAATGTGTTTACTAATGAAAAACATCGTAGTAAATGTACATCGGTACATGTGCTTCCAAAATACTAATAGCTGAAGGTGTATACCCGCCGAGTTGAGTGAAAATTCTTTCCCTTAAAGGTGAGCTTCCGTGTATTCTCGTATCTGTTTCCTTTTAATTTTAATTGTTCCTGTCACATACCATATTCATTTCAGACCACGATAATTGACGTAGTATTGGAGGCAACAAAACATTTATCCTATAAACCCACTTGTGGAATTGCTTCTTTAGTTTGTTTAAATAGTTTGAAATTGAAATTTCGACTCATCCATAATCATGAAATCTGTGCAAAGGGTAGACGAGACTGAAGAGTATGATCGAGGTAGCTATCTATGATAGAAAAGGAACATACAGTATCAAATACGATCCGAAATGACTTTGTTAAGTCGCTTTTATTTTCACAATATTCACTAACTGATATAGAAGGAAATTATGTAACTAAAGGAAGCACCGAATGATAGTTAATACAACGCATAACTGGATTTGTAACTGTTTACCTTCTTCACTTACATTAACTAACTTTGTTAAACTCAACTCACTTTGATAAAATTAACAGATTTTGTTAATAAATACTGACTTTGTCAAAATTTACATACTTTCCTAAAATTAACTGACTTTGTTAGAGTTAAGTGACTTTTTAGAACATTAATTGATTTTGTTAAAATTTGCTTTGTTAAAATTTACTAACTTTCCTAAAATCAACTGACTTTGTTAGAATTAAGTGACTTTTTAAAAAACCAATTCATTTTGTTAAAATTAATTGACTTTGCTAAAATTAAGTGACTTTTGAAAACATTAATTGATTTTGTTAAAATTTGCCGACTTAGTTAACTTTACTCGATTGTTTTACATTATTGTGTCGTACTAGTCAAACTAAAATAAGAATATGTGTAATATGTTTTCAGATATCAACAAAGGACCTGAACTGTACTCCTTACGGTACCCATAACATTAATTATATCAGCATGCATGAGTGTTAATTTTTATACATATATGTGTGTGTTTACATAATTACGGGCATGCCAACACCAGACACCGCCACGTGGAGGAGGTGTATTTATTTTGGATAAGAAGGTTTTCAAAGATCAATTCTATTGGTCAAGTTACTTTTGAAATGTGTACGTGGAAAGCCGATACCATTACTAATCAAGGAAATAAAACAATATGTCATGTATTTTACTTAATACTGTATCAATCTTTTTCCTGAAATGCTATACCAATGTTATAACCTATAATTTGGCACAAATGGTTTATCTATAAATGAACCTCCAGGTCTCAGACTATAAGTAGCTATGACGTTGATATAATGAAGTAAACATCATGACGAGGACTGCAGTAGGAAAAAAGTGTCCTCGATTACTCAGTCGGTAGACTGTTGAAGTATACCCCTAAGTAACCCCATAAGTATCCCCAGGCGTAGGTGCGAGCGCTTTAGTCCACGCCAACGTGGCAGTTTGTATTTCTAGGAAGAAATAGACCAGTCTGTAGCGTGGTTGTTGTATCCATGGAAATACTACTTGATTTCAACTCCTCGGGGGTGCCTGTTGTGGCTCTCCAGTATATTGTTGAATTAAGTCGCCGCTAGATATAAGATTCTGATTTGAATGGGGTTTGGGGATATTTTTACGTGTATGCGGTGAGTTTAGAGACAAAATATCGTAAATAACACAACAAGAATATGTTGTTCCCAACACTCTCGTGTGTTTTGCTTCATCACATACACTATTCAGTTCTCTTGACGAACCTTCGTAGTCGTAAATGCTCGGTGACAGTAATATTTGACTTGATTTTTCAATATCCTAATCCAATTTCGGTTCATTTACTTACATGCATGTACAATCGTTAGTAACATATCACACTTGTATATTGATTAGTAACAAAAACAAACTGTGTTCCTAAGAATCATATGTTTCTAGTGGAACAGACAAGAAATACAGAAATTAGGTGACATCTAAACCGAAACACAATACAAAAAGATAGGGAAGAATCTATATTACCGTCTATAGAAACCCCGGTTTACATACATGTATATCTCCTTAGAACAAAATTAAAGCGGATTTACTTAAGGTGAACTTTCATCTTCTAAATACTTATACCATTATAATCCCATTTGTGAAATGTTTATTCATATTTTTTTCTTTGTCCATTTTTGATGTAAATAGTCCTTCATTTAGCAAAGAGTATATTGTAAACAAATCTTTGCCAAGTTTGTAATTACCTTTTGATAAAAATGAATCAATTGTTTAACTTCTTGTTCCCGAGGAAGTGTTGGGAGTTTGAAAGTTCCAAGTTTTATCATTCTAATGAGAAATTTGTAAATACACCTGTTATTTAAATGAAATACCCTACCTAGTGACGCAGAAGTGCAAGACAGGATAACACCATGTTGTAATGCAGATTTACTTACCTGTTTGTATAACCTCTGCACAAACAAAGCAACAAATTGTAATAATATGACAATTAAGACACCAACATTACTCTATAACTAAGTTTAATCTTCAAATACGCGAATATATTATCAGAAATCTAACCTCTGTGTATTTCATGTTTGATAAAAAGATGTAAGAATCCGTTGCATAACGATATTTACACACAATAATGAAGCATTAACGATTGATAATGCGTGTCCCTATATCATAACATAAGCAGTATGGACGATCCCTATATTATGATATAAGCAGTATAGACGATCCCTATATCATAACATAAGCAGTATGGACGATCCCTATATTATGATATAAGCAGTATGGACGATCCTTATATTATGATATAAGCAGTATGGACGATCCCTATATTATGATATAAGCAGTATAGACGATCCCTATATTATGATATAAGCAGTATGGACGATCCCTATATTATGATATAAGCAGTATAGACGATCCCTATATCATAACATAAGCAGTATGGACGATCCCTATATTATGATATAAGCAGTATGGACGATCCTTATATTATGATATAAGCAGTATGGACGATCCCTATATTATGATATAAGCAGTATGGATAATCCCTATATTATGATATAAGCAGTATGGACGATCCCTATATTATGATATAAGCAGTATGGACGATCCCTATATTATGATATAAGCAGTATGGACAATCCCTATATTATGATATAAGCAGTATGGACAATCCCTATATTATGATATAAGCAGTATGGACAATCCCTATATTATGACATAAGCAGTAAGGACGATTCTTTTTATTATGATATAAGCAGTATGGACAATGGTTAACAGTTACATGTCAAATCCACGACAAATCTCTAACAGATTCCTAAACACTCCATTCTGAAAAGACTTTCAGTAAAGGCGCTGATGATCTAATATCTATGGAATCTACATATCATGCGGTTCGATTGAATCCATCGTTGGACTGATCTTTAACAGACCAAGGATCCACAGAATTGTATACATTCGTTCTTGCCCAGTTACATTCGTTCTTGCCAAGTCATTAAAATAATTTATTTTCGTTTAGAAGTTGCTGCCTAGAAACATGCATGCAGCGTTATTGAAATTATATATCAGCCATATTCGAGTTATTAGAATCTACCGCTATGATCGGAGTAAGAAATAATTTGCGGCCTCACCTCCTGATTCGGTTGGTTCCGCTGGACACCGCTGTTTGTCAAAATGGCCACCTCCTGTGCGTCTCCACTCAACTTCCGCCATGTAAGATTTTTCGCAAAAGAGCGAGGTCTCGTTAACTGAAATCAAACGTTGCTGTTCATTAGGCGTGGCCATTTGATATATCTAATCATATCCAAGACAGTACCAGGTACCGGAAACAATGTCCTTTGTTATTTCAAATGAATTGGCAGAAACAACAATGGAAATCTACGTTAAATCAACTGGATACAATCAGGTATATCGAATATATACAGCTTTATGTGATGTCGTGGGATCATTAGGAAACATGTCTTGATACTCTGTTGTGATTATGTCAGTCCATTTGCGACATCATAGAAGGAAATCGTGATATTGAGAACCATCCCTTGAACATCGAATCAACTGAGCAATACAAGCACCACCAATTTGGAAGTTTAGGATTATTACCTTCTAGGAATGGATAATTCACAAAACGAATGTTAAAATCATAACGCTTGTCATACAGCTTGATTGTCTCTGCTGGTTTTATTGTTTGAAAAGATCGAGTAAAACGGGTGACGTAGAAGAGTCTATCGAAATATTTGTAATTCTGGTGTATATACACGATGAACTTTGCCAATAAATGTCTTCTTCTTTAAAGACAAGTCATTATCAATATATCTAGCAGTGAAATTGGAGGGTGTTGTGACCTTTTTGATCTGCCGATCATGTAGTCATGAGACAGATAATATTTCCGTCGTCTGTCGGGTGATCTTAATATCAAACACGACAAAGATATTGACTGCAAGAAAATTGGTAATTTTTCCCGATTTTATCTTGAGCATATTGCTCCTTGGCTTCAGCTGTAATTCCCAACCATATATAGATGTTGTCGTTTTTGTTTTTTTACAGAAAAGCTAGCATATCAGGAAGCATTTTAATTTACGGTTAAACATAGATCACGTTTTAAGTACAACAAAGAACTGAACTGGTCATGCATGACGTCATGAATACAGCAGAAATACAGCGACTTGGTAAAAATGCAATAGTTGTTACTGGTATCAAATTATAAATCAAACACTCACCTGGCCAAACAAAAACATGCGAAGTGACGTTTACCGCACCAGCCTTGTTGGTGACACGACAAGTAAAAACAGACCCATGTTGCATGTTTCGAACGAAGAGACGGATTCCAGTTGGCTTGAGATCCTCGACGCGTTTATCGTGGTTTTCGTTTAATATTTTATAGCCCTTCTCAAACCACTCGTATTGGAATTTGTTTTGAGTATCATCCGGGGACATACAACGGATCGTTACATTTGCACCCGGGAGCACTGATATAGATAATGGGTCAAGGTCGACGAGTGGAAAAGTGATGACGTCTATTGATATAGACTTGTTTTGAACTTCACCGTAATCTGAAGCTTCGCATGTGAATGTCCCTGGAAAGAGGATGTACAGCATTTGAGTTTTGGAATTTTGCGCTTTTGATATAAAAATCTGAATGATATTTAATTACCTAAATCAGTAGTAAAGTATGACAGCTATAATTGCTTGAATACAAAGTTTGAGTACTTTATGTTACATTATTTCGTTTGATTTTATTATCATTGCTATAAACCGAAACGTACAACAAATCAGTTTACCTTTATCGAAGGGACTAACTCTGTCTATTCGGACTACGGATCTTATTATCTCCTCGGTGGTGGAAGGTATTCTCGACTGGAATGCATCTCGAGAAGACAGCTGTGGTTCGAATGGAGCATTATCCTTAAACCATCTAAACTTGAGATGTTCGGAACCTCTCGCTTCACAAGATAGAGTTAAATCGTTCCCTTGTATAATAGGGTATACATCTTTGCCCTTTATCCAGCTTGTTATGCGAGCAACATACAGTTCTGAAACATACAAACATAACACATGATAACACATGTCCCCTGAAATGAGATATGAATAATTTAACATCAGTACAGTATAGCTATACCATAACTGTTACTGTAAAATAGTATATTTTCGTGGGGATCAAATTTCGTGGATTTAAGAAAAAAAAAAATTTTCGTACGCGGTTAAATCTTGCTCACAAAATCCACTGTAATCCCTGTTAACTTTGATAGGGTTTTCCCTTTCGTGGACATCTGAGTCACTGATTTCACAGTATATCTTATCCTAAAGACTTTAGATATTCTCATCATTTATCACAGTTAAACATTCATGATTCTTTGATTTTTTTCATTAAGTTTCAAAGTTTTTTCATCGTGTACTTAAGATGATAAACACAATTAAATAGCTGTCTGAATTGTAGACCGTTTTCTAAAAATAGTTTGGCCGGTGGTGTTAATTTGTCGCTTAGAGTACATGTATGTTACTAACAATATTGAGACGGAGCATTATCATTCAATCAACATACCTTAACCAACACTAGATCTAAAAAAAGAATGTTTATAACATGTTAGAATGCATAGAGAGCATGTTAGCTTTTTCCCTTTTTCAGTCATCGGTAACTTAAGTGTCCTCAGAGACTGAACAGACACTGATTCACATGCAATAAAGACTACGTGCATTCAAATATAGTATGGAACGGTATTAGGTAATGACTGTTTACACCTCATTTAATGAGAGTTGTGAGATTTCTCTGCTATGTCGTCTCTCTCCAAAGTACCGTGTGCTCGACATTACGACAGTCGTAAATGAGGTTTGTGAACATTGCAATGTTCATGCGGGATCTTAGACAAATCTAACATGGAGGAAAACAAATCATGTGATACCATATTAACATCTAGACAAATCACGGAAAGTTGTATATGAGCATAGTATGTATTGTAAATTACCTGGCTCGAGATAGTATCTGACATAACTGTCTAACAGTTGAACTGGTCCAATGTTCCCTGTTGTCATGGTACCTTCAAGGATAGGACCGACTTTAGGCGTCTCGTACTTTTCAGTGTAGAAATAGAACTGGAACTCGATTCCACTGCTGGTATTACTTTAATGGAAATAACCATAGGTTTATTAATGTCTTTTCAGCAATGATGGGTAATAATGGACACCTCAAAATATCCAAAATCATGTTTTATCAAATTGGTTTTCACCGTGCACTCCGGTTTCGTCTCAGGAAATAACCACCTCAAGGTGATTGATATATGTATTTAGCTTGTTTTGCTTCAGTTGTTCTAAAACAAAATTTAGATTTAATATCTGCGGTCATATTATAACAGCGTACAAGGTCTTGACCAAAGATATCTTGTAAAAGTGTTTAAAAAAATTCCCTTGTAAAGATGTGTAAAGCAGACTTCTAAAACAACAACAAAATACTAGCATGTGTACACAATGATAACTGAAACTCAAATTCAAACAAACTAGGGGAAATATGAACAAAGATTTACATAGAGACTTCTGAAAAAGGATAAGGATGATCAGGCCACATGTTCCGGAAGTGTAAGCGTCTTTTGCTTAATTGTCAATAAGTACGTAATGCCGCGTTCTCAAATGAGAACAAAAGGTATACAACCCGGAACCAACATGCAAACTAATGAGCATCAAACATGTCCAGATTTATATAGTACAATGAAATATAGCATTTCTCAATGGGGTTTCAGTGATGTTGAAATCCAGAAGTGAAAACAAGAAGGCCATGGTCCTTTTAACACTGTTGTTATCTGTTGAAATCCAGAAGTGAAAACAAGAAGGCCATGGTCCTTAACGGTTATCTGACAATCGACGAATGGATGGGCAAACCACAGACATTGCTGATGGTGGTCTAACGAATCAGATGAAATCAAATTTTGAACGCTCATTGAAAGTTTAGGAAGTTCATAAATGTTAGGTTCTGTTCACAACAAGAGGCCTAGCAGCCTTGACGGTCACCTGAGATAAGCAATGCTGAATATAAAGGTTAAAGGATATTTACAAGTATGATGGAACAGAAATTCATCATATACTAATAATTCTTACAAAGTTATTTACAGTGGGAAACAACATTATTTTTCTATAAAAATTACAGTAAAGTCTAAAAACTTTCCTTCCCAAGAAATAATGTGTGACCCATTTTCGTAATTAAAATACCTTAATTTGCTTCCATCTATGAAAAGTATTTGATTCTACCAAATCTGGGTGTTGAGAAGAAGACTTTTGAAATCCGAGTCAATTTGACCCCTTTTGACCCGCCCCTCTGACCCTTTTAGGGTGGCGACTGTATAACTCACAGGACTGGTTCATCTTAGAGCAGGGAAGGTTTCTGCAAGATTTCTTAGTAATCGAATAAAGGATTTTTGTCGAAAATGTTTTATTGTTTACGGACGCACGACGCCGGATGAAGGTGATTGCAACAGATTATCATGATATTTTGTCTCAGGTTACCATGTTGAAGTCAGACTAAAAAATAACAATATGTAATCTCTTTCTTTTCCTTAACAAATCAAACTCCAATCCACAATGATGTTTAAGACCAAATTTGATTGAAATCCATTAAAGCAATAAGGAAGTGTAGCCTTTTTTAAAACAAGAATATTTATTAATTTCCCAAAGACTTAAGGGGTCGAATCGAATTTCTGAATTCCAGAAATGATTGCCCAACCTCAATGATATTTCAGACCAGATTTGATTGAAATCTATTAAAGCATGCAGGACGAGAGGCGTTTTGAAGTAAAGAATCGTCTTACTACCCTTTTAGAGACCCCCTCTTCAGGTCTCTGGGGGTTGAATCAACTTTCTGAAATTGAGAAATGATTCTCCATCCCAAGTAATGTTTCAGATCAAATTTGGTTGAAATAAAAAAAATGGCGTTCAGCAGTAGAGTTTTAAAAGAAAGGTTTACGGACGGCGGACGATAACGATAGTTATCGAATCGATAAAAAATCACAACAGGGAAACTGAAATCATCACGCTTATCATAAAGCTGTTTATGTTCGTTTAGTTGTCGGAAAAGATCGATATAAGTAGCTCTTGTAAAAGAGTCTGCCATGTTCTTGATTTTAAATTCTCGTGGAAAAATTCCATGGGCGTGGTAAAAAAAAACATCAAAAGACCAGACGTCATCAATATGTCCTTTAGGTGAAATTAAAGGACTATGAAATGTCTTTGTGACCTTTTTGATAAACTCTTGTACGAAACAAGAGGCCCATAGGCCTTAACGGTCATCTGACTACAAAATCTTTCAGAAAGGTTATTTTTTCTACTTTGAATGAAATCTTACTAAGAAGCTTGATGATACAGATGGTAGTTTTGGTAAGGAGTAGGTAACTGTAACAAGTGTTACGTTTTTTTTACAGTAAAGGTGGAGCTCAATTCAACTGGTGAAACTTGAGAAATTTGAAATAAGTGATTGCCGTTTCGAAGTTTCGACAAGGTTTAAAAATAACAATACTTTGTTGGCTACCTTTCCTTACCTTCCTTACCAATGGCACCAGTGGAACTGGAGAAGATGTGAAAAATGTTTTTCAAGATGGCGGCCATTGCAGCCATCTTGGATTTCAGACATACCAGAAAAACAACAACACTTGGTAAGGACCATCTCAGGATCATTCCATGGAAGCTTAAGCTCAATCCCACTGGTGGAACTAGAGAAGTTTGTAATGCCAAAAGATTAAGCACGATGGACGACAACAGACGAAGCACGATGGCTATAGGTCATCATGACCCTTCGGGTCAGATGTCTAACAAAAAACAATTCAGCCAGCCAAAGCAGTTAGTTGGCATAGGTATATCAATAGTCTACTGGAAGATCTAACCGTATGATCACTCTTTGGTGTGCCCGTACTTTTCACGAAGTACGCTTCAGTATAGTTCACAACCATATGTTTGAACAACCCGGTCACTTTTCGAAAAGAAAGCCCTCACAAGAGAACGAAGGCGTTCTTTCGTTTTAAAATGGAGGATTTTGATGGTGTACAATGTGGACAGTCAAGTGTTCTTATAGATGAATCTAAAATAAGTCAAAAGGTCTTTAGCGGTTTTTTAAATCCGTATTTCACTTCTTGATTAGACAGTATCACTATAAGCCTGTAACCTAGATTTGATAGAGGTAAGAAATGTAGTAAGATGTTTGGACAAAGGTTTGTTGGAACAGCCAGATAAGCTAGCAATAACACTTAAGTTTAGGGATCCAGTACAAACGAGGGAGGTCATTATCCTTATAATTAATGGGCAAGATAAATGATTGTAACAGTGTAGCCATATTAGCAAGTATTTCATCTACGGAGAGATTGCTTAACATATAATTGGGGTTCTATTCTGCAAGCAAAATAACATAGCAACAATGTATCATATTACGGGCATCTTGATGTTAACAAATGAAGAATGAAAGTAATTTTCGACCCGGCCTCAAAACGTATGGTATAAAAGTATACTCACACACATATAGATACATACATACATTGCATAAAAGTAAACTATTAATCAGAACTAGTTTCACATGCAAATTTAGGTAAGAGCCGCTTTCACTTCTGTATCCTCCCACTCCTCCTGGATATTTAGGTAAGAGCCGCTTTCACTTCTGTATCCTCCCACTCCTCCTGGATATTTAGGTAAGAGCGCTTTCACTTCTGTATCCTCCCACTCCTCCTGGATATTTAGGTAAGAGCCGCTTTCACTTCTGTATCCTCCCACTCCTCCTGGATATTTAGGTAAGAGCCGCTTTCACTTCTGTATCCTCCCACTCCTCCTGGATATTTAGGTAAGAGCCGCTTTCACTTCTGTATCCTCCCACTCCTCCTGGATATTTAGGTAAGAGCCGCTTTCACTTCTGTATCCTCCCACTCCTCCTGGATATTTAGGTAAGAGCCGCTTTCACTTCTGTATCCTCCCACTCCTCCTGGATATTTAGGTAAGAGCCGCTTTCACTTCTGTATCCTCCCACTCCTCCTGGATATTTAGGTAAGAGCCGCTTTCACTTCTGTATCCTCCCACTCCTCCTGGATATTTAGGTAAGAGCCGCTTTCACTTCTGTATCCTCCCACTCCTCCTGGATATTTAGGTAAGAGCCGCTTTCACTTCTGTATATTTAGGTAAGAGCCTCCCACTCCTCCTGGATATTTAGGTAAGAGCCGCTTTCACTTCTGTATCTTTCACTTCTGTATCCTCCCACTCCTCCTGGATATTTAGGTAAGAGCCGCTTTCACTTCTGTATCCTCCCACTCCTCCTGGATATTTAGGTAAGAGCCGCTTTCACTTCTGTATCCTCCCACTCCTCCTGGATATTTAGGTAAGAGCCGCTTTCACTTCTGTATCTACCCACTCCTCCTGGATATTTAGGTAAGAGCCGCTTTCACTTCTGTATCCTCCCATTCCTCCTGGATATTTAGGTAAGAGCCGCTTTCACTTCTGTATCCTCCCACTCCTCCTGGATATTTAGGTAAGAGCCGCTTTCACTTCTGTATCCTCCCACTCCTCCTGGATATTTAGGTAAGAGCCGCTTTCACTTCTGTATCCTCCCACTCCTCCTGGATATTTAGGTAAGAGCCGCTTTCACTTCTGTATCCTCCCACTCCTCCTGGATATTTAGGTAAGAGCCGCTTTCACTTCTGTATCCTCCCACTCCTCCTGGATCATATGTTTTTCAATACATACAAATATGTTGTCGAATCTCTTACCTAAAACCGATTATTCCAAATTTGTCCATTGTGTCCATACCTTGGTTCCATAGTTTTGTAAAGAGCTACAAAAGAAATTCAGCGACATTAGTATTAGTCTTGTAGGCCTAACTATATTTTATAGTCAACTATAAGCACAGCAATATTCCAAATAAACATTTAGCTCTTTGCTGGTATTTGATAAATAATAAGGCTATATATTTTCCATGGCATTTTATTTTTTGAGCGTGAAGTCATACAAATGGTAGA
The DNA here is from genome assembly GCF_031769215.1 of Ylistrum balloti. Lineage (NCBI taxonomy): Eukaryota > Metazoa > Mollusca > Bivalvia > Pectinida > Pectinidae > Ylistrum > Ylistrum balloti. The sequence continues at coordinate 615,425 of NW_026782123.1, read as the reverse complement.
GAGAAGTTATGGAGATGTCACAAGGGATGGAGATGACATTATCTTTTTGTTGGATTTGTTGACGATTGCCCTCCACCAAAAAATGGCTTTAACCATGAATCAAACGTAAGAATAACGATTTTAAATGTCCATCCGTATTTCCCTTACTCTGCGCAACCCCTTTCCCTACGTGGCGAGAGTATTAACATAGCATTCCTGTATTGTTTTGAACTGTTTCAAACACCATTATCAGCTCCTGATAGTTACAGAACTTATCTGATTATACTTACGTCAACATACATACTCTCTTCGATGCCGTCTATCATCTCATCATTCGATGACGTCATCCAGCGGGTGATAAATTCAGCTGTAGGATGAATTGATACCACCACCCGATATCGCTCTGAAATATCGTAAATTATCAAATTATCAAAACTTAGTGCGGGTGGTATTTAATAACTGTTCGGGTTTATCGCAGAGTATCACAGTAATATCTTCTGGGACGTATTGCTCTATAATGCAGCTGTTTCGTCCTCCTTGGACTAGGTAGTGACGATACATAATAAGGATGTTCATCTCTGAAGGACTCGTCATTGATACTGCATCATACAGCAGTTCGTCCCTCTAGGACTCGTCATTGATACTGCATCATACAGCCGTTCGTCCTGTAGGACTGGGAAGTGATACTGCATCATACAGCCGTTCGTCCCTCTAGGACTGGGAAGTGATACTGCATCATACAGCCGTTCGTCCCTCTAGGACTGGGAAGTGATTCTATATGATACAACAGTTCGTCCCTCTAGGACTGGGAAGTGATTCTATATGATACAGCCGTTCGTCCCTCTAGGACTGGGTAGTGATTCTATATGATACAGCAGTTCGTCCCTCTAGGACTGGGAAGTGATTCTACACGATACAGCAGTTCGTCCCTCTAGGACTGGGAAGTGATTCTATATGATACAGCAGTTCGTCCCTCTAGGACTGGGTAGTGATTCTATATGATACAGCCGTTCGTCCCTCTAGGAATGAATAGTGATTCTACATGATACAGCAGTTCGTCCCTCTAGGACTGGGAAGTGATTCTATATGATACAGCAGTTCGTCCCTCTAGGACTGGGTAGTGATTCTACACGATACAGCAGTTCGTCCCTCTAGGAATGAATAGTGATTCTACATGATACATCAGTACGTCCCTCCCGCCTATGGAGGTAAGGATGCACTGTATGTAGCGAAAAGATACCCCTCTAGGACTGGGTAGTGATTCTACACGATACAGCAGTTCGTCCCTCTAGGAATGAATAGTGATTCTACATGATACATCAGTACGTCCCTCCCGCCTATGGAGGTAAGGATGCACTGTATGTAGCGAAAAGATACCCCTCTAGGACTGGGTAGTGATTCTACACGATACAGCAGTTCGTCCCTCTAGGAATGAATAGTGATTCTACATGATACATCAGTACGTCCCTCCCGCCTATGGAGGTAAGGATGCACTGTATGTAGCGAAAAGATACCCCTCTAGGACTGGGTAGTGATTCTACACGATACAGCAGTTCGTCCCTCTAGGAATGAATAGTGATTCTACATGATACATCAGTACGTCCCTCCCGCCTATGGAGGTAAGGATGCACTGTATGTAGCGAAAAGATACCCCTCTAGGACTGGGTAGTGATTCTACACGATACAGCAGTTCGTCCCTCTAGGAATGAATAGTGATTCTACATGATACATCAGTACGTCCCTCCCGCCTATGGAGGTAAGGATGCACTGTATGTAGCGAAAAGATACCCCTCTAGGACTGGGTAGTGATTCTACACGATACAGCAGTTCGTCCCTCTAGGAATGAATAGTGATTCTACATGATACATCAGTACGTCCCTCCCGCCTATGGAGGTAAGGATGCACTGTATGTAGCGAAAAGATACCCCTCTAGGACTGGGTAGTGATTCTACACGATACAGCAGTTCGTCCCTCTAGGAATGAATAGTGATTCTACATGATACATCAGTACGTCCCTCCCGCCTATGGAGGTAAGGATGCACTGTATGTAGCGAAAAGATACCCCTCTAGGACTGGGTAGTGATTCTACACGATACAGCAGTTCGTCCCTCTAGGAATGAATAGTAATTCTACATGATACATCAGTACGTCCCTCCCGCCTATGGAGGTAAGGATGCACTGTATGTAGCGAAAAGATACCCCTCTAGGACTGGGTAGTGATTCTACACGATACAGCAGTTCGTCCCTCTAGGAATGAATAGTGATTCTACATGATACATCAGTACGTCCCTCCCGCCTATGGAGGTAAGGATGCACTGTATGTAGCGAAAAGATACCCCTCTAGGACTGGGTAGTGATTCTACACGATACAGCAGTTCGTCCCTCTAGGAATGAATAGTAATTCTACATGATACATCAGTACGTCCCTCCCGCCTATGGAGGTAAGGATGCACTGTATGTAGCGAAAAGATACCCATCACCCAAGAATGCTTTAGACCACATTTGGGCAATATCCTCATTCATACTGGAAGAGTAGAATTTTAAAGAATTTACTCTATTTCCCTCCATTTGTCCCTAGGTGGCTAAAACTTACAAGTTATACAAAACTGATTCCACCTTTACCAAAGGATGCCTCAGATCAAGTTGTTTCAATATCCTATCATTCTATTGGAGGACAAGATTTTAAAGAACTTGTAAAATTTCCGCTTTTGGTTCCCGCCCTTCAGGCCCCTGTGGGCTAAGAACCAGTCTTTACACAAACTTGGTCCCCTTCATCAAAGGCTACATGTGACTTTATGTAGGTAAAATCATATAATTTCTAACGGAGAGCTTCTCTATTTGCCCTATTGTGCCTACCCATTATGTCAACACAAGACTTATTCCCCTTCACCCAAAAAGCATTTGATTTCCCATCACCAAAGAATGCATCAGACATAATTTTGGCAATATTCGTTCATTCCGAAGAAGGAGAAGGATTTTTTTTAAACTTGCAAAATTTCTCCTTTTGGGTCATGCTCCTGTAGCCCCTGAAGCAAGAACCAATATTTAAACAAACTTCCCCTTCTCCCAATGATACTTTTGACCAAATTTGGTCAAAATCAGTTCAGTCGTTTATGAATATTAGTGAGTTTAAGTAAAATGTTGACGGACGCTGGACGACGGATGCCGTGCCATGACATAAGCTCACTGGTCTTTTGGCCCAGGTAAGCTGAAAATCAATAATGGAGCATAGAGATGACGTGTCTCTCGCGAGAGTCACGTGACCTACAATGCAGGCCGTTTCATTTCATTCTGGTGATAAAACAACCGAAATATACCAATAATGCGAAATCGTAAAAATGAAAGTTTAGCTTGGAACATCACATTTTTATAGTGTGTACTTTGTGTCCTGTGTAATTGATTAAAAACATACACACCTATATGTTGACATGTCCGGTTGTCATAATTCAATCGGAATCCTTCCCAGCACGAACACTGGTCGTTAATACACGATTGTTCACAGTCAAGCACCTTGCATCCTGAAATTTGAAAAAAAATACATATTTTTTACATGATGAATCGGTAATCATTCTCAACAAAACCCTTAACTTGCATTAGCAATATTTTATAGGTAAATTCTGAATATCACATGGTAATACTAGGATCAAGCTCTGTATGAAGAACAGTTACAGAGCGGCATCTGTTCTCACAAAACAATATCGGTAAAAGTGAGATTAACACAAAAGATAACTAAAGGATAAAACATTACCTGGCTTATCATAAATTTCCAACGGCATCATTCCTATCCCCTAATAATTGAATGAATAGATTTGTTTCCAATACAAATATTTATTTTTAGTTCATACAAAAATATGTTTATACCTTTCTTTCATACAAATATAAATTTTGCGAATACAAAAAGAAAACAAATATATTTCAAACACATACTAGTTTCAACCAAATACATATTTGCTTTTATTCTTTCTTTTCAATAAAAACATTTTTCCACTAAAAGAATAGTTTTTAACACAAAAAGGGTTTTAGATTTCAAATATATTCTATCGAATAAAAAGATATAATATATTATTCGTATACAAATATAATTTGTCAAATACAGTTTTAAACGGCATCGACACGCCATAGTCAGTCACTCTCACACACTTTGAGGAAAAGGTAATCCCAACGGGATTACGTCAATGTGTGTGTGTGTGTGTGTGTGTGTGTGTGTGTGTGTGTGTGTGAGGGGGTGTGTGTGTGTGTGTGTGTGTGGTGGGTGTGGGTGTGAGGGTGTGTGTGTGTGTGGGTGTGTGTGTGTGTGTGTGTGTGTGTGTGTGTGTGTGTGTGTGTGTGTGTGTGTGTGTGTGTGAAGGTGTGTGTGTGTGTGTGAGGGTGTGTGTGAGGGTGTGTGTGTGTGTGTGTGTGTGTGTGTGTGTGTGTGTGTGTGTGTGAGGGTGTGTGTGTGTGTGTGTGTGTGTTAACGTTATTTCATCGACAAGTACACATTTGTTCATGTGTGATTTCCCTCAGCTGTTGTCATTGTTTGAGATATAGACATTGAAACACACCTTAGATAGGGAATGTAGGAATGTAGGAATGTTACAGTTCCAAAAAAATAAGAATAAAAATAATAACAATAGAAAAAGACACCGAGAATGGTTTGTCATATTTACCACTAAGTCTAGGACCAAGCTGTTTGTGTTGGTTCCTTGTAATGTTAATACCAAAACCACTCAACTTACTTTCGGATATTATCGCACCGGTTTCTTCACACTTTGTTCCAAAAAATCCCTCAGGACATTCACAATAGTTCACATAGGTTCCATAGAAATATCTGTAGAAATAATGAAAACACATTTTTTTTTCAACAACTGATGTTTCTGTATAGATTGGAAAAGGAAGGAGAGAAACCCACTATTTTCGGTCTCAAAAATAGAAATTTCACATTGAAAATTGTTCCAAAGACTTGATAAAGGTAGTGTTATTACCAAACGAGAAGATATTTTAGATGAAATCCTTTTTTTTGTGTAAAACTGTATGATTCTGATGTTAGTAGATGTTACTCTAGAAACTTTCCTTAATTTTGAAAATATTCAAAAACTTCATGTCTCCGATTCTAGGAAATCAGAAGGTCTGATATCACTTGAGGAAGCAAACAACACATTAAGAAGAGATCCGCGAGGAATCTAGGTGTCCACCATTTTGTTATCTTTATTTGCTCGTTGCCAAGTTGGAACTTTTCGTTTCTTTTCTCTTCTTTTCTCTGTTTTTGTTTTTAATGATAAGAAATACGGAAAATTCCTTTGTAAAAACAGCGATGATAATCTGTACCTGCCAGAACCAAAATAGTTGTCTAAAAGCCATTTTGTTTCTTCTGATCAGTCCCAAAATCAAACGGGCACAACCAGAGACCAAAGGAGACAAACGTATGAAATATGAGAGAGATCCATTTAGTACTTCTTAAGAAATAAGGATAACAATTTTTACTAAAGGAAATCCAAAATAGTTGCCTGACTGCCATTTTATTTTTCTGATCAGCTCCAAACTCAAACAACTAAGGACCCAATAGGCACTTATACATGAAATTTGAAGTAGATCTTTACAGCATTTCTGAATCAAATGGCCACAACTAGGGAGTAGATTTGCAAATATTTCGAGCTTCAAAATAAAGATTGATAAAACACATATTATCTGGATTGGTAGTAAAACATGTAGTCAAGCTTTAATGGGGAAAAGAAAGGTTTTGTTTATTTGTATTGATTTTTAGTGTAAATCGTCATAAAATGATCAAGATAAACTTCGATAAGAAAACAGTAAAGCTAACAAGACTTATTAATACTTGGAACAGGCGAAATCTAACCCTATCAGGAAAAGTCCATTTATATAATCATTCATGATTTCACAATTTAATCACCTTTTTTCTCTACCTAATTCAAATGAAAAAAAAATCATAGTTAATAATTTCTGTAGTATATGTGTTTTTATGGCACAGTAAAGTTGATAAAATTAAGAAGAGATTATTCAAGATCATCATTGGGTTGGTTTGAAAATGCTTAACATTCACAACTACAGTAGTGTATATAGAATCATTAAAAACACAATAAAATTCCTACGTCATCATACAGTTTTTGTTCGGTTTGATTAGGGTTTATGGATCAATATCTAAGATTTTAAACAATGAATAATAAAGTTAAGGTACGCATGTCATTGCAATAACGGAGATAATTCGCTGTAAATCGATAACTGAAAATTTCATCGATGGTTTTACTTTTACGATCCTCGGGACAAGAATTGCAGTACATTAGTATCTAGGGCGGAAACATAACCGATGTAACGAGAGAACAGTAGAAAACCATCTAAAATCAATTAAACAGTGAGAAATATGGTGTTATAAGGAGGAAATGATTTATTGCTAACTGGTTAAATAGTATCTATGACTTTGTACTGAACACATAATGAAGCGAACCAAAAATGTACACCAGTGTCTTTAGAGATACTTTACTGCCCGGAAAATGTCAGTATTAGAACTCCACAACATCAAACTTTAAAAGAGTGCATTTGGGTTATAGTATTATTGATCGGCAGGTTTAATAAACATGATGAAAATAAATTGTCGAGAGAGTATTTTGTATTCAGCACGTTCCGCTTATATCGCCGCGTTTATCCACCCCTCATGTGGTGCCCGCATCATGCCTATATCGTTATCAGATTGTAAAGCTTTAGCAATGTTTCTTAAAGATTTCACATCTTGATACAAAATGCATCAGGTGAGAATTAGAGAAAAGACACAATAAATAATGTAACAATTCCTTAGTTCTGTAACAAAGATAGTTTTACCGTCCCAACGAGTGTTCACCGTACGCATCAAAACATTGCTTCAAATACACTATTGCATTAGGTTTACAGATGCCACTGGTGTGAAGTACTTCTGATTTTTTTCATTGTACCTATATTAAGTCGATTGGCATGTCATGATATAGCAGTGATGTTCCGTAATAAAAATATCTTAAATCCGTTTCCACTTCACATAGATTTTATGAAACTCGTCTCAAAGATTAAGGTTTTGCTTGCCGAGTCTCAATTTTTTTTAAGTTTCATAAAAACGCATTTGTTTAACGTCATCAAACGGTTCCACAATCTATCAGTATTTCAACCATAAAATAGAACACAAGCGAAAACGTATTACACAAACAATTGCTGTTACATGTAAACTCACCACCGAACATAAGGAGACAGGACCTGTATCATAGCAAACCATCGTAAGTCCGTTCACACATATATATCTTATGCATATTTTGACAGAAAGGTTTTAAGACGTCCAGCCTTTTCTAAAGATTTGTCAAGATGGTTTTCAAATGCAGTTAATAAAGTTGTTTGTACAAATACAATATTGTATTAGATATCACGGATTAGAAATAAACAAATCAATCTCCTTTTTAAATCTTTGGAAGACTGGATATTATAGAACTATGTTTGCCTTACCTGCATTTTCCACCATTTTCACACATGTTGATGTTGTTAAGGGGGTCACAATGAGGTCCGAACTGACACATGTCGCCGAAGTAATCTTTGAAACACTTACACTGATAAACTGAAAAATCTGCAGTAGCGATACAATCCCCAAGGAAAGAACAAGACTGCACGTAGCATGTAGTTTTCGTGATGTTACTGTGCTTGTCCACAAGTTCATAGGTGATATTGAAACCATACACGTCCATGAAATGATCCAGTACACGCATGTGTATGTTACCCATTTCCTGAACGGAGAATCGAAGTACCACGTATTGCTTGTGACCTGCCACGCCCCAGATATTATCCTCGTATTTGACCGTGGCAAGTTTTTTCTCCCCTGCATATGGAGTGTCTGTATCGTTGTAATAGTCATATTCGAAAACGTGGAAATGACCTCGTAAATAATACTGGGTGAAATATATCATCACCTTTTTGTTGAGAGGGGCTTTGATTACCCATTCACATAGAATAGGGGTAGGAAATTGATTGGGAAAGTTAGGTGAATGTATCACTCCTTTTGACTGATTTAAAAATCCTCCGCAATTTGTGAACCTAGCATCTGCAACGTCACATATTACCTTCAAGCCCCACAGAAGTACAGCGACCTTGAGAACCAGGCCGACTTCTCCTCGAACAATGCAATTTCTCATCGAGGTCAGTTAGCATATCTTCCATACATACTTTTTCTGTATCTCATTCAGTCGATTTTCATGTCACTAACTTCCTACGGTTACAGAAGTGATGCAGTTCCATCGTCTCAAAAACTCAGCGTAAAAACATCAAGGGTCGCGAGGAAAAATCCGGAGTGTCTTTGCTTGACCTGAAAATCACACAAACATAGCCTGATTGTTAAAATCGTTCTTCATCAAGCAACACATCAGTCAAATACTACGTCCTTAAAGTCATCGATCGAGTAAACAACCAATGGCTTTCACACCCATTTCTCAAGTGGCGTAGTTTTAATGTTCAGTGACGTTACTGGCAGAGCCAGTAACTAAACTATAAACCAGGACTGGATGCTGTAGCGCTGACATACTAAACTCTCCCGATATGTGGCATTGTTGGTACTTCTCTGGTTCCAATATTCTCGTTTGGGACATGTCATTATTTCGATCTGACCTAGATTGACATGACGAGTTTTCGTCATTTCTTTTAACTTTCGGTTTGATATTTTAGGACTTAACTTTACAAGCACCTGTTATAATTTATGGGATATAAGTATATGGGTTAGCCTATGGTAAGTGATTCAGGAAACTCCCTTGGAATAATGATAGTATTTTGTTTTATGTTTGATGCACGTGTGTACCAGTTGCAGGCGTCAGAATCTATTTTGCTGGAAATACTTAGGTCCGATAATAACTCCTGATCTTATCGGTGAATAACCGACATTTGTTCTGATTTTCAGTTCGACTTTTAGAAGATAATCTCAACCGTTTACTGGAGTAAAACTAATAACAGAAACATTATATGGAAATTCAAAAGTAATGTTAAAAATCAAACACAAAATTAAAAAAAAAAAACCCAAACATTTCTGTACATCAAAATCATAATAAGGGTACATTGGTAAGAGACTTGGCAACAATATAATTAGAGAAAAATATTTAAAGGGAGACAACCGTACAGCTTATCATTACTCCCAGAAAGCTAAATATCACTAGATCGGGCTGAAGTGTCGGACAGTATGTGTAGTAGATAACTTCTTTGGCGAATCTGTTTAAACCATAAGTTCTTATGTGGGATAATTGTGATCTAGGCGTATGAACTATAACCATCAGCCGTCTGAAGATAATACATGGGATAATATATATCAAACTCATTAAAAAACTGAGCAAGTGAAACAAACTCATCAAAAGCTCAATATCTCTAAGTGACTGTGATGCTATATCAACGAAACTCCTCAAAATCTCCGTAGTTTTACAAATGCCACGTGGCCTTGATTTAAAATCAACGAACTAATCAAAATATCCGTCAAAAGTAAGGCAGATTAACACAAGCCAAATAAAGCAATCGTCAAACGAACACGTCACGACTAAGTAGCTATACACAGGCCAACTGACCCAGATTGACAGGGGAGATAATTATTCAAAACATTTTACGTATATATATACACACACAATATGTATATAATTATTACCATGAATATAGTATTGACAACTGGAAAGGGACGTACGTGTCCTTATTTCGTGTTGAAATTTATAGATACTTGACTTTCAATGTCACTGTTTTATTGTCCTGATAAAACACTAACTGTAAATACTAACTGTAAATACTTGCTAATACTAACTGTATAACCTGTAAATAATAACTGTAAATAATAACCGCAAATACTAACTGTAAATACTAACTGTAAAAAATAACCGTAAATAATAACCGTAAATACCAACTGTAAATACTAACCGTAAATACTAACTGTAAACACTAACTGTAAACACTAACTGTAAACACTAACCGTAAATACTAATCGTAAATACTAACCGTAAATGCTAACTGTAAACACTAACTGTAAATACTAACCGTAAACACTAACCGTAAACACTAACTGTAAACACTAACCGCAAACACTAACCGTATATACTAATCGTAAATACTAACCGTAAATACTAACCGTAAATACTAACTGTATAACTGTAAATACTAACCGTAAATACTAACCGTAAATACTAACTGTAAACACTAACTGTAAACACTAACCGTTAATACTAACTGTAAACACTAACTGTAAATACTAACCGTAAATACTAACCGTAAATACTAACTGTAAATACTAACTGTAAATACTAACTGTAAATACTAACCGTAAATACTAACCGTAAATACTAACCGCAAATACTAACTGTAAATACTAACTGTAAATACTAACTGTAAATACTAACTGTATAACTGTAAATACTAACTGTAAATACAAACTGTAAATACTAACCGTAAATACTAACTGTAAATACAAACTGTAAATACTAACTGTAGATACTAACTGTAAATACTAACCGTAAATACTAACTGTATAACCGTAAATACTAACCGTAAATACTAACTGTAGATACTAACCGTAAATACTAACTGTAGATACTAACCGTAAATACTAACTATAAATACTGACCGTAAATACTAACTGTAGATACTAACTGTATAACTGTAAATACTAACCGTAAATACTAACTGTAAATACTAACCGCAAATACTACCTGTAAATACTAACCGCAAATACTACCTGTAAATACTAACCGCAAATACTAACTGTAAATACTAACTGTAAATACTAACTGTAGATACTAACTGTAAATACTAACCGTAAATACTAACTGTATAACTGTAAGTACTAACTGTAAATACTAACTGTAAATACAGAGTCCTACTTGAACTGAAAAGTTACATAACTCAGGGCAATATATAAAATCTCCATTGTAATATATCTCCAGTCTTTGATATAATTACGAATATGTATATCGATAATCTAAACTGGATGTTTTAATCAATAGTAACTGTATTGCTTGCAATAATAAACAAATTGGATTGTATTCAATAACCAGGCGAACTCCCCAACATACTATTGGTAATTTAGTAACAAATCAAGGTCACTTGTACTATAAGTAAAGGTCATCTGCACTAACTATATAGTCATCTAAAGTACTCATAAAACACTCTGTACAGGCCAGACTGCTCTACACTTTGTACAGGCCAGACTGCTCTACACTTTGGACAGGCCAGACTGCTCTACACTTTGGACAGGCCAGACTGCTCCACACTTTGTACAGGCCAGACTGCTCTACACTTTGTACAGGCCAGACTGCTCTACACTTTGTACAGGCCAGACTGCTCTACACTTTGTACGAGCCAGACTGCTCTACACTTTGTACAGGCCAGACTGCTCTACACTTTGTACAGGCCAGACTGCTCTACACTTTGGACAGGCCAGACTGCTCTACACTTTGTATGAGCCAGACTGCTCTACACTTTGTATGAGCCAGACTGCTCTACACTTTGGACAGCCAGACTGCTCTACACTTTGTACGAGCCAGACTGCTCCACACTTTGTACGGGCCAGACTGCTCTACACTTTGGACAGGCCAGACTGCTCTACACTTTGGACAGGCCAGACTGCTCTACACTTTGTACGAGCCAGACTGCTCCACACTTTGTACAGGCCAGACTGCTCTACACTTTGGACAGCCAGACTGCTCTACACTTTGTACAGGCCAGACTGCTCTACACTTTGGACAGCCAGACTGCTCTACACTTTGTACGAGCCAGACTGCTCTACACTTTGGACAGGCCAGACTGCTCTACACTTTGGACAGCCAGACTGCTCTACACTTTGTACAGGCCAGACTGCTCCACACTTTGTACAGGCCAGACTGCTCCACACTTTGGACAGGCCAGACTGCTCCACACTTTGGACAGCCAGACTGCTCTACACTTTGTACAGGCCAGACTGCTCCACACTTTGGACAGGCCAGACTGCTCTACACTTTGTACAGGCCAGACTGCTCCACACTTTGGACAGGCCAGACTGCTCTACACTTTGTACGAGCCAGACTGCTCTACACTTTGTACGAGCCAGACTGCTCTACACTTTGTACGAGCCAGACTGCTTTACACTTTGTATGAGCCAGACTGCTCTACACTTTGGACAGGCCAGACTGCTCTACACTTTGTACAGGCCAGACTGCTCTACACTTTGGACGGGCCATACTGCTTCGTTATATATGTCTTAAACTAGAACATCTTCAGTATACAAGATTATTTCACAACAATGAAATACACGACCGTTACACGTGCCACGGGATTATACAGATGAGAAATAATTTTACAGCCGAGTTCGCATCAATACATGAATGTGAAACATGTCAGCAAGGGCTGTGCATATAGGGCACCTAGTGCTAAGAAGCAGGGTCGGACTGCAAGGGATTTAGTTTAAATAGTATTTCATTCATTAAGTCTACCAATATAACACTTACATATATGTATATTATAAATGAGAACTTATCATTATTACACCAGCTCTGATTGTAGAGTAATATATGTAATTATCATTTCCTTTACACCAGCTCTGATTGTAGATAAAATATGTAATTATCATTTCCTTTACACCAGCTCTGATTGTAGATAAAATATGTAATTATCATTTCCTTTACACCAACTCTGATTGTAGATAAAATATGTAATTATCATTTCCTTTACACCAACTCTGATTGTAGATAAAATATGTAATTATCATTTCCTTTACACCAGCTCTGATTGTAGATAAAATATGTAATCATCATTTCCTTTACACCAGCTCTGATTGAAGATAAAATATGTAATTATCATTTCCTTTACACCAGCTCTGATTGTAGATAAAATATGTAATTATCATTTCCTTTACACCAGCTCGGATTGTAGATAAAATATGTAATTATCATTTCCTTTACACCAGCTCTGATTGTAGATAAAATATGTAATTATCATTTCCTTTACACCAGCTCTGATTGTAGATAAAATATGTAATTATCATTTCCTTTACACCAGCTCTGATTGTAGATAAAATATGTAATTATCATTTCCTTTACACCAGCTCTGATTGTAGATAAAATATGTAATTATCATTTCCTTTACACCAGCTCTGATTGTAGATAAAATATGTAATTATCATTTCCTTTACACCAGCTCTGATTGTAGAGTAATATATGTAATCAACATTTCCCTTACACAAGCTCTGATTGTAGATAATATATGTAATTATCATTTCCTTTACACCAACTCTGATTGTAGATAAAATATGTAATTATCATTTCCTTTACACAAGCTGTGATTGTAGAGTAGATGTCAAGAAGTAGTTTAAAACCCTAATGTTGACCAGACCGTCAGGAAGTCTACTTATCTACTGGAAACTCCGTATATACTACTTTCTTAGAACATCAGCCAGGAAGCTCATGGCCTTACCGACATGGGAATCTGTCTTCTCCACATAGAAAGAAATCATATTTAGTCACCAAGCTGAAATTCACAGAAAACTAACAAAAAATTATACCTTTAACAACGAGCGCATCGAATGTGTTAAAAATGTCAGGAATTGGGAGAGATTCTTGAATTCATCGATAGCCGTACCTATATATCCGTACACACGGTTCATTACGTACCTACATATGTGTACTAGTAGAACATGCACTTAATCTTAATATATACGATCTCTTGCTGCACACGTGAAGTGAGTGAAATCAGGATACCAAGGAATACTGAAGGAAAAAAAACTTAAATGAACAAAAGGCCCAAGGGGCCTTAACGGTCACCTGAGGAATATATGCCAATAATCTGGGGATTTTAAAATGTTGCAAAAATGTAACAACACTTGTGCAAGACCATGTGTAAAACATCTGTACCAAGTTTGAACATGACCCACCCAATGGTTCTTGAGAGGAAGTCCATAATGCCTTAGCCAAACAGAGGCCAGGGTGGCCATCTTGGATTTTGAATCGCCCCAAAAAAGTTTAAACACTTGCCAGGACCTTGTGTAGAACATTCGTCTCAAGTTTCCCCTATTGGGGCCAAGCCCTTTTTCTTCGCAAACTTGAAGCAGCTTCCCATGGGGATGCTTTGTGCCAAGTTTGGTCAAAATCCATCCACTGGTTCTTGAGAAGTAGTCATTTAATGAAGGTTTTGTAGACCTTGCCATGAGGACCCTAAATATCAAATATGAATTCAATCTGACTGTTGGTTCATGAGAAGAAGATTTTTAAAGATTTACCTACTTTTACCCCCTTTTCCCCCTCCTGCGGCCCCTATTGGGGCCACATCCTTTTTCTTCGCAAACTTGAAGCGGATTCCCATGGGGATGCTTTGTGCCAAGTTTGGTCAAAATCCATCCAATGGTCCTTGAGAAGTCGTCATTTAAGGAAGGTTTTTACATATGGCCCCTTTAACACCCCTTATGGGCCCCAAAGGCGACATAATCACTTTTTCAACTGAATTTCATATGTCATTCACCAAGGGATGCTGTCTACCAAATTTGGTTGAAATTGGTCAAAGTTGATTTTTTTACCCTTTTGAGCGCCCCCTAGTGGGGCCGTTTTTGATCCGATTTTTTTTCATTCGCAAACTTTGTAAACCTTGCCATAAGAACCCTAAATATGAATTTAATCTGACTGTTGGTTCATGAGAAGAAGATTTTTAAAGATTTACCTAAATTTAACCCCTTTTTCCCCCTCCTGGGGCCTCTATTGGGGCCATACTATTAAAAACTATTTCAGATGCACAAAAACAGTGTAAAAAAGGTTCGCTTTCAAATCGGAAGGAAAACAAAACCCGCGTGTTAGAAAATTGAAACAAGTCTGATCGCGGGAAACATTGAAACCGATGTTACTTTTGCTGAGAACAAAATGAACCTCCGTTTGACGAAAAGTGACTGATATCTGGTAACTTCGTCCTGCTTGATAACTATACCTTTCACGTTATATAACAACTCCGTTAAAATGTTTGACTGCTGCTCTGATTCAATTCAACTATATAAGCACAAAAGCATGTACGTGTACGTGGTTAATTTCAACTATATAAGAACAAAAACATGTACATTTACTTGAGTGTACTTTGATGGCTAACAACATTAAACATTAATGAAATACTGAACTTTTTCGGGGGCCAATACAACCCTCAATATCGATGAATCCGACCATTACACGTACTGACCATACTGTTACCTTGGGTGTCCCCTGGGCAGATCCATTACACATACTGACCATACTGTTACCTTGGGTGTCCCCTGGGCAGATCCATTACACGTACTGTCCATACTGTTACCTTGGGTGTCCCCTGGGCAGATCCATTACACATACTGACCATAGTGTTACCTTGGGTGTCCCCTGGGCAGATCCATTACACATGCTGACTATATTGTTACCTTTGGTGTCCCCTGGGCAGATCCATTACACATACGGACCATACTGTTACCTTGGGTGTCCCCTGGGCAGATCCATTACACATACTGA